>NW_028295773.1:1800000-2127500 GCF_964341445.2 Mesoplodon mirus
CAAGAGGTACGTTGGAATCGCCTGTAAAGCACAGGAAGAGGGGCACAACTTCGACAATGATGCACTTGGCCAAAAAGGGCGTATGCGTTTTCTCCTGAATATATTCAGGAGAAAACGCATACGCCCTTTTTGGCCAAGCAAGCAAGCGGGCAATGCAAATCTGCACTACAAAGAAGTATCACTTCCCACCGGTCAAAAGGGACATCCACAAAATGTGTAAAAACCAGAAAGGCAAGACAGGGCCTGGAGAACAGGGAGCCTTGTTATGCTGATGGGCGGGATGTAAGTTGCCAACTGCCTCACTGGAGGAGTGCATTGTGTTCCCTAAAACAAGTAAACAACAGAGCTACAGAGCCAAGGGCACTTCCAGTCTAGGGAATATACCTTGGGAAAACTGAAAATCCATAAGACAGAGGCACCCCCAAATTGAGGGCTGCACTGCTTACAAGAACCTCAACCTGGGTACACCTGAAATATCCCAGGAAATATAAAAATGGTTCCAAACATTGTGGAACTTACGTACGATGGAATATCCCTCAGCCATGAAATCCATGTCATAAGACCAGTAGCAGCAAAATGAGTGGATTCAGGTACGATGATTCTAAGTGAAAGAAGTCACACAGGAAAAGAAACTTATCATAAGATATCACTTAGGAAGATCCTGTAAACATGGCTACACATGAACTGAGTTAGGCAAGAGAACAGAGTCTCACATTTAGAAAACACTCTTATGCCTGCTTAAGGGGGAAGGAGAGGTGGGGTGATGCATCAAACCAGAGTTTGATATAAGCACAGGTACCGTTCCAAAAACCAACTATGGAATAGACAAGACCTACACCTTCCTCAGTCAAAGGGACTCAAAACCCCATATTTCCCGCAGAGGAATAGATCTGACTAGTAAGAATCTTAAAACCTATGTGTTGATATGTCTGCGTAAGGGAATCAAGTGTGTCTAGACTGGCATAAACATGGCAGCGAGAATCAGCTCAAACCCACTCTAAAATGGAATTTCAAAAACAGAACAAAGAAACAGGGAAATTCTTTACAATTCCTTCAGGGTCTCTGATGCAACCTGGAATGACCCTATCTACAATGACAGCTGGATGTGGCATAAGGCTGGACACTTGGGACTGAGAGGATTGGTGAGATTGGGTGAGCAAATGCAGACCCTTTAAAGCAATAATGCATGGCACCCATTCCATGGGTCCCAGCTCTCTATGTTGAAGGGAATATTACTACAGCTATAACATGTACGGGAAACCTAGAGAATGGACACACTCTGAATACGACAGGTTTCTAAAACTCAACGAAGAGCCCCTCTCCTGGTGCTCCGGTTTGACTTTCCAACTGCTTTCCTATCAATCTCCCAACTTGGAGAGACAGCCCCTTTAAGCTCCTGGTTCGCACAGGTTGCCAATTTGGCAGAGGATGAAAGGGAAGAGGGAGAACCAATGAGAGAGTAGCTGTTAGGCATTTGGATGGGCACATGTCACTCTAATTTCCCGGCAGGAAGAAGAATTAACCAAAGTCTCAGCCACCCACCGGGAACCAGTATAGGTCCTGAACTAAAAGTTTGTACTTGCGTTCAGCTCACAAAAAACGAGTTGAAAAATGGAGCTCAGGGGCGCAGCAATTCACAAACTGGCAGAGAAATCAAGGCCAACTATCGTCCAAAAATCTGTTGAGGGAAGGCAACGAGGTGGACTTGAAAGCGAGGCAGAATAGCAGGAAACAGATTTCAAGAGGTACGTTGGAATCGCCTGTAAAGCACAGGAAGAGGGGCACAACTTCGACAATGATGCACTTGGCCAAAAAGGGTGTATGCGTTTTCTCCTGAATATATTCAGGAGAAAACGCATATGCCCTTTTTGGCCAAGCAAGCAAGTGGGCAATGCAAATCTGCACTACAAAGAAGTATCACTTCCCACCGGTCAAAAGGGACATCCACAAAATGTGTAAAAACCAGAAAGGCAAGACAGGCCCTGGAGAACAGGGAGCCTTGTTATGCTGATGGGCGGGATGTAAGTTGCCAACTGCCTCACTGGAGGAGTGCATTGTGTTCCCTAAAACAAGTAAACAACAGAGCTACAGAGCCAAGGGCACTTCCGGTCTAGGGAATATACCTTGGGAAAACTGAAAATCCATAAGACAGAGGCACCCCCAAATTGAGGGCTGCACTGCTTACAAAAACCTCAACCTGGGTACACCTGAAATATCCCAGGAAATATAAAAATGGTTCCAAACATTGTGGAACTTACGTACGATGGAATATCCCTCAGCCATGAAATCAATGTCATAAGACCAGTAGCAGCAAAATGAGTGGATTCAGGTACGATGATTCTAAGTGAAAGAAGTCACACAGGAAAAGAAACTTATCATAAGATATCACTTAGGAAGATCCTGTAAACATGGCTACACATGAACTGAGTTAGGCAAGAGAACAGAGTCTCACATTTAGAAAACACTCTTATGCCTGCTTAAGGGGGAAGGAGAGGTGGGGTGATGCATCAAACCAGAGTTTGATATAAGCACAGGTACCGTTCCAAAAACCAACTATGGAATAGACAAGACCTACACCTTCCTCAGTCAAAGGGACTCAAAACCCCATATTTCCCGCAGAGGAATCGATCTGACTAGTAAGAATCTTAAAACCTATGTGTTGATATGTCTGCGTAAGGGAATCAAGTGTGTCTAGACAGGCATAAACATGGCAGCGAGAATCAGCTCAAACCCACTCTAAAAAGGAATTTCAAAAAGAGAACAAAGAAACAGGGAAATTCTTTATAATTCCTTCAGGGTCTCTGATGCAACCTGGAATGACCCTATCTACAATGACAGCTGGATGTGGCATGAGGCTGGACACTTGGGACTGAGAGGATTGGTGAGATTGGGTGAGCAAATGCAGACCCTTTAAAGCAATAATGCATGGCACCCATTCCATGGGTCCCAGCTCTCCATGTTGAAGGGAATATTACTACAGCTATAATGTGTACGGGAAACCTAGAGAATGGACACACTGTGAATACGAAAGGTTTCTAAAACTCAACGAAGAGCCCCTCTCCTGGTGCTCCGGTTTGACTTTCCAACTGCTTTCCTATCAATCTCCCAACTTGGAGAGACAGCCCCTTTAAGCTCCTGGTTCGCACAGGTTGCCAATTTGGCAGAGGATGAAAGGGAAGAGGGAGAACCAATGAGAGAGTAGCTGTTAGGCATTTGGATGGGCACATGTCACTCTAATTTCCCGGCAGGAAGAAGAATTAACCAATGTCTCAGCCACCCACCGGGAACCAGTATAGGTCCTGAACCAAAAGTTTGGACTTGCGTTCAGCTCACAAAAAACGAGTTGAAAAATGGAGCTCAGGGGCACAGCAATTCACAAACTGGCAGAGTAATCAAGGCCAACTATCATCCAAAAATCTGTTGAGGGAAGGCAACGAGGCGGACTTGAAAGCGAGGCAGAATAGCAGGAAACAGATTTCAAGAGGTACGTTGGAATCGCCTGTAAAGCACAGGAAGAGGGGCACAACTTCGACCATGATGCACTTGGCCAAAAAGGGTGTATGTGTTTTCTCCTGAATATATTCAGGAGAAAACGCATACGCCCTTTTTGGCCAAGCAAGCAAGCGGGCAATGCAAATCTGCACTACAAAGAAGTATCACTTCCCACCGGTCAAAAGGGACATCCACAAAATGTGTAAAAACAAGAAAGGCAAGACAGGCCCTGGAGAACAGGGAGCCTTGTTATGCTGATGGGCGGGATGTAAGTTGCCAACTGCCTCACTGGAGGAGTGCATTGTGTTCCCTAAAACAAGTAAACAACAGAGCTACAGAGCCAAGGGCACTTCCAGTCTAGGGAATATACCTTGGGAAAACTGAAAATCCATAAGACAGAGGCACCCCCAAATTGAGGGCTGCACTGCTTACAAGAACCTCAACCTGGGTACACCTGAAATATCCCAGGAAATATAAAAATGGTTCCAAACAATGTGGAACTTACGTACGATGGAATATCCCTCAGCCATGAAATCAATGTCATAAGACCAGTAGCAGCAAAATGAGTGGATTCAGGTACGATGATTCTAAGTGAAAGAAGTCACACAGAAAAAGAAACTTATCATAAGATATCACTTAGGAAGATCCTGTAAACATGGCTACACATGAACTGAGTTAGGCAAGAGAACAGAGTCTCACATTTAGAAAACACTCTTATGCCTGCTTAAGGGGGAAGGAGAGGTGGGGTGATGCATCAAACCAGAGTTCGATATAAGCACAGGTACCGTTCCAAAAACCAACTATGGAATAGACAAGACCTACACCTTCCTCAGTCAAAGGGACTCAAAACCCCATATTTCCCGCAGAGGAATCAATCTGACTAGTAAGAATCTTAAAACCTATGTGTTGATATGTCTGCGTAAGGGAATCAAGTGTGTCTAGACTGGCATAAACATGGCAGCGAGAATCAGCTCAAACCCACTCTAAAAAGGAATTTCAAAAAGAGAACAAAGAAACAGGGAAATTCTTTACAATTCCTTCAGGGTCTCTGATGCAACCTGGAATGACCCTATCTACAATGACAGCTGGATGTGGCATAAGGCTGGACACTTGGGACTGAGAGGATTGGTGAGATTGGGTGAGCAAATGCAGACCCTTTAAAGCAATAATGCATGGCACCCATTCCATGGGTCCCAGCTCTCCATGTTGAAGGGAATATTACTACAGCTATAACGTGTACGGGAAACCTAGAGAATGGACACACTGTGAATACGAAAGGTTTCTAAAACTCAACGAAGAGCCCCTCTCCTGGTGCTCCGGTTTGACTTTCCAACTGCTTTCCTATCAATCTCCCAACTTGGAGAGACAGCCCCTTTAAGCTCCTGGTTCGCACAGGTTGCCAATTTGGCAGAGGATGAAAGGGAAGAGGGAGAACCAATGAGAGAGTAGCTGTTAGGCATTTGGATGGGCACATGTCACTCTAATTTCCCGGCAGGAAGAAGAATTAACCAATGTCTCAGCCACCCACCGGGAACCAGTATAGGTCCTGAACCAAAAGTTTGGACTTGCGTTCAGCTCACTAAAAACGAGTTGAAAAATGGAGCTCAGGGGCACAGCAATTCACAAACTGGCAGAGTAATCAAGGCCAACTATCGTCCAAAAATCTGTTGAGGGAAGGCAACGAGGCGGACTTGAAAGCGAGGCAGAATAGCAGGAAACAGATTTCAAGAGGTACGTTGGAATCGCCTGTAAAGCACAGGAAGAGGGGCACAACTTCGACAATGATGCACTTGGCCAAAAAGGGCGTATGCGTTTTCTCCTGAATATATTCAGGAGAAAACGCATACGCCCTTTTTGGCCAAGCAAGCAAGCGGGCAATGCAAATCTGCACTACAAAGAAGTATCACTTCCCACCGGTCAAAAGGGACATCCACAAAATGTGTAAAAACCAGAAAGGCAAGACACGGCCTGGAGAACAGGGAGCCTTGTTATGCTGATGGGCGGGATGTAAGTTGCCAACTGCCTCACTGGAGGAGTGCATTGTGTTCCCTAAAACAAGTAAACAACAGAGCTACAGAGCCAAGGGCACTTCCAGTCTAGGGAATATACCTTGGGAAAACTGAAAATCCATAAGACAGAGCCACCCCCAAATTGAGGGCTGCACTGCTTACAAGAACCTCAACCTGGGTACACCTGAAATATCCCAGGAAATATAAAAATGGTTCCAAACATTGTGGAACTTACGTACGATGGAATATCCCTCAGCCATGAAATCCATGTCATAAGACCAGTAGCAGCAAAATGAGTGGATTCAGGTACGATGATTCTAAGTGAAAGAAGTCACACAGGAAAAGAAACTTATCATAAGATATCACTTAGGAAGATCCTGTAAACATGGCTACACATGAACTGAGTTAGGCAAGAGAACAGAGTCTCACATTTAGAAAACACTCTTATGCCTGCTTAAGGGGGAAGGAGAGGTGGGGTGATGCATCAAACCAGAGTTTGATATAAGCACAGGTACCGTTCCAAAAACCAACTATGGAATAGACAAGACCTACACCTTCCTCAGTCAAAGGGACTCAAAACCCCATATTTCCCGCAGAGGAATCGACCTGACTAGTAAGAATCTTAAAACCTATGTGTTGATATGTCTGCGTAAGGGAATCAAGTGTGTCTAGACTGGCATAAACATGGCAGCGAGAATCAGCTCAAACCCACTCTAAAAAGGAATTTCAAAAACAGAACAAAGAAACAGGGTAATTCTTCAAAATTCCTTCAGGGTCTCTGATGCAACCTGGAATGACCCTATCTACAATGACAGCTGGATGTGGCATAAGGCTGGACACTTGGGACTGAGAGGATTGGTGAGATTGGGTGAGCAAATGCAGACCCTTTAAAGCAATAATGCATGGCACCCATTCCATGGGTCCCAGCTCTCTATGTCGAAGGGAATATTACTACAGCTATAACATGTACGGGAAACCTAGAGAATGGACACACTGTGAATACGACAGGTTTCTAAAACTCAACGAAGAGCCCCTCTCCTGGTGCTCCGGTTTGACTTTCCAACTGCTTTCCTATCAATCTCCCAACTTGGAGAGACAGCCCCTTTAAGCTCCTGGTTCGCACAGGTTGCCAATTTGGCAGAGGATGAAAGGGAAGAGGGAGAACCAATGAGAGAGTAGCTGTTAGGCATTTGGATGGGCACATGTCACTCTAATTTCCCGGCAGGAAGAAGAATGAACCAAAGTCTCAGCCACCCACCGGGAACCAGTATAGGTCCTGAACTAAAAGTTTGTAGTTGCGTTCAGCTCACAAAAAACGAGTTGAAAAATGGAGCTCAGGGGCGCAGCAATTCACAAACTGGCAGAGAAATCAAGGCCAACTATCGTCCAAAAATCTGTTGAGGGAAGGCAACGAGGTGGACTTGAAAGCGAGGCAGAATAGCAGGAAACAGATTTCAAGAGGTACGTTGGAATCGCCTGTAAAGCACAGGAAGAGGGGCACAACTTCGACAATGATGCACTTGGCCAAAAAGGGCGTATGCGTTTTCTCCTGAATATATTCAGGAGAAAACGCATACGCCCTTTTTGGCCAAGCAAGCAAGCGGGCAATGCAAATCTGCACTACAAAGAAGTATCACTTCCCACCGGTCAAAAGGGACATCCACAAAATGTGTAAAAACCAGAAAGGCAAGACAGGCCCTGGAGAACAGGGAGCCTTGTTATGCTGATGGGCGGGATGTAAGGTGCCAACTGCCTCACTGGAGGAGTGCATTGTGTTCCCTAAAACAAGTAAACAACAGAGCTACAGAGCCAAGGGCACTTCCGGTCTAGGGAATATACCTTGGGAAAACTGAAAATCCATAAGACAGAGGCACCCACAAATTGAGGGCTGCACTGCTTACAAAAACCTCAACCTGGGTACACCTGAAATATCCCAGGAAATATAAAAATGGTTCCAAACATTGTGGAACTTACGTACGATGGAATATCCCTCAGCCATGAAATCAATGTCATAAGACCAGTAGCAGCAAAATGAGTGGATTCAGGTACGATGATTCTAAGTGAAAGAAGTCACACAGGAAAAGAAACTTATCATAAGATATCACTTAGGAAGATCCTGTAAACATGGCTACACATGAACAGAGTTAGGCAAGAGAACAGAGTCTCACATTTAGAAAACACTCTTATGCCTGCTTAAGGGGGAATGAGAGGTGGGGTGATGCATCAAACCAGAGTTTGATATAAGCACAGGTACCGTTCCAAAAACCAACTATGGAATAGACAAGACCTCCACCTTCCTCAGTGAAAGGGACTCAAAACCCCATATTTCCCGCAGAGGAATCGATCTGACTAGTAAGAATCTTAAAACCTATGTATTGATATGTCTCCGTAAGGGAATCAAGTGTGTCTAGACTGGCATAAACATGGCAGCGAGAATCAGCTCAAACCCACTCTAAACAGGAATTTCAAAAACAGAACAAAGAAACAGGGTAATTCTTCACAATTCCTTCAGGGTCGCTGATGCAACCTGGAATGACCCTATCTACAATGACAGCTGGATGTGGCATAAGGCTGGACACTTGGGACTGAGAGGATTGGTGAGATTGGGTGAGCAAATGCAGACCCTTTAAAGCAATAATGCATGGCACCCATTCCATGGGTCCCAGCTCTCCAGGTTGAAGGGAATATTACTACAGCTATAACGTGTACGGGAAACCTAGAGAATGGACACACTGTGAATACGAAAGGTTTCTAAAACTCAACGAAGAGCCCCTCTCCTGGTGCTCCGGTTTGACTTTCCAACTGCTTTCCTATCAATCTCCCAACTTGGAGAGACAGCCCCTTTAAGCTCCTGGTTCGCACAGGTTGCCAATTTGGCAGAGGATGAAAGGGAAGAGGGAGAACCAATGAGAGAGTAGCTGTTAGGCATTTGGATGGGCACATGTCACTCTAATTTCCCGGCAGGAAGAAGAATTAACCAATGTCTCAGCCACCCACCGGGAACCAGTATAGGTCCTGAACCAAAAGTTTGGACTTGCGTTCAGCTCACAAGAAACGAGTTGAAAAATGGAGCTCAGGGGCACAGCAATTCACAAACTGGCAGAGTAATCAAAGCCAACTATCGTCCAAAAATCTGTTGAGGGAAGGCAACGAGGCGGACTTGAAAGCGAGGCAGAATAGCAGGAAACAGATTTCAAGAGGTACGTTGGAATCGCCTGTAAAGCACAGGAAGAGGGGCACAACTTCGACAATGATGCACTTGGCCAAAAAGGGCGTATGTGTTTTCTCCTGAATATATTCAGGAGAAAACGCATACGCCCTTTTTGGCCAAGCAAGCAAGCGGGCAATGCAAATCTGCACTACAAAGAAGTATCACTTCCCACCGGTCAAAAGGGACATCCACAAAATGTGTAAAAACCAGAAAGGCAAGACAGGCCCTGGAGAACAGGGAGCCTTGTTATGCTGATGGGCGGGATGTAAGTTGCCAACTGCCTCACTGGAGGAGTGCATTGTGTTCCCTAAAACAAGTAAACAACAGAGCTACAGAGCCAAGGGCACTTCCAGTCTAGGGAATATACCTTGGGAAAACTGAAAATCCATAAGACAGAGCCACCCCCAAATTGAGGGCTGCACTGCTTACAAGAACCTCAACCTGGGTACACCTGAAATATCCCAGGAAATATAAAAATGGTTCCAAACATTGTGGAACTTACGTACGATGGAATATCCCTCAGCCACGAAATCAATGTCATAAGACCAGTAGCAGCAATATGAGTGGATTCAGGTACGATGATTCTAAGTGAAAGAAGTCACACAGGAAAAGAAACTTATCATAAGATATCACTTAGGAAGATCCTGTAAACATGGCTACACATGAACTGAGTTAGGCAAGAGAACAGAGTCTCACATTTAGAAAACACTCTTATGCCTGCTTAAGGGGGAAGGAGAGGTGGGGTGATGCATCAAACCAGAGTTTGATATAAGCACAGGTACCGTTCCAAAAACCAACTATGGAATAGACAAGACCTACACCTTCCTCAGTGAAAGGGACTCAAAACCCCATATTTCCCGCAGAGGAATAGATCTGACTAGTAAGAATCTTAAAACCTATGTATTGATATGTCTCCGTAAGGGAATCAAGTGTGTCTAGACTGGCATAAACATGGCAGCGAGAATCAGCTCAAACCCACTCTAAACAGGAATTTCAAAAACAGAACAAAGAAACAGGGTAATTCTTCACAATTCCTTCAGGGTCGCTGATGCAACCTGGAATGACCCTATCTACAATGACAGCTGGATGTGGCATAAGGCTGGACACTTGGGACTGAGAGGATTGGTGAGATTGTGTGAGCAAATGCAGACCCTTTAAAGCAATAATGCATGGCACCCATTCCATGGGTCCCAGCTCTCCAGGTTGAAGGGAATATTACTACAGCTATAACGTGTACGGGAAACCTAGAGAATGGACACACTGTGAATACGAAAGGTTTCTAAAACTCAACGAAGAGCCCCTCTCCTGGTGCTCCGGTTTGACTTTCCAACTGCTTTCCTATCAATCTCCCAACTTGGAGAGACAGCCCCTTTAAGCTCCTGGTTCGCACAGGTTGCCAATTTGGCAGAGGATGAAAGGGAAGAGGGAGAACCAATGAGAGAGTAGCTGTTAGACATTTGGATGGGCACATGTCACTCTAATTTCCCGGCAGGAAGAAGAATTAACCAAAGTCTCAGCCACCCACCGGGAACCAGTATAGGTCCTGAACCAAAAGTTTGGACTTGCGTTCAGCTCACAAAAAACGAGTTGAAAAATGGAGCTCAGGGGCACAGCAATTCACAAACTGGCAGAGTAATCAAGGCCAACTATCGTCCAAAAATCTGTTGAGGGAAGGCAACGAGTTGGACTTGAAAGCGAGGCAGAATAGCAGGAAACTGATTTCACGAGGTACGTTGGAATCGCCTGTAAAGCACAGGAAGAGGGGCACAACTTCGACAATGATGCACTTGGCCAAAAAGGGCGTATGCGTTTTCTCCTGAATATATTCAGGAGAAAACGCATATGCCCTTTTTGGCCAAGCAAGCAAGCGGGCAATGCAAATCTGCACTACAAAGAAGTATCACTTCCCACCGGTCAAAAGGGACATCCACAAAATGTGTAAAAACCAGAAAGGCAAGACAGGCCCTGGAGAACAGGGAGCCTTGTTATGCTGATGGGCGGGATGTAAGTTGCCAACTGCCTCACTGGAGGAGTGCATTGTGTTCCCTAAAACAAGTAAACAACAGAGCTACAGAGCAAAGGGCACTTCCAGTCTAGGGAATATACCTTGGGAAAACTGAAAATCCATAAGACAGAGCCACCCCTAAATTGAGGGCTTCACTGCTTACAAGAACCTCAACCTGGGTACACCTGAAATATCCCAGGAAATATAAAAATGGTTCCAAACATTGTGGAACTTACGTACGATGGAATATCCCTCAGCCACGAAATCAATGTCATAAGACCAGTAGCAGCAAAATGAGTGGATTCAGGTACGATGATTCTAAGTGAAAGAAGTCACACAGGAAAAGAAACTTATCGTAAGATATCACTTAGGAAGATCCTGTAAACATGGCTACACATGAACTGAGTTAGGCAAGAGAACAGAGTCTCACATTTAGAAAACACTCTTATGCCAGCTTAAGGGGGAATGAGAGGTGGGGTGATGCATCAAACCAGAGTTTGATATAAGCACAGGTACCGTTCCAAAAACCAACTATGGAATAGACAAGACCTCCACCTTCCTCAGTGAAAGGGACTCAAAACCCCATATTTCCCGCAGAGGAATAGATCTGACTAGTAAGAATCTTAAAACCTATGTATTGATATGTCTCCGTAAGGGAATCAAGTGTGTCTAGACTGGCATAAACATGGCAGCGAGAATCAGCTCAAACCCACTCTAAACAGGAATTTCAAAAACAGAACAAAGAAACAGGGTAATTCTTCACAATTCCTTCAGGGTCGCTGATGCAACCTGGAATGACCCTATCTACAATGACAGCTGGATGTGGCATAAGGCTGGACACTTGGGACTGAGAGGATTGGTGAGATTGGGTGAGCAAATGCAGACCCTTTAAAGCAATAATGCATGGCACCCATTCCATGGGTCCCAGCTCTCCAGGTTGAAGGGAATATTACTACAGCTATAACGTGTACGGGAAACCTAGAGAATGGACACACTGTGAATACGAAAGGTTTCTAAAACTCAACGAAGAGCCCCTCTCCTGGTGCTCCGGTTTGACTTTCCAACTGCTTTCCTATCAATCTCCCAACTTGGAGAGACAGCCCCTTTAAGCTCCTGGTTCGCACAGGTTGCCAATTTGGCAGAGGATGAAAGGGAAGAGGGAGAACCAATGAGAGAGTAGCTGTTAGGCATTTGGATGGGCACATGTCACTCTAATTTCCCGGCAGGAAGAAGAATTAACCAAAGTCTCAGCCACCCACCGGGAACCAGTATAGGTCCTGAACCAAAAGTTTGGACTTGCGTTCAGCTCACAAGAAACGAGTTGAAAAATGGAGCTCAGGGGCACAGCAATTCACAAACTGGCAGAGTAATCAAAGCCAACTATCGTCCAAAAATCTGTTGAGGGAAGGCAACGAGGCGGACTTGAAAGCGAGGCAGAATAGCAGGAAACAGATTTCAAGAGGTACGTTGGAATCGCCTGTAAAGCACAGGAAGAGGGGCACAACTTCGACAATGATGCACTTGGCCAAAAAGGGCGTATGTGTTTTCTCCTGAATATATTCAGGAGAAAACGCATACACCCTTTTTGGCCAAGCAAGCAAGCGGGCAATGCAAATCTGCACTACAAAGAAGTATCACTTCCCACCGGTCAAAAGGGACATCCACAAAATGTGTAAAAACCAGAAAGGCAAGACAGGCCCTGGAGAACAGGGAGCCTTGTTATGCTGATGGGCGGGATGTAAGTTGCCAACTGCCTCACTGGAGGAGTGCATTGTGTTCCCTAAAACAAGTAAACAACAGAGCTACAGAGCCAAGGGCACTTCCAGTCTAGGGAATATACCTTGGGAAAACTGAAAATCCATAAGACAGAGCCACCCCCAAATTGAGGGCTGCACTGCGTACAAGAACCTCAACCTGGGTACACCTGAAATATCCCAGGAAATATAAAAATGGTTCCAAACATTGTGGAACTTACGTACGATGGAATATCCCTCAGCCACGAAATCAATGTCATAAGACCAGTAGCAGCAATATGAGTGGATTCAGGTACGATGATTCTAAGTGAAAGAAGTCACACAGGAAAAGAAACTTATCATAAGATATCACTTAGGAAGATCCTGTAAACATGGCTACACATGAACTGAGTTAGGCAAGAGAACAGAGTCTCACATTTAGAAAACACTCTTATGCCTGCTTAAGGGGGAAGGAGAGGTGGGGTGATGCATCAAACCAGAGTTTGATATAAGCACAGGTACCGTTCCAAAAACCAACTATGGAATAGACAAGACCTACACCTTCCTCAGTGAAAGGGACTCAAAACCCCATATTTCCCGCAGAGGAATAGATCTGACTAGTAAGAATCTTAAAACCTATGTATTGATATGTCTCCGTAAGGGAATCAAGTGTGTCTAGACTGGCATAAACATGGCAGCGAGAATCAGCTCAAACCCACTCTAAACAGGAATTTCAAAAACAGAACAGAGAAACAGGGTAATTCTTCACAATTCCTTCAGGGTCGCTGATGCAACCTGGAATGACCCTATCTACAATGACAGCTGGATGTGGCATAAGGCTGGACACTTGGGACTGAGAGGATTGGTGAGATTGTGTGAGCAAATGCAGACCCTTTAAAGCAATAATGCATGGCACCCATTCCATGGGTCCCAGCTCTCCAGGTTGAAGGGAATATTACTACAGCTATAACGTGTACGGGAAACCTAGAGAATGGACACACTGTGAATACGAAAGGTTTCTAAAACTCAACGAAGAGCCCCTCTCCTGGTGCTCCGGTTTGACTTTCCAACTGCTTTCCTATCAATCTCCCAACTTGGAGAGACAGCCCCTTTAAGCTCCTGGTTCGCACAGGTTGCCAATTTGGCAGAGGATGAAAGGGAAGAGGGAGAACCAATGAGAGAGTAGCTGTTAGGCATTTGGATGGGCACATGTCACTCTAATTTCCCGGCAGGAAGAAGAATTAACCAAAGTCTCAGCCACCCACCGGGAACCAGTATAGGTCCTGAACCAAAAGTTTGGACTTGCGTTCAGCTCACAAGAAACGAGTTGAAAAATGGAGCTCAGGGGCACAGCAATTCACAAACTGGCAGAGTAATCAAGGCCAACTATCGTCCAAAAATCTGTTGAGGGAAGGCAACGAGGCGGACTTGAAAGCGAGGCAGAATAGCAGGAAACAGATTTCAAGAGGTACGTTGGAATCGCCTGTAAAGCACAGGAAGAGGGGCACAACTTCGACAATGATGCACTTGGCCAAAAAGGGCGTATGCGTTTTCTCCTGAATATATTCAGGAGAAAACGCATACGCCCTTTTTGGCCAAGCAAGCAAGCGGGCAATGCAAATCTGCACTACAAAGAAGTATCACTTCCCACCGGTCAAAAGGGACATCCACAAAATGTGTAAAAACCAGAAAGGCAAGACAGGCCCTGGAGAACAGGGAGCCTTGTTATGCTGATGGGCGGGATGTAAGTTGCCAACTGCCTCACTGGAGGAGTGCATTGTGTTCCCTAAAACAAGTAAACAACAGAGCTACAGAGCCAAGGGCACTTCCAGTCTAGGGAATATACCTTGGGAAAACTGAAAATCCATAAGACAGAGCCACCCCCAAATTGAGGGCTGCACTGCTTACAAGAACCTCAACCTGGGTACACCTGAAATATCCCAGGAAATATAAAAATGGTTCCAAACATCGTGGAACTTACGTACGATGGAATATCCCTCAGCCACGAAATCAATGTCATAAGACCAGTAGCAGCAAAATGAGTGGATTCAGGTACGATGATTCTAAGTGAAAGAAGTCACACAGGAAAAGAAACTTATCATAAGATATCACTTAGGAAGATCCTGTAAACATGGCTACACATGAACTGAGTTAGGCAAGAGAACAGAGTCTCACATTTAGAAAACACTCTTATGCCTGCTTAAGGGGGAAGGAGAGGTGGGGTGATGCATCAAACCAGAGTTTGATATAAGCACAGGTACCGTTCCAAAAACCAACTATGGAATAGACAAGACCTACAACTTCCTCAGTGAAAGGGACTCAAAACCCCATATTTCCCGCAGAGGAATAGATCTGACTAGTAAGAATCTTAAAACCTATGTATTGATATGTCTCCATAAGGGAATCAAGTGTGTCTAGACTGGCATAAACATGGCAGCGAGAATCAGCTCAAACCCACTCTAAACAGGAATTTGAAAAACAGAACAAAGAAACAGGGTAATTCTTCACAATTCCTTCAGGGTCTCTGATGCAACCTGGAATGACCCTATCTACAATGACAGCTGGATGTGGCATGAGGCTGGACACTTGGGACTGAGAGGATTGGTGAGATTGGGTGAGCAAATGCAGACCCTTTAAAGCAATAATGCATGGCACCCATTCCATGGGTCCCAGCTCTCCAGGTTGAAGGGAATATTACTACAGCTATAACGTGTACGGGAAACCTAGAGAATGGACACACTGTGAATACGAAAGGTTTCTAAAACTCAACGAAGAGCCCCTCTCCTGGTGCTCCGGTTTGACTTTCCAACTGCTTTCCTATCAATCTCCCAACTTGGAGAGACAGCCCCTTTAAGCTCCTGGTTCGCACATGTTGCCAATTTGGCAGAGGATGAAAGGGAAGAGGGAGAACGAATGAGAGAGTAGCTGTTAGGCATTTGGATGGGCACATGTCACTCTAATTTCCCGGCAGGAAGAAGAATTAACCAAAGTCTCAGCCACCCACCGGAAACCAGTATAGGTCCTGAACCAAAAGTTTGGACTTGCGTTCAGCTCACAAAAAACGAGTTGAAAAATGGAGCTCAGGGGCACAGCAATTCACAAACTGGCAGAGTAATCAAGGCCAACTATCGTCCAAAAATCTGTTGAGGGAAGGCAACGAGGCGGACTTGAAAGCGAGGCAGAATAGCAGGAAACAGATTTCAAGAGGTACGTTGGAATCGCCTGTAAAGCACAGGAAGAGGGGCACAACTTCGACAATGATGCACTTGGCCAAAAAGGGCGTATGCGTTTTCTCCTGAATATATTCAGGAGAAAACGCATACGCCCTTTTTGGCCAAGCAAGCAAGCGGGCAATGCAAATCTGCACTACAAAGAAGTATCACTTCCCACCGGTCAAAAGGGACATCCACAAAATGTGTAAAAACCAGAAAGGCAAGACAGGCCCTGGAGAACAGGGAGCCTTGTTATGCTGATGGGCGGGATGTAAGTTGCCAACTGCCTCACTGGAGGAGTGCATTGTGTTCCCTAAAACAAGTAAACAACAGAGCTACAGAGCCAAGGGCACTTCCAGTCTAGGGAATATACCTTGGGAAAACTGAAAATCCATAAGACAGAGCCACCCCCAAATTGAGGGCTGCACTGCTTACAAGAACCTCAACCTGGGTACACCTGAAATATCCCAGGAAATATAAAAATGGTTCCAAACATCGTGGAACTTACGTACGATGGAATATCCCTCAGCCACGAAATCAATGTCATAAGACCAGTAGCAGCAAAATGAGTGGATTCAGGTACGATGATTCTAAGTGAAAGAAGTCACACAGGAAAAGAAACTTATCATAAGATATCACTTAGGAAGATCCTGTAAACATGGCTACACATGAACTGAGTTAGGCAAGAGAACAGAGTCTCACATTTAGAAAACACTCTTATGCCTGCTTAAGGGGGAAGGAGAGGTGGGGTGATGCATCAAACCAGAGTTTGATATAAGCACAGGTACCGTTCCAAAAACCAACTATGGAATAGACAAGACCTACACCTTCCTCAGTGAAAGGGACTCAAAACCCCATATTTCCCGCAGAGGAATAGATCTGACTAGTAAGAATCTTAAAACCTATGTATTGATATGTCTCCGTAAGGGAATCAAGTGTGTCTAGACTGGCATAAACATGGCAGCGAGAATCAGCTCAAACCCACTCTAAACAGGAATTTCAAAAACAGAACAAAGAAACAGGGTAATTCTTCACAATTCCTTCAGGGTCTCTGATGCAACCTGGAATGACCCTATCTACAATGACAGCTGGATGTGGCATGAGGCTGGACACTTGGGACTGAGAGGATTGGTGAGATTGGGTGAGCAAATGCAGACCCTTTAAAGCAATAATGCATGGCACCCATTCCATGGGTCCCAGCTCTCCAGGTTGAAGGGAATATTACTACAGCTATAACGTGTACGGGAAACCTAGAGAATGGACACACTGTGAATACGAAAGGTTTCTAAAACTCAACGAAGAGCCCCTCTCCTGGTGCTCCGGTTTGACTTTCCAACTGCTTTCCTATCAATCTCCCAACTTGGAGAGACAGCCCCTTTAAGCTCCTGGTTCGCACATGTTGCCAATTTGGCAGAGGATGAAAGGGAAGAGGGAGAACGAATGAGAGAGTAGCTGTTAGGCATTTGGATGGGCACATGTCACTCTAATTTCCCGGCAGGAAGAAGAATTAACCAAAGTCTCAGCCACCCACCGGAAACCAGTATAGGTCCTGAACCAAAAGTTTGGACTTGCGTTCAGCTCACAAAAAACGAGTTGAAAAATGGAGCTCAGGGGCAGAGCAATTCACAAACTGGCAGAGTAATCAAGGCCAACTATCGTCCAAAAATCTGTTGAGGGAAGGCAACGAGTTGGACTTGAAAGCGAGGCAGAATAGCAGGAAACTGATTTCACGAGGTACGTTGGAATCGCCTGTAAAGCACAGGAAGAGGGGCACAACTTCGACAATGATGCACTTGGCCAAAAAGGGCGTATGCGTTTTCTCCTGAATATATTCAGGAGAAAACGCATATGCCCTTTTTGGCCAAGCAAGCAAGCGGGCAATGCAAATCTGCACTACAAAGAAGTATCACTTCCCACCGGTCAAAAGGGACATCCACAAAATGTGTAAAAACCAGAAAGGCAAGACAGGCCCTGGAGAACAGGGAGCCTTGTTATGCTGATGGGCGGGATGTAAGTTGCCAACTGCCTCACTGGAGGAGTGCATTGTGTTCCCTAAAACAAGTAAACAACAGAGCTACAGAGCCAAGGGCACTTCCAGTCTAGGGAATATACCTTGGGAAAACTGAAAATCCATAAGACAGAGCCACCCCTAAATTGAGGGCTTCACTGCTTACAAGAACCTCAACCTGGGTACACCTGAAATATCCCAGGAAATATAAAAATGGTTCCAAACATTGTGGAACTTACGTACGATGGAATATCCCTCAGCCACGAAATCAATGTCATAAGACCAGTAGCAGCAAAATGAGTGGATTCAGGTACGATGATTCTAAGTGAAAGAAGTCACACAGGAAAAGAAACTTATCGTAAGATATCACTTAGGAAGATCCTGTAAACATGGCTACACATGAACTGAGTTAGGCAAGAGAACAGAGTCTCACATTTAGAAAACACTCTTATGCCAGCTTAAGGGGGAATGAGAGGTGGGGTGATGCATCAAACCAGAGTTTGATATAAGCACAGGTACCGTTCCAAAAACCAACTATGGAATAGACAAGACCTCCACCTTCCTCAGTGAAAGGGACTCAAAACCCCATATTTCCCGCAGAGGAATAGATCTGACTAGTAAGAATCTTAAAACCTATGTATTGATATGTCTCCGTAAGGGAATCAAGTGTGTCTAGACTGGCATAAACATGGCAGCGAGAATCAGCTCAAACCCACTCTAAACAGGAATTTCAAAAACAGAACAAAGAAACAGGGTAATTCTTCACAATTCCTTCAGGGTCGCTGATGCAACCTGGAATGACCCTATCTACAATGACAGCTGGATGTGGCATAAGGCTGGACACTTGGGACTGAGAGGATTGGTGAGATTGGGTGAGCAAATGCAGACCCTTTAAAGCAATAATGCATGGCACCCATTCCATGGGTCCCAGCTCTCCAGGTTGAAGGGAATATTACTACAGCTATAACGTGTACGGGAAACCTAGAGAATGGACACACTGTGAATACGAAAGGTTTCTAAAACTCAACGAAGAGCCCCTCTCCTGGTGCTCCGGTTTGACTTTCCAACTGCTTTCCTATCAATCTCCCAACTTGGAGAGACAGCCCCTTTAAGCTCCTGGTTCGCACAGGTTGCCAATTTGGCAGAGGATGAAAGGGAAGAGGGAGAACCAATGAGAGAGTAGCTGTTAGGCATTTGGATGGGCACATGTCACTCTAATTTCCCGGCAGGAAGAAGAATTAACCAAAGTCTCAGCCACCCACCGGGAACCAGTATAGGTCCTGAACCAAAAGTTTGGACTTGCGTTCAGCTCACAAGAAACGAGTTGAAAAATGGAGCTCAGGGGCACAGCAATTCACAAACTGGCAGAGTAATCAAAGCCAACTATCGTCCAAAAATCTGTTGAGGGAAGGCAACGAGGCGGACTTGAAAGCGAGGCAGAATAGCAGGAAACAGATTTCAAGAGGTACGTTGGAATCGCCTGTAAAGCACAGGAAGAGGGGCACAACTTCGACAATGATGCACTTGGCCAAAAAGGGCGTATGTGTTTTCTCCTGAATATATTCAGGAGAAAACGCATACGCCCTTTTTGGCCAAGCAAGCAAGCGGGCAATGCAAATCTGCACTACAAAGAAGTATCACTTCCCACCGGTCAAAAGGGACATCCACAAAATGTGTAAAAACCAGAAAGGCAAGACAGGCCCTGGAGAACAGGGAGCCTTGTTATGCTGATGGGCGGGATGTAAGTTGCCAACTGCCTCACTGGAGGAGTGCATTGTGTTCCCTAAAACAAGTAAACAACAGAGCTACAGAGCCAAGGGCACTTCCAGTCTAGGGAATATACCTTGGGAAAACTGAAAATCCATAAGACAGAGCCACCCCCAAATTGAGGGCTGCACTGCGTACAAGAACCTCAACCTGGGTACACCTGAAATATCCCAGGAAATATAAAAATGGTTCCAAACATTGTGGAACTTACGTACGATGGAATATCCCTCAGCCACGAAATCAATGTCATAAGACCAGTAGCAGCAATATGAGTGGATTCAGGTACGATGATTCTAAGTGAAAGAAGTCACACAGGAAAAGAAACTTATCATAAGATATCACTTAGGAAGATCCTGTAAACATGGCTACACATGAACTGAGTTAGGCAAGAGAACAGAGTCTCACATTTAGAAAACACTCTTATGCCTGCTTAAGGGGGAAGGAGAGGTGGGGTGATGCATCAAACCAGAGTTTGATATAAGCACAGGTACCGTTCCAAAAACCAACTATGGAATAGACAAGACCTACACCTTCCTCAGTGAAAGGGACTCAAAACCCCATATTTCCCGCAGAGGAATAGATCTGACTAGTAAGAATCTTAAAACCTATGTATTGATATGTCTCCGTAAGGGAATCAAGTGTGTCTAGACTGGCATAAACATGGCAGCGAGAATCAGCTCAAACCCACTCTAAACAGGAATTTCAAAAACAGAACAAAGAAACAGGGTAATTCTTCACAATTCCTTCAGGGTCGCTGATGCAACCTGGAATGACCCTATCTACAATGACAGCTGGATGTGGCATAAGGCTGGACACTTGGGACTGAGAGGATTGGTGAGATTGTGTGAGCAAATGCAGACCCTTTAAAGCAATAATGCATGGCACCCATTCCATGGGTCCCAGCTCTCCAGGTTGAAGGGAATATTACTACAGCTATAACGTGTACGGGAAACCTAGAGAATGGACACACTGTGAATACGAAAGGTTTCTAAAACTCAACGAAGAGCCCCTCTCCTGGTGCTCCGGTTTGACTTTCCAACTGCTTTCCTATCAATCTCCCAACTTGGAGAGACAGCCCCTTTAAGCTCCTGGTTCGCACAGGTTGCCAATTTGGCAGAGGATGAAAGGGAAGAGGGAGAACCAATGAGAGACTAGCTGTTAGGCATTTGGATGGGCACATGTCACTCTAATTTCCCGGCAGGAAGAAGAATTAACCAAAGTCTCAGCCACCCACCGGGAACCAGTATAGGTCCTGAACCAAAAGTTTGGACTTGCGTTCAGCTCACAAGAAACGAGTTGAAAAATGGAGCTCAGGGGCACAGCAATTCACAAACTGGCAGAGTAATCAAGGCCAACTATCGTCCAAAAATCTGTTGAGGGAAGGCAACGAGGCGGACTTGAAAGCGAGGCAGAATAGCAGGAAACAGATTTCAAGAGGTACGTTGGAATCGCCTGTAAAGCACAGGAAGAGGGGCACAACTTCGACAATGATGCACTTGGCCAAAAAGGGCGTATGCGTTTTCTCCTGAATATATTCAGGAGAAAACGCATACGCCCTTTTTGGCCAAGCAAGCAAGCGGGCAATGCAAATCTGCACTACAAAGAAGTATCACTTCCCACCGGTCAAAAGGGACATCCACAAAATGTGTAAAAACCAGAAAGGCAAGACAGGCCCTGGAGAACAGGGAGCCTTGTTATGCTGATGGGCGGGATGTAAGGTGCCAACTGCCTCACTGGAGGAGTGCATTGTGTTCCCTAAAACAAGTAAACAACAGAGCTACAGAGCCAAGGGCACTTCCAGTCTAGGGAATATACCTTGGGAAAACTGAAAATCCATAAGACAGAGCCACCCCCAAATTGAGGGCTGCACTGCTTACAAGAACCTCAACCTGGGTACACCTGAAATATCCCAGGAAATATAAAAATGGTTCCAAACATCGTGGAACTTACGTACGATGGAATATCCCTCAGCCACGAAATCAATGTCATAAGACCAGTAGCAGCAAAATGAGTGGATTCAGGTACGATGATTCTAAGTGAAAGAAGTCACACAGGAAAAGAAACTTATCATAAGATATCACTTAGGAAGATCCTGTAAACATGGCTACACATGAACTGAGTTAGGCAAGAGAACAGAGTCTCACATTTAGAAAACACTCTTATGCCTGCTTAAGGGGGAAGGAGAGGTGGGGTGATGCATCAAACCAGAGTTTGATATAAGCACAGGTACCGTTCCAAAAACCAACTATGGAATAGACAAGACCTACAACTTCCTCAGTGAAAGGGACTCAAAACCCCATATTTCCCGCAGAGGAATAGATCTGACTAGTAAGAATCTTAAAACCTATGTATTGATATGTCTCCATAAGGGAATCAAGTGTGTCTAGACTGGCATAAACATGGCAGCGAGAATCAGCTCAAACCCACTCTAAACAGGAATTTGAAAAACAGAACAAAGAAACAGGGTAATTCTTCACAATTCCTTCAGGGTCTCTGATGCAACCTGGAATGACCCTATCTACAATGACAGCTGGATGTGGCATGAGGCTGGACACTTGGGACTGAGAGGATTGGTGAGATTGGGTGAGCAAATGCAGACCCTTTAAAGCAATAATGCATGGCACCCATTCCATGGGTCCCAGCTCTCCAGGTTGAAGGGAATATTACTACAGCTATAACGTGTACGGGAAACCTAGAGAATGGACACACTGTGAATACGAAAGGTTTCTAAAACTCAACGAAGAGCCCCTCTCCTGGTGCTCCGGTTTGACTTTCCAACTGCTTTCCTATCAATCTCCCAACTTGGAGAGACAGCCCCTTTAAGCTCCTGGTTCGCACATGTTGCCAATTTGGCAGAGGATGAAAGGGAAGAGGGAGAACGAATGAGAGAGTAGCTGTTAGGCATTTGGATGGGCACATGTCACTCTAATTTCCCGGCAGGAAGAAGAATTAACCAAAGTCTCAGCCACCCACCGGGAACCAGTATAGGTCCTGAACCAAAAGTTTGGACTTGCGTTCAGCTCACAAAAAACGAGTTGAAAAATGGAGCTCAGGGGCAGAGCAATTCACAAACTGGCAGAGTAATCAAGGCCAACTATCGTCCAAAAATCTGTTGAGGGAAGGCAACGAGTTGGACTTGAAAGCGAGGCAGAATAGCAGGAAACAGATTTCACGAGGTACGTTGGAATCGCCTGTAAAGCACAGGAAGAGGGGCACAACTTCGACAATGATTCACTTGGCCAAAAAGGGCGTATGCGTTTTCTCCTGAATATATTCAGGAGAAAACGCATACGCCCTTTTTGGCCAAGCAAGCAAGCGGGCAATGCAAATCTGCACTACAAAGAAGTATCACTTCCCACCGGTCAAAAGGGACATCCACAAAATGTGTAAAAACCAGAAAGGCAAGACAGGCCCTGGAGAACAGGGAGCCTTGTTATGCTGATGGGCGGGATGTAAGTTGCCAACTGCCTCACTGGAGGAGTGCATTGTGTTCCCTAAAACAAGTAAACAACAGAGCTACAGAGCCAAGGGCACTTCCAGTCTAGGGAATATACCTTGGGAAAACTGAAAATCCATAAGACAGAGCCACCCCTAAATTGAGGGCTTCACTGCTTACAAGAACCTCAACCTGGGTACACCTGAAATATCCCAGGAAATATAAAAATGGTTCCAAACATTGTGGAACTTACGTACGATGGAATATCCCTCAGCCACGAAATCAATGTCATAACACCAGTAGCAGCAAAATGAGTGGAATCAGGTACGATGATTCTAAGTGAAAGAAGTCACAGAGGAAAAGAAACTTATCATAAGATATCACTTAGGAAGATCCTGTAAACATGGCTACACATGAACTGAGTTAGGCAAGAGAACAGAGTCTCACATTTAGAAAACACTCTTATTCCTGCTTAAGGGGGAAGGAGAGGTGGGGTGATGCATCAAACCAGAGTTTGATATAAGCACAGGTACCGTTCCAAAAACCAACTATGGTATAGACAAGACCTACACCTTCCTCACTGAAAGGGTCTCAAAACCCCATATTTCCCGCAGAGGAATAGATCTGACTAGTAAGAATCTTAAAACCTATGTATTGATATGTCTCCGTAAGGGAATCAAGTGTGTCTAGACTGGCATAAACAGGGCAGCCAGAATCAGCTCAAACCCACTCTAAAAAGGAATTTCAAAAACAGAACAAAGAAACACGGAAATTCTTTACAATTCCTTCAGGGTCGCTGATGCAACCTGGAATGACCCTATCTACAATGACAGCTGGATGTGGCATGAGGCTGGACACTTGGGACTGAGAGGATTGGTGAGATTGGGTGAGCAAATGCAGACACTTTAAAGCAATAATGCATGGCACCCATTCCATGGGTCCCAGCTCTCCAGGTTGAAGGGAATATTACTACAGCTATAACGTGTACGGGAAACCTAGAGAATGGACACACTGTGAATACGAAAGGTTTCTAAAACTCAACGAAGAGCCCCTCTCCTGGTGCTCCGGTTTGACTTTCCAACTGCTTTCCTATCAATCTCCCAACTTGGAGAGACAGCCCCTTTAAGCTCCTGGTTCGCACAGGTTGCCAATTTGGCAGAGGATGAAAGGGAAGAGGGAGAACCAATGAGAGAGTAGCTGTTAGGCATTTGGATGGGCACATGTCACTCTAATTTCCCGGCAGGAAGAAGAATTAACCAAAGTCTCAGCCACCCACCGGGAACCAGTATAGGTCCTGAACCAAAAGTTTGGACTTGCGTTCAGCTCACAAGAAACGAGTTGAAAAATGGAGCTCAGGGGCACAGCAATTCACAAACTGGCAGAGTAATCAAGGCCAACTATCGTCCAAAAATCTGTTGAGGGAAGGCAACGAGGCGGACTTGAAAGCGAGGCAGAATAGCAGGAAACAGATTTCAAGAGGTACGTTGGAATCGCCTGTAAAGCACAGGAAGAGGGGCACAACTTCGACAATGATGCACTTGGCCAAAAAGGGCGTATGCGTTTTCTCCTGAATATATTCAGGAGAAAACGCATACGCCCTTTTTGGCCAAGCAAGCAAGCGGGCAATGCAAATCTGCACTACAATGAAGTATCACTTCCCACCGGTCAAAAGGGACATCCACAAAATGTGTAAAAACCAGAAAGGCAAGACAGGCCCTGGAGAACAGGGAGCCTTGTTATGCTGATGGGCGGGATGTAAGTTGCCAACTGCCTCACTGGAGGAGTGCATTGTGTTCCCTAAAACAAGTAAACAACAGAGCTACAGAGCCAAGGGCACTTCCAGTCTAGGGAATATACCTTGGGAAAACTGAAAATCCATAAGACAGAGCCACCCCCAAATTGAGGGCTGCACTGCTTACAAGAACCTCAACCTGGGTACACCTGAAATATCCCAGGAAATATAAAAATGGTTCCAAACATCGTGGAACTTACGTACGATGGAATATCCCTCAGCCACGAAATCAATGTCATAAGACCAGTAGCAGCAAAATGAGTGGATTCAGGTACGATGATTCTAAGTGAAAGAAGTCACACAGGAAAGGAAACTTATCATAAGATATCACTTAGGAAGATCCTGTAAACATGGCTACACATGAACTGAGTTAGGCAAGAGAACAGAGTCTCACATTTAGAAAACACTCTTATGCCTGCTTAAGGGGGAAGGAGAGGTGGGGTGATGCATCAAACCAGAGTTTGATATAAGCACAGGTACCGTTCCAAAAACCAACTATGGAATAGACAAGACCTACACCTTCCTCAGTGAAAGGGACTCAAAACCCCATATTTCCCGCAGAGGAATAGATCTGACTAGTAAGAATCTTAAAACCTATGTATTGATATGTCTCCGTAAGGGAATCAAGTGTGTCTAGACTGGCATAAACAGGGCAGCCAGAATCAGCTCAAACCCACTCTAAAAAGGAATTTCAAAAACAGAACAAAGAAACAGGGAAATTCTTTACAATTCCTTCAGGGTCGCTGATGCAACCTGGAATGACCCTATCTACAATGACAGCTGGATGTGGCATAAGGCTGGACACTTGGGACTGAGAGGATTGGTGAGATTGGGTGAGCAAATGCAGACCCTTTAAAGCAATAATGCATGGCACCCATTCCATGTGTCCCAGCTCTCCAGGTTGAAGGGAATATTACTACAGCTATAACGTGTACGGGAAACCTAGAGAATGGACACACTGTGAATACGAAAGGTTTCTAAAACTCAACCAAGAGCCCCTCTCCTGGTGCTCCGGTTTGACTTTCCAACTGCTTTCCTATCAATCTCCCAACTTGGAGAGACAGCCCCTTTAAGCTCCTGGTTCGCACAGGTTGCCAATTTGGCAGAGGATGAAAGGGAAGAGGGAGAACCAATGAGAGAGTAGCTGTTAGGCATTTGGATGGGCACATGTCACTCTAATTTCCCGGCAGGAAGAAGAATTAACCAAAGTCTCAGCCACCCACCGGGAACCAGTATAGGTCCTGAACCAAAAGTTTGGACTTGCGTTCAGCTCACAAGAAACGAGTTGAAAAATGGAGCTCAGGGGCACAGCAATTCACAAACTGGCAGAGTAATCAAGGCCAACTATCGTCCAAAAATCTGTTGAGGGAAGGCAACGAGGTGGACTTGAAAGCGAGGCAGAATAGCAGGAAACAGATTTCAAGAGGTACGTTGGAATCGCCTGTAAAGCACAGGAAGAGGGGCACAACTTCGACAATGATGCACTTGGCCAAAAAGGGCGTATGCGTTTTCTCCTGAATATATTCAGGAGAAAACGCATACGCCCTTTTTGGCCAAGCAAGCAAGCGGGCAATGCAAATCTGCACTACAAAGAAGTATCACTTCCCACCAGTCAAAAGGGACATCCACAAAATGTGTAAAAACCAGAAAGGCAAGACAGGCCCTGGAGAACAGGGAGCCTTGTTATGCTGATGGGCGGGATGTAAGTTGCCAACTGCCTCACTGGAGGAGTGCATTGTGTTCCCTAAAACAAGTAAACAACAGAGCTACAGAGCCAAGGGCACTTCCAGTCTAGGGAATATACCTTGGGAAAACTGAAAATCCATAAGACAGAGCCACCCCCAAATTGAGGGCTGCACTGCTTACAAGAACCTCAACCTGGGTACTCCTGAAATATCCCAGGAAATATAAAAATGGTTCCAAACATCGTGGAACTTACGTACGATGGAATATCCCTCAGCCACGAAATCAATGTCATAAGACCAGTAGCAGCAAAATGAGTGGATTCAGGTACGATGATTCTAAGTGAAAGAAGTCACACAGGAAAGGAAACTTATCATAAGATATCACTTAGGAAGATCCTGTAAACATGGCTACACATGAACTGAGTTAGGCAAGAGAACAGAGTCTCACATTTAGAAAACACTCTTATGCCTGCTTAAGGGGGAAGGAGAGGTGGGGTGATGCATCAAACCAGAGTTTGATATAAGCACAGGTACCGTTCCAAAAACCAACTATGGAATAGACAAGACCTACACCTTCCTCAGTGAAAGGGACTCAAAACCCCATATTTCCCGCAGAGGAATAGATCTGACTAGTAAGAATCTTAAAACCTATGTATTGATATGTCTCCGTAAGGGAATCAAGTGTGTCTAGACTGGCATAAACATGGCAGCGAGAATCAGCTCAAACCCACTCTAAACAGGAATTTCAAAAACAGAACAAAGAAACAGGGTAATTCTTCAAAATTCCTTCAGGGTCGCTGATGCAACCTGGAATGACCCTATCTACAATGACAGCTGGATGTGGCATGAGGCTGGACACTTGGGACTGAGAGGATTGGTGAGATTGGGTGAGCAAATGCAGACCCTTTAAAGCAATAATGCATGGCACCCATTCCATGGGTCCCAGCTCTCCAGGTTGAAGGGAATATTACTACAGCTATAACGTGTACGGGAAACCTAGAGAATGGACACACTGTGAATACGAAAGGTTTCTAAAACTCAACGAAGAGCCCCTCTCCTGGTGCTCCGGTTTGACTTTCCAACTGCTTTCCTATCAATCTCCCAACTTGGAGAGACAGCCCCTTTAAGCTCCTGGTTCGCACAGGTTGCCAATTTGGCAGAGGATGAAAGGGAAGAGGGAGAACCAATGAGAGAGTAGCTGTTAGGCATTTGGATGGGCACATGTCACTCTAATTTCCCGGCAGGAAGAAGAATTAACCAAAGTCTCAGCCACCCACCGGGAACCAGTATAGGTCCTGAACCAAAAGTTTGGACTTGCGTTCAGCTCACAAGAAACGAGTTGAAAAATGGAGCTCAGGGGCACAGCAATTCACAAACTGGCAGAGTAATCAAGGCCAACTATCGTCCAAAAATCTGTTGAGGGAAGGCAACGAGGCGGACTTGAAAGCGAGGCAGAATAGCAGGAAACAGATTTCAAGAGGTACGTTGGAATCGCCTGTAAAGCACAGGAAGAGGGGCACAACTTCGACAATGATGCACTTGGCCAAAAAGGGCGTATGCGTTTTCTCCTGAATATATTCAGGAGAAAACGCATACGCCCTTTTTGGCCAAGCAAGCAAGCGGGCAATGCAAATCTGCACTACAAAGAAGTATCACTTCCCACCGGTCAAAAGGGACATCCACAAAATGTGTAAAAACCAGAAAGGCAAGACAGGCCCTGGAGAACAGGGAGCCTTGTTATGCTGATGGGCGGGATGTAAGTTGCCAACTGCCTCACTGGAGGAGTGCATTGTGTTCCCTAAAACAAGTAAACAACAGAGCTACAGAGCCAAGGGCACTTCCAGTCTAGGGAATATACCTTGGGAAAACTGAAAATCCATAAGACAGAGCCACCCCCAAATTGAGGGCTGCACTGCTTACAAGAACCTCAACCTGGGTACACCTGAAATATCCCAGGAAATATAAAAATGGTTCCAAACATCGTGGAACTTACGTACGATGGAATATCCCTCAGCCACGAAATCAATGTCATAAGACCAGTAGCAGCAAAATGAGTGGATTCAGGTACGATGATTCTAAGTGAAAGAAGTCACACAGGAAAGGAAACTTATCATAAGATATCACTTAGGAAGATCCTGTAAACATGGCAACACATGAACTGAGTTAGGCAAGAGAACAGAGTCTCACATTTAGAAAACACTCTTATGCCTGCTTAAGGGGGAAGGAGAGGTGGGGTGATGCATCAAACCAGAGTTTGATATAAGCACAGGTACCGTTCCAAAAACCAACTATGGAATAGACAAGACCTACACCTTCCTCAGTGAAAGGGACTCAAAACCCCATATTTCCCGCAGAGGAATAGATCTGACTAGTAAGAATCTTAAAACCTATGTATTGATATGTCTCCATAAGGGAATCAAGTGTGTCTAGACTAGCATAAACAGGGCAGCCAGAATCAGCTCAAACCCACTCTAAAAAGGAATTTCAAAAACAGAACAAAGAAACAGGGTAATTCTTTACAATTCCTTCAGGGTCGCTGATGCAACCTGGAATGACCCTATCTACAATGACAGCTGGATGTGGCATAAGGCTGGACACTTGGGACTGAGAGGATTGGTGAGATTGGGTGAGCAAATGCAGACCCTTTAAAGCAATAATGCATGGCACCCATTCCATGTGTCCCAGCTCTCCAGGTTGAAGGGAATATTACTACAGCTATAACGTGTACGGGAAACCTAGAGAATGGACACACTGTGAATACGAAAGGTTTCTAAAACTCAACGAAGAGCCCCTCTCCTGGTGCTCCGGTTTGACTTTCCAACTGCTTTCCTATCAATCTCCCAACTTGGAGAGACAGCCCCTTTAAGCTCCTGGTTCGCACAGGTTGCCAATTTGGCAGAGGATGAAAGGGAAGAGGGAGAACCAATGAGAGAGTAGCTGTTAGGCATTTGGATGGGCACATGTCACTCTAATTTCCCGGCAGGAAGAAGAATTAACCAAAGTCTCAGCCACCCACCGGGAACCAGTATAGGTCCTGAACCAAAAGTTTGGACTTGCGTTCAGCTCACAAGAAACGAGTTGAAAAATGGAGCTCAGGGGCACAGCAATTCACAAACTGGCAGAGTAATCAAGGCCAACTATCGTCCAAAAATCTGTTGAGGGAAGGCAACGAGGTGGACTTGAAAGCGAGGCAGAATAGCAGGAAACAGATTTCAAGAGGTACGTTGGAATCGCCTGTAAAGCACAGGAAGAGGGGCACAACTTCGACAATGATGCACTTGGCCAAAAAGGGCGTATGTGTTTTCTCCTGAATATATTCAGGAGAAAACGCATACGCCCTTTTTGGCCAAGCAAGCAAGCGGGCAATGCAAATCTGCACGACAAAGAAGTATCACTTCCCACCGGTCAAAAGGGATATCCACAAAATGTGTAAAAACCAGAAAGGCAAGACAGGCCCTGGAGAACAGGGAGCCTTGTTATGCTGATGGGCGGGATGTAAGTTGCCAACTGCCTCACTGGAGGAGTGCATTGTGTTCCCTAAAACAAGTAAACAACAGAGCTACAGAGCCAAGGGCACTTCCAGTCTAGGGAATATACCTTGGGAAAACTGAAAATCCATAAGACAGAGCCACCCCCAAATTGAGGGCTGCACTGCTTACAAGAACCTCAACCTGGGTACACCTGAAATATCCCAGGAAATATAAAAATGGTTCCAAACATCGTGGAACTTACGTACGATGGAATATCCCTCAGCCACGAAATCAATGTCATAAGACCAGTAGCAGCAAAATGAGTGGATTCAGGTACGATGATTCTAAGTGAAAGAAGTCACACAGGAAAAGAAACTTATCATAAGATATCACTTAGGAAGATCCTGTAAACATGGCTACACATGAACTGAGTTAGGCAAGAGAACAGAGTCTCACATTTAGAAAACACTCTTATGCCTGCTTAAGGGGGAAGGAGAGGTGGGGTGATGCATCAAACCAGAGTTTGATATAAGCACAGGTACCGTTCCAAAAACCAACTATGGAATAGACAAGACCTACACCTTCCTCAGTGAAAGGGACTCAAAACCCCATATTTCCCGCAGAGGAATAGATCTGACTAGTAAGAATCTTAAAACCTATGTATTGATATGTCTCCGTAAGGGAATCAAGTGTGTCTAGACTGGCATAAACATGGCAGCGAGAATCAGCTCAAACCCACTCTAAACAGGAATTTCAAAAACAGAACAAAGAAACAGGGAAATTCTTTACAATTCCTTCAGGGTCGCTGATGCAACCTGGAATGACCCTATCTACAATGACAGCTGGATGTGGCATGAGGCTGGACACTTGGGACTGAGAGGATTGGTGAGATTGGGTGAGCAAATGCAGACCCTTTAAAGCAATAATGCATGGCACCCATTCCATGGGTCCCAGCTCTCCAGGTTGAAGGGAATATTACTACAGCTATAACGTGTACGGGAAACCTAGAGAATGGACACACTGTGAATACGAAAGGTTTCTAAAACTCAACGAAGAGCCCCTCTCCTGGTGCTCCGGTTTGACTTTCCAACTGCTTTCCTATCAATCTCCCAACTTGGAGAGACAGCCCCTTTAAGCTCCTGGTTCGCACAGGTTGCCAATTTGGCAGAGGATGAAAGGGAAGAGGGAGAACCAATGAGAGAGTAGCTGTTAGGCATTTGGATGGGCACATGTCACTCTAATTTCCCGGCAGGAAGAAGAATTAACCAAAGTCTCAGCCACCCACCGGGAACCAGTATAGGTCCTGAACCAAAAGTTTGGACTTGCGTTCAGCTCACAAGAAACGAGTTGAAATATGGAGCTCAGGGGCACAGCAATTCACAAACTGGCAGAGTAATCAAGGCCAACTATCGTCCAAAAATCTGTTGAGGGAAGGCAACGAGGTGGACTTGAAAGCGAGGCAGAATAGCAGGAAACAGATTTCAAGAGGTACGTTGGAATCGCCTGTAAAGCACAGGAAGAGGGGCACAACTTCGACAATGATGCACTTGGCCAAAAAGGGCGTATGCGTTTTCTCCTGAATATATTCAGGAGAAAACGCATACGCCCTTTTTGGCCAAGCAAGCAAGCGGGAAATGCAAATCTGCACTACAAAGAAGTATCACTTCCCACCGGTCAAAAGGGACATCCACAAAATGTGTAAAAACCAGAAAGGCAAGACAGGCCCTGGAGAACAGGGAGCCTTGTTATGCTGATGGGCGGGATGTAAGTTGCCAACTGCCTCACTGGAGGAGTGCATTGTGTTCCCTAAAACAAGTAAACAACAGAGCTACAGAGCCAAGGGCACTTCCAGTCTAGGGAATATACCTTGGGAAAACTGAAAATCCATAAGACAGAGCCACCCCCAAATTGAGGGCTGCACTGCTTACAAGAACCTCAACCTGGGTACACCTGAAATATCCCAGGAAATATAAAAATGGTTCCAAACATCGTGGAACTTACGTACGATGGAATATCCCTCAGCCACGAAATCAATGTCATAAGACCAGTAGCAGCAAAATGAGTGGATTCAGGTACGATGATTCTAAGTGAAAGAAGTCACACAGGAAAGGAAACTTATCATAAGATATCACTTAGGAAGATCCTGTAAACATGGCTACACATGAACTGAGTTAGGCAAGAGAACAGAGTCTCACATTTAGAAAACACTCTTATGCCTGCTTAAGGGGGAAGGAGAGGTGGGGTGATGCATCAAACCAGAGTTTGATATAAGCACAGGTACCGTTCCAAAAACCAACTATGGAATAGACAAGACCTACACCTTCCTCAGTGAAAGGGACTCAAAACCCCATATTTCCCGCAGAGGAATAGATCTGACTAGTAAGAATCTTAAAACCTATGTATTGATATGTCTCCGTAAGGGAATCAAGTGTGTCTAGACTGGCATAAACAGGGCAGCCAGAATCAGCTCAAACCCACTCTAAAAAGGAATTTCAAAAACAGAACAAAGAAACAGGGAAATTCTTTACAATTCCTTCAGGGTCGCTGATGCAACCTGGAATGACCCTATCTACAATGACAGCTGGATGTGGCATAAGGCTGGACACTTGGGACTGAGAGGATTGGTGAGATTGGGTGAGCAAATGCAGACCCTTTAAAGCAATAATGCATGGCACCCATTCCATGTGTCCCAGCTCTCCAGGTTGAAGGGAATATTACTACAGCTATAACGTGTACGGGAAACCTAGAGAATGGACACACTGTGAATACGAAAGGTTTCTAAAACTCAACGAAGAGCCCCTCTCCTGGTGCTCCGGTTTGACTTTCCAACTGCTTTCCTATCAATCTCCCAACTTGGAGAGACAGCCCCTTTAAGCTCCTGTTTCGCACAGGTTGCCAATTTGGCAGAGGATGAAAGGGAAGAGGGAGAACCAATGAGAGAGTAGCTGTTAGGCATTTGGATGGGCACATGTCACTCTAATTTCCCGGCAGGAAGAAGAATTAACCAAAGTCTCAGCCACCCACCGGGAACCAGTATAGGTCCTGAACCAAAAGTTTGGACTTGCGTTCAGCTCACAAGAAACGAGTTGAAAAATGGAGCTCAGGGGCACAGCAATTCACAAACTGGCAGAGTAATCAAGGCCAACTATCGTCCAAAAATCTGTTGAGGGAAGGCAACGAGGTGGACTTGAAAGCGAGGCAGAATAGCAGGAAACAGATTTCAAGAGGTACGTTGGAATCGCCTGTAAAGCACAGGAAGAGGGGCACAACTTCGACAATGATGCACTTGGCCAAAAAGGGCGTATGCGTTTTCTCCTGAATATATTCAGGAGAAAACGCATACGCCCTTTTTGGCCAAGCAAGCAAGCGGGCAATGCAAATCTGCACTACAAAGAAGTATCACTTCCCACCGGTCAAAAGGGACATCCACAAAATGTGTAAAAACCAGAAAGGCAAGACAGGCCCTGGAGAACAGGGAGCCTTGTTATGCTGATGGGCGGGATGTAAGTTGCCAACTGCCTCACTGGAGGAGTGCATTGGGTTCCCTAAAACAAGTAAACAACAGAGCTACAGAGCCAAGGGCACTTCCAGTCTAGGGAATATACCTTGAGAAAACTGAAAATCCATAACACAGAGCCACCCCCAAATTGAGGGCTGCACTGCTTACAAGAACCTCAACCTGGGTACACCTGAAATATCCCAGGAAATATAAAAATGGTTCCAAACATCGTGGAACTTACGTACGATGGAATATCCCTCAGCCACGAAATCAATGTCATAAGACCAGTAGCAGCAAAATGAGTGGATTCAGGTACGATGATTCTAAGTGCAAGAAGTCACACAGGAAAGGAAACTTATCATAAGATATCACTTAGGAAGATCCTGTAAACATGGCTACACATGAACTGAGTTAGGCAAGAGAACAGAGTCTCACATTTAGAAAACACTCTTATGCCTGCTTAAGGGGGAAGGAGAGGTGGGGTGATGCATCAAACCAGAGTTTGATATAAGCACAGGTACCGTTCCAAAAACCAACTATGGAATAGACAAGACCTACACCTTCCTCAGTGAAAGGGACTCAAAACCCCATATTTCCCGCAGAGGAATAGATCTGACTAGTAAGAATCTTAAAACCTATGTATTGATATGTCTCCGTAAGGGAATCAAGTGTGTCTAGACTGGCATAAACAGGGCAGCCAGAATCAGCTCAAACCCACTCTAAAAAGGAATTTCAAAAACAGAACAAAGAAACAGGGAAATTCTTTACAATTCCTTCAGGGTCGCTGATGCAACCTGGAATGACCCTATCTACAATGACAGCTGGATGTGGCATAAGGCTGGACACTTGGGACTGAGAGGATTGGTGAGATTGGGTGAGCAAATGCAGACCCTTTAAAGCAATAATGCATGGCACCCATTCCATGTGTCCCAGCTCTCCAGGTTGAAGGGAATATTACTACAGCTATAACGTGTACGGGAAACCTAGAGAATGGACACACTGTGAATACGAAAGGTTTCTAAAACTCAACGAAGAGCCCCTCTCCTGGTGCTCCGGTTTGACTTTCCAACTGCTTTCCTATCAATCTCCCAACTTGGAGAGACAGCCCCTTTAAGCTCCTGGTTCGCACAGGTTGCCAATTTGGCAGAGGATGAAAGGGAAGAGGGAGAACCAATGAGAGAGTAGCTGTTAGGCATTTGGATGGGCACATGTCACTCTAATTTCCCGGCAGGAAGAAGAATTAACCAAAGTCTCAGCCACCCACCGGGAACCAGTATAGGTCCTGAACCAAAAGTTTGGACTTCCGTTCAGCTCACAAGAAACGAGTTGAAAAATGGAGCTCAGGGGCACAGCAATTCACAAACTGGCAGAGTAATCAAGGCCAACTATCGTCCAAAAATCTGTTGAGGGAAGGCAACGAGGTGGACTTGAAAGCGAGGCAGAATAGCAGGAAACAGATTTCAAGAGGTACGTTGGAATCGCCTGTAAAGCACAGGAAGAGGGGCACAACTTCGACAATGATGCACTTGGCCAAAAAGGGCGTATGTGTTTTCTCCTGAATATATTCAGGAGAAAACGCATACGCCCTTTTTGGCCAAGCAAGCAAGCGGGCAATGCAAATCTGCACTACAAAGAAGTATCACTTCCCACCGGTCAAAAGGGATATCCACAAAATGTGTAAAAACCAGAAAGGCAAGACAGGCCCTGGAGAACAGGGAGCCTTGTTATGCTGATGGGCGGGATGTAAGTTGCCAACTGCCTCACTGGAGGAGTGCATTGTGTTCCCTAAAACAAGTAAACAACAGAGCTACAGAGCCAAGGGCACTTCCAGTCTAGGGAATATACCTTGGGAAAACTGAAAATCCATAAGACAGAGCCACCCCCAAATTGAGGGCTGCACTGCTTACAAGAACCTCAACCTGGGTACACCTGAAATATCCCAGGAAATATAAAAATGGTTCCAAACATCGTGGAACTTACGTACGATGGAATATCCCTCAGCCACGAAATCAATGTCATAAGACCAGTAGCAGCAAAATGAGTGGATTCAGGTACGATGATTCTAAGTGAAAGAAGTCACACAGGAAAAGAAACTTATCATAAGATATCACTTAGGAAGATCCTGTAAACATGGCTACACATGAACTGAGTTAGGCAAGAGAACAGAGTCTCACATTTAGAAAACACTCTTATGCCTGCTTAAGGGGGAAGGAGAGGTGGGGTGATGCATCAAACCAGAGTTTGATATAAGCACAGGTACCGTTCCAAAAACCAACTATGGAATAGACAAGACCTACACCTTCCTCAGTGAAAGGGACTCAAAACCCCATATTTCCCGCAGAGGAATAGATCTGACTAGTAAGAATCTTAAAACCTATGTATTGATATGTCTCCGTAAGGGAATCAAGTGTGTCTAGACTGGCATAAACATGGCAGCGAGAATCAGCTCAAACCCACTCTAAACAGGAATTTCAAAAACAGAACAAAGAAACAGGGAAATTCTTTACAATTCCTTCAGGGTCGCTGATGCAACCTGGAATGACCCTATCTACAATGACAGCTGGATGTGGCATGAGGCTGGACACTTGGGACTGAGAGGATTGGTGAGATTGGGTGAGCAAATGCAGACCCTTTAAAGCAATAATGCATGGCACCCATTCCATGGGTCCCAGCTCTCCAGGTTGAAGGGAATATTACTACAGCTATAACGTGTACGGGAAACCTAGAGAATGGACACACTGTGAATACGAAAGGTTTCTAAAACTCAACGAAGAGCCCCTCTCCTGGTGCTCCGGTTTGACTTTCCAACTGCTTTCCTATCAATCTCCCAACTTGGAGAGACAGCCCCTTTAAGCTCCTGGTTCGCACAGGTTGCCAATTTGGCAGAGGATGAAAGGGAAGAGGGAGAACCAATGAGAGAGTAGCTGTTAGGCATTTGGATGGGCACATGTCACTCTAATTTCCCGGCAGGAAGAAGAATTAACCAAAGTCTCAGCCACCCACCGGGAACCAGTATAGGTCCTGAACCAAAAGTTTGGACTTGCGTTCAGCTCACAAGAAACGAGTTGAAATATGGAGCTCAGGGGCACAGCAATTCACAAACTGGCAGAGTAATCAAGGCCAACTATCGTCCAAAAATCTGTTGAGGGAAGGCAACGAGGTGGACTTGAAAGCGAGGCAGAATAGCAGGAAACAGATTTCAAGAGGTACGTTGGAATCGCCTGTAAAGCACAGGAAGAGGGGCACAACTTCGACAATGATGCACTTGGCCAAAAAGGGCGTATGCGTTTTCTCCTGAATATATTCAGGAGAAAACGCATACGCCCTTTTTGGCCAAGCAAGCAAGCGGGCAATGCAAATCTGCACTACAAAGAAGTATCACTTCCCACCGGTCAAAAGGGACATCCACAAAATGTGTAAAAACCAGAAAGGCAAGACAGGCCCTGGAGAACAGGGAGCCTTGTTATGCTGATGGGCGGGATGTAAGTTGCCAACTGCCTCACTGGAGGAGTGCATTGTGTTCCCTAAAACAAGTAAACAACAGAGCTACAGAGCCAAGGGCACTTCCAGTCTAGGGAATATACCTTGGGAAAACTGAAAATCCATAACACAGAGCCACCCCCAAATTGAGGGCTGCACTGCTTACAAGAACCTCAACCTGGGTACACCTGAAATATCCCAGGAAATATAAAAATGGTTCCAAACATCGTGGAACTTACGTACGATGGAATATCCCTCAGCCACGAAATCAATGTCATAAGACCAGTAGCAGCAAAATGACTGGATTCAGGTACGATGATTCTAAGTGAAAGAAGTCACACAGGAAAGGAAACTTATCATAAGATATCACTTAGGAAGATCCTGTAAACATGGCTACACATGAACTGAGTTAGGCAAGAGAACAGAGTCTCACATTTAGAAAACACTCTTATGCCTGCTTAAGGGGGAAGGAGAGGTGGGGTGATGCATCAAACCAGAGTTTGATATAAGCACAGGTACCGTTCCAAAAACCAACTATGGAATAGACAAGACCTACACCTTCCTCAGTGAAAGGGACTCAAAACCCCATATTTCCCGCAGAGGAATAGATCTGACTAGTAAGAATCTTAAAACCTATGTATTGATATGTCTCCGTAAGGGAATCAAGTGTGTCTAGACTGGCATAAACAGGGCAGCCAGAATCAGCTCAAACCCACTCTAAAAAGGAATTTCAAAAACAGAACAAAGAAACAGGGAAATTCTTTACAATTCCTTCAGGGTCGCTGATGCAACCTGGAATGACCCTATCTACAATGACAGCTGGATGTGGCATAAGGCTGGACACTTGGGACTGAGAGGATTGGTGAGATTGGGTGAGCAAATGCAGACCCTTTAAAGCAATAATGCATGGCACCCATTCCATGTGTCCCAGCTCTCCAGGTTGAAGGGAATATTACTACAGCTATAACGTGTACGGGAAACCTAGAGAATGGACACACTGTGAATACGAAAGGTTTCTAAAACTCAACGAAGAGCCCCTCTCCTGGTGCTCCAGTTTGACTTTCCAACTGCTTTCCTATCAATCTCCCAACTTGGAGAGACAGCCCCTTTAAGCTCCTGTTTCGCACAGGTTGCCAATTTGGCAGAGGATGAAAGGGAAGAGGGAGAACCAATGAGAGAGTAGCTGTTAGGCATTTGGATGGGCACATGTCACTCTAATTTCCCGGCAGGAAGAAGAATTAACCAAAGTCTCAGCCACCCACCGGGAACCAGTATAGGTCCTGAACCAAAAGTTTGGACTTGCGTTCAGCTCACAAGAAACGAGTTGAAAAATGGAGCTCAGGGGCACAGCAATTCACAAACTGGCAGAGTAATCAAGGCCAACTATCGTCCAAAAATCTGTTGAGGGAAGGCAACGAGGTGGACTTGAAAGCGAGGCAGAATAGCAGGAAACAGATTTCAAGAGGTACGTTGGAATCGCCTGTAAAGCACAGGAAGAGGGGCACAACTTCGACAATGATGCACTTGGCCAAAAAGGGCGTATGCGTTTTCTCCTGAATATATTCAGGAGAAAACGCATACGCCCTTTTTGGCCAAGCAAGCAAGCGGGCAATGCAAATCTGCACTACAAAGAAGTATCACTTCCCACCGGTCAAAAGGGACATCCACAAAATGTGTAAAAACCAGAAAGGCAAGACAGGCCCTGGAGAACAGGGAGCCTTGTTATGCTGATGGGCGGGATGTAAGTTGCCAACTGCCTCACTGGAGGAGTGCATTGTGTTCCCTAAAACAAGTAAACAACAGAGCTACAGAGCCAAGGGCACTTCCAGTCTAGGGAATATACCTTGAGAAAACTGAAAATCCATAACACAGAGCCACCCCCAAATTGAGGGCTGCACTGCTTACAAGAACCTCAACCTGGGTACACCTGAAATATCCCAGGAAATATAAAAATGGTTCCAAACATCGTGGAACTTACGTATGATGGAATATCCCTCAGCCACGAAATCAATGTCATAAGACCAGTAGCAGCAAAATGAGTGGATTCAGGTACGATGATTCTAAGTGAAAGAAGTCACACAGGAAAGGAAACTTATCATAAGATATCACTTAGGAAGATCCTGTAAACATGGCTACACATGAACTGAGTTAGGCAAGAGAACAGAGTCTCACATTTAGAAAACACTCTTATGCCTGCTTAAGGGGGAAGGAGAGGTGGGGTGATGCATCAAACCAGAGTTTGATATAAGCACAGGTACCGTTCCAAAAACCAACTATGGAATAGACAAGACCTACACCTTCCTCAGTGAAAGGGACTCAAAACCCCATATTTCCCGCAGAGGAATAGATCTGACAAGTAAGAATCTTAAAACCTATGTATTGATATGTCTCCGTAAGGGAATCAAGTGTGTCTAGACTGGCATAAACATGGCAGCGAGAATCAGCTCAAAGCCACTCTAAACAGGAATTTCAAAAACAGAACAAAGAAACAGGGTAATTCTTCAAAATTCCTTCAGGGTCGCTGATGCAACCTGGAATGACCCTATCTACAATGACAGCTGGATGTGGCATGAGGCTGGACACTTGGGACTGAGAGGATTGGTGAGATTGGGTGAGCAAATGCAGACCCTTTAAAGCAATAATGCATGGCACCCATTCCATGGGTCCCAGCTCTCCAGGTTGAAGGGAATATTACTACAGCTATAACGTGTACGGGAAACCTAGAGAATGGACACACTGTGAATACGAAAGGTTTCTAAAACTCAACGAAGAGCCCCTCTCCTGGTGCTCCGGTTTGACTTTCCAACTGCTTTCCTATCAATCTCCCAACTTGGAGAGACAGCCCCTTTAAGCTCCTGGTTCGCACAGGTTGCCAATTTGGCAGAGGATGAAAGGGAAGAGGGAGAACCAATGAGAGAGTAGCTGTTAGGCATTTGGATGGGCACATGTCACTCTAATTTCCCGGCAGGAAGAAGAATTAACCAAAGTCTCAGCCACCCACCGGGAACCAGTATAGGTCCTGAACCAAAAGTTTGGACTTGCGTTCAGCTCACAAGAAACGAGTTGAAAAATGGAGCTCAGGGGCACAGCAATTCACAAACTGGCAGAGTAATCAAGGCCAACTATCGTCCAAAAATCTGTTGAGGGAAGGCAACGAGGCGGACTTGAAAGCGAGGCAGAATAGCAGGAAACAGATTTCAAGAGGTACGTTGGAATCGCCTGTAAAGCACAGGAAGAGGGGCACAACTTCGACAATGATGCACTTGGCCAAAAAGGGCGTATGCGTTTTCTCCTGAATCTATTCAGGAGAAAACGCATACGCCCTTTTTGGCCAAGCAAGCAAGCGGGCAATGCAAATCTGCACTACAAAGAAGTATCACTTCCCACCGGTCAAAAGGGACATCCACAAAATGTGTAAAAACCAGAAAGGCAAGACAGGCCCTGGAGAACAGGGAGCCTTGTTATGCTGATGGGCGGGATGTAAGTTGCCAACTGCCTCACTGGAGGAGTGCATTGTGTTCCCTAAAACAAGTAAACAACAGAGCTACAGAGCCAAGGGCACTTCCAGTCTAGGGAATATACCTTGGGAAAACTGAAAATCCATAACACAGAGCCACCCCCAAATTGAGGGCTGCACTGCTTACAAGAACCTCAACCTGGGTACACCTGAAATATCCCAGGAAATATAAAAATGGTTCCAAACATCGTGGAACTTACGTACGATGGAATATCCCTCAGCCACGAAATCAATGTCATAAGACCAGTAGCAGCAAAATGAGTGGATTCAGGTACGATGATTCTAAGTGAAAGAAGTCACACAGGAAAGGAAACTTATCATAAGATATCACTTAGGAAGATCCTGTAAACATGGCTACACATGAACTGAGTTAGGCAAGAGAACAGAGTCTCACATTTAGAAAACACTCTTATGCCTGCTTAAGGGGGAAGGAGAGGTGGGGTGATGCATCAAACCAGAGTTTGATATAAGCACAGGTACCGTTCCAAAAACCAACTATGGAATAGACAAGACCTACACCTTCCTCAGTGAAAGGGACTCAAAACCCCATATTTCCCGCAGAGGAATAGATCTGACTAGTAAGAATCTTAAAACCTATGTATTGATATGTCTCCATAAGGGAATCAAGTGTGTCTAGACTGGCATAAACAGGGCAGCCAGAATCAGCTCAAACCCACTCTAAAAAGGAATTTCAAAAACAGAACAAAGAAACAGGGAAATTCTTTACAATTCCTTCAGGGTCGCTGATGCAACCTGGAATGACCCTATCTACAATGACAGCTGGATGTGGCATAAGGCTGGACACTTGGGACTGAGAGGATTGGTGAGATTGGGTGAGCAAATGCAGACCCTTTAAAGCAATAATGCATGGCACCCATTCCATGTGTCCCAGCTCTCCAGGTTGAAGGGAATATTACTACAGCTATAACGTGTACGGGAAACCTAGAGAATGGACACACTGTGAATACGAAAGGTTTCTAAAACTCAACGAAGAGCCCCTCTCCTGGTGCTCCGGTTTGACTTTCCAACTGCTTTCCTATCAATCTCCCAACTTGGAGAGACAGCCCCTTTAAGCTCCTGGTTCGCACAGGTTGCCAATTTGGCAGAGGATGAAAGGGAAGAGGGAGAACCAATGAGAGAGTAGCTGTTAGGCATTTGGATGGGCACATGTCACTCTAATTTCCCGGCAGGAAGAAGAATTAACCAAAGTCTCAGCCACCCACCGGGAACCAGTATAGGTCCTGAACCAAAAGTTTGGACTTGCGTTCAGCTCACAAGAAACGAGTTGAAAAATGGAGCTCAGGGGCACAGCAATTCACAAACTGGCAGAGTAATCAAGGCCAACTATCGTCCAAAAATCTGTTGAGGGAAGGCAACGAGGTGGACTTGAAAGCGAGGCAGAATAGCAGGAAACAGATTTCAAGAGGTACGTTGGAATCGCCTGTAAAGCACAGGAAGAGGGGCACAACTTCGACAATGATGCACTTGGCCAAAAAGGGCGTATGCGTTTTCTCCTGAATATATTCAGGAGAAAACGCATACGCCCTTTTTGGCCAAGCAAGCAAGCGGGCAATGCAAATCTGCACTACAAAGAAGTATCACTTCCCACCGGTCAAAAGGGACATCCACAAAATGTGTAAAAACCAGAAAGGCAAGACAGGCCCTGGAGAACAGGGAGCCTTGTTATGCTGATGGGCGGGATGTAAGTTGCCAACTGCCTCACTGGAGGAGTGCATTGTGTTCCCTAAAACAAGTAAACAACAGAGCTACAGAGCCAAGGGCACTTCCAGTCTAGGGAATATACCTTGAGAAAACTGAAAATCCATAACACAGAGCCACCCCCAAATTGAGGGCTGCACTGCTTACAAGAACCTCAACCTGGGTACACCTGAAATATCCCAGGAAATATAAAAATGGTTCCAAACATCGTGGAACTTACGTACGATGGAATATCCCTCAGCCACGAAATCAATGTCATAAGACCAGTAGCAGCAAAATGAGTGGATTCAGGTACGATGATTCTAAGTGAAAGAAGTCACACAGGAAAGGAAACTTATCATAAGATATCACTTAGGAAGATCCTGTAAACATGGCTACACATGAACTGAGTTAGGCAAGAGAACAGAGTCTCACATTTAGAAAACACTCTTATGCCTGCTTAAGGGGGAAGGAGAGGTGGGGTGATGCATCAAACCAGAGTTTGATATAAGCACAGGTACCGTTCCAAAAACCAACTATGGAATAGACAAGACCTACACCTTCCTCAGTGAAAGGGACTCAAAACCCCATATTTCCCGCAGAGGAATAGATCTGACAAGTAAGAATCTTAAAACCTATGTATTGATATGTCTCCGTAAGGGAATCAAGTGTGTCTAGACTGGCATAAACATGGCAGCGAGAATCAGCTCAAAGCCACTCTAAACAGGAATTTCAAAAACAGAACAAAGAAACAGGGTAATTCTTCAAAATTCCTTCAGGGTCGCTGATGCAACCTGGAATGACCCTATCTACAATGACAGCTGGATGTGGCATGAGACTGGACACTTGGGACTGAGAGGATTGGTGAGATTGGGTGAGCAAATGCAGACCCTTTAAAGCAATAATGCATGGCACCCATTCCATGGGTCCCAGCTCTCCAGGTTGAAGGGAATATTACTACAGCTATAACGTGTACGGGAAACCTAGAGAATGGACACACTGTGAATACGAAAGGTTTCTAAAACTCAACGAAGAGCCCCTCTCCTGGTGCTCCGGTTTGACTTTCCAACTGCTTTCCTATCAATCTCCCAACTTGGAGAGACAGCCCCTTTAAGCTCCTGGTTCGCACAGGTTGCCAATTTGGCAGAGGATGAAAGGGAAGAGGGAGAACCAATGAGAGAGTAGCTGTTAGGCATTTGGATGGGCACATGTCACTCTAATTTCCCGGCAGGAAGAAGAATTAACCAAAGTCTCAGCCACCCACCGGGAACCAGTATAGGTCCTGAACCAAAAGTTTGGACTTGCGTTCAGCTCACAAGAAACGAGTTGAAAAATGGAGCTCAGGGGCACAGCAATTCACAAACTGGCAGAGTAATCAAGGCCAACTATCGTCCAAAAATCTGTTGAGGGAAGGCAACGAGGCGGACTTGAAAGCGAGGCAGAATAGCAGGAAACAGATTTCAAGAGGTACGTTGGAATCGCCTGTAAAGCACAGGAAGAGGGGCACAACTTCGACAATGATGCACTTGGCCAAAAAGGGCGTATGCGTTTTCTCCTGAATCTATTCAGGAGAAAACGCATACGCCCTTTTTGGCCAAGCAAGCAAGCGGGCAATGCAAATCTGCACTACAAAGAAGTATCACTTCCCACCGGTCAAAAGGGACATCCACAAAATGTGTAAAAACCAGAAAGGCAAGACAGGCCCTGGAGAACAGGGAGCCTTGTTATGCTGATGGGCGGGATGTAAGTTGCCAACTGCCTCACTGGAGGAGTGCATTGTGTTCCCTAAAACAAGTAAACAACAGAGCTACAGAGCCAAGGGCACTTCCAGTCTAGGGAATATACCTTGGGAAAACTGAAAATCCATAACACAGAGCCACCCCCAAATTGAGGGCTGCACTGCTTACAAGAACCTCAACCTGGGTACACCTGAAATATCCCAGGAAATATAAAAATGGTTCCAAACATCGTGGAACTTACGTACGATGGAATATCCCTCAGCCACGAAATCAATGTCATAAGACCAGTAGCAGCAAAATGAGTGGATTCAGGTACGATGATTCTAAGTGAAAGAAGTCACACAGGAAAGGAAACTTATCATAAGATATCACTTAGGAAGATCCTGTAAACATGGCTACACATGAACTGAGTTAGGCAAGAGAACAGAGTCTCACATTTAGAAAACACTCTTATGCCTGCTTAAGGGGGAAGGAGAGGTGGGGTGATGCATCAAACCAGAGTTTGATATAAGCACAGGTACCGTTCCAAAAACCAACTATGGAATAGACAAGACCTACACCTTCCTCAGTGAAAGGGACTCAAAACCCCATATTTCCCGCAGAGGAATAGATCTGACTAGTAAGAATCTTAAAACCTATGTATTGATATGTCTCCGTAAGGGAATCAAGTGTGTCTAGACTGGCATAAACAGGGCAGCCAGAATCAGCTCAAACCCACTCTAAACAGGAATTTCAAAAACAGAACAAAGAAACAGGAAAATTCTTTACAATTCCTTCAGGGTCGCTGATGCAACCTGGAATGACCCTATCTACAATGACAGCTGGATGTGGCATAAGGCTGGACACTTGGGACTGAGAGGATTGGTGAGATTGGGTGAGCAAATGCAGACCCTTTAAAGCAATAATGCATGGCACCCATTCCATGTGTCCCAGCTCTCCAGGTTGAAGGGAATATTACTACAGCTATAACGTGTACGGGAAACCTAGAGAATGGACACACTGTGAATACGAAAGGTTTCTAAAACTCAACGAAGAGCCCCTCCCCTGGTGCTCCGGTTTGACTTTCCAACTGCTTTCCGATCAATCTCCCAACTTGGAGAGACAGCCCCTTTAAGCTCCTGTTTCGCACAGGTTGCCAATTTGGCAGAGGATGAAAGGGAAGAGGGAGAACCAATGAGAGAGTAGCTGTTAGGCATTTGGATGGGCACATGTCACTCTAATTTCCCGGCAGGAAGAAGAATTAACCAAAGTCTCAGCCACCCACCGGGAACCAGTATAGGTCCTGAACCAAAAGTTTGGACTTGCGTTCAGCTCACAAGAAACGAGTTGAAAAATGGAGCTCAGGGGCACAGCAATTCACAAACTGGCAGAGTAATCAAGGCCAACTATCGTCCAAAAATCTGTTGAGGGAAGGCAACGAGGCAGACTTGAAAGCGAGGCAGAATAGCAGGAAACAGATTTCAAGAGGTACGTTGGAATCACCTGTAAAGCACAGGAAGAGGGGCACAACTTCGACAATGATGCACTTGGCCAAAAAGGGCGTATGCGTTTTCTCCTGAATATATTCAGGAGAAAACGCATACGCCCTTTTTGGCCAAGCAAGCAAGCGGGCAATGCAAATCTGCACTACAAAGAAGTATCACTTCCCACCGGTCAAAAGGGACATCCACAAAATGTGTAAAAACCAGAAAGGCAAGACAGGCCCTGGAGAAGAGGGAGCCTTGTTATGCTGATGGGCGGGATGTAAGTTGCCAACTGCCTCACTGGAGGAGTGCATTGTGTTCCCTAAAACAAGTAAACAACAGAGCTACAGAGCCAAGGGCACTTCCAGTCTAGGGAATATACCTTGGGAAAACTGAAAATCCATAAGACAGAGCCACCCCCAAATTGAGGGCTGCACTGCTTACAAGAACCTCAACCTGGGTACACCTGAAATATCCCAGGAAATATAAAAATGGTTCCAAACATCGTGGAACTTACGTACGATGGAATATCCCTCAGCCACGAAATCAATGTCATAAGACCAGTAGCAGCAAAATGAGTGGATTCAGGTACGATGATTCTAAGTGAAAGAAGTCACACAGGAAAAGAAACTTATCATAAGATATCACTTAGGAAGATCCTGTAAACATGGCTACACATGAACTGAGTTAGGCAAGAGAACAGAGTCTCACATTTAGAAAACACTCTTATGCCTGCTTAAGGGGGAAGGAGAGGTGGGGTGATGCATCAAACCAGAGTTTGATATAAGCACAGGTACCGTTCCAAAAACCAACTATGGAATAGACAAGACCTACACCTTCCTCAGTGAAAGGGACTCAAAACCCCATATTTCCCGCAGAGGAATAGATCTGACTAGTAAGAATCTTAAAACCTATGTATTGATATGTCTCCGTAAGGGAATCAAGTGTGTCTAGACTGGCATAAACAGGGCAGCCAGAATCAGCTCAAACCCACTCTAAACAGGAATTTCAAAAACAGAACAAAGAAACAGGGAAATTCTTTACAATTCCTTCAGGGTCGCTGATGCAACCTGGAATGACCCTATCTACAATGACAGCTGGATGTGGCATAAGGCTGGACAGTTGGGACTGAGAGGATTGGTGAGATTGGGTGAGCAAATGCAGACCCTTTAAAGCAATAATGCATGGCACCCATTCCATGTGTCCCAGCTCTCCAGGTTGAAGGGAATATTACTACAGCTATAACGTGTACGGGAAACCTAGAGAATGGACACACTGTGAATACGAAAGGTTTCTAAAACTCAACGAAGAGCCCCTCTCCTGGTGCTCCGGTTTGACTTTCCAACTGCTTTCCTATCAATCTCCCAACTTGGAGAGACAGCCCCTTTAAGCTCCTGGTTCGCACAGGTTGCCAATTTGGCAGAGGATGAAAGGGAAGAGGGAGAACCAATGAGAGAGTAGCTGTTAGGCATTTGGATGGGCACATGTCACTCTAATTTCCCGGCAGGAAGAAGAATTAACCAAAGTCTCAGCCACCCACCGGGAACCAGTATAGGTCCTGAACCAAAAGTTTGGACTTGCGTTCAGCTCACAAGAAACGAGTTGAAAAATGGAGCTCAGGGGCACAGCAATTCACAAACTGGCAGAGTAATCAAGGCCAACTATCGTCCAAAAATCTGTTGAGGGAAGGCAACGAGGCGGACTTGAAAGCGAGGCAGAATAGCAGGAAACAGATTTCAAGAGGTACGTTGGAATCGCCTGTAAAGCACAGGAAGAGGGGCACAACTTCGACAATGATGCACTTGGCCAAAAAGGGCGTATGCGTTTTCTCCTGAATCTATTCAGGAGAAAACGCATACGCCCTTTTTGGCCAAGCAAGCAAGCGGGCAATGCAAATCTGCACTACAAAGAAGTATCACTTCCCACCGGTCAAAAGGGACATCCACAAAATGTGTAAAAACCAGAAAGGCAAGACAGGCCCTGGAGAACAGGGAGCCTTGTTATGCTGATGGGCGGGATGTAAGTTGCCAACTGCCTCACTGGAGGAGTGCATTGTGTTCCCTAAAACAAGTAAACAACAGAGCTACAGAGCCAAGGGCACTTCCAGTCTAGGGAATATACCTTGGGAAAACTGAAAATCCATAAGACAGAGCCACCCCCAAATTGAGGGCTGCACTGCTTACAAGAACCTCAACCTGGGTACACCTGAAATATCCCAGGAAATATAAAAATGGTTCCAAACATCGTGGAACTTACGTACGATGGAATATCCCTCAGCCACGAAATCAATGTCATAAGACCAGTAGCAGCAAAATGAGTGGATTCAGGTACGATGATTCTAAGTGAAAGAAGTCACACAGGAAAGGAAACTTATCATAAGATATCACTTAGGAAGATCCTGTAAACATGGCTACACATGAACTGAGTTAGGCAAGAGAACAGAGTCTCACATTTAGAAAACACTCTTATGCCTGCTTAAGGGGGAAGGAGAGGTGGGGTGATGCATCAAACCAGAGTTTGATATAAGCACAGGTACCGTTCCAAAAACCAACTATGGAATAGACAAGACCTACACCTTCCTCAGTGAAAGGGACTCAAAACCCCATATTTCCCGCAGAGGAATAGATCTGACTAGTAAGAATCTTAAAACCTATGTATTGATATGTCTCCGTAAGGGAATCAAGTGTGTCTAGACTGGCATAAACAGGGCAGCCAGAATCAGCTCAAACCCACTCTAAAAAGGAATTTCAAAAACAGAACAAAGAAACAGGGAAATTCTTTACAATTCCTTCAGGGTCGCTGATGCAACCTGGAATGACCCTATCTACAATGACAGCTGGATGTGGCATAAGGCTGGACACTTGGGACTGAGAGGATTGGTGAGATTGGGTGAGCAAATGCAGACCCTTTAAAGCAATAATGCATGGCACCCATTCCATGTGTCCCAGCTCTCCAGGTTGAAGGGAATATTACTACAGCTATAACGTGTACGGGAAACCTAGAGAATGGACACACTGTGAATACGAAAGGTTTCTAAAACTCAACGAAGAGCCCCTCTCCTGGTGCTCCGGTTTGACTTTCCAACTGCTTTCCTATCAATCTCCCAACTTGGAGAGACAGCCCCTTTAAGCTCCTGGTTCGCACAGGTTGCCAATTTGGCAGAGGATGAAAGGGAAGAGGGAGAACCAATGAGAGAGTAGCTGTTAGGCCTTTGGATGGGCACATGTCACTCTAATTTCCCGGCAGGAAGAAGAATTAACCAAAGTCTCAGCCACCCACCGGGAACCAGTATAGGTCCTGAACCAAAAGTTTGGACTTGCGTTCAGCTCACAAGAAACGAGTTGAAAAATGGAGCTCAGGGGCACAGCAATTCACAAACTGGCAGAGTAATCAAGGCCAACTATCGTCCAAAAATCTGTTGAGGGAAGGCAACGAGGCGGACTTGAAAGCGAGGCAGAATAGCAGGAAACAGATTTCAAGAGGTACGTTGGAATCGCCTGTAAAGCACAGGAAGAGGGGCACAACTTCGACAATGATGCACTTGGCCAAAAAGGGCGTATGCGTTTTCTCCTGAATATATTCAGGAGAAAACGCATACGCCCTTTTTGGCCAAGCAAGCAAGCGGGCAATGCAAATCTGCACTACAAAGAAGTATCACTTCCCACCGGTCAAAAGGGACATCCACAAAATGTGTAAAAACCAGAAAGGCAAGACAGGCCCTGGAGAACAGGGAGCCTTGTTATGCTGATGGGCGGGATGTAAGTTGCCAACTGCCTCACTGGAGGAGTGCATTGTGTTCCCTAAAACAAGTAAACAACAGAGCTACAGAGCCAAGGGCACTTCCAGTCTAGGGAATATACCTTGGGAAAACTGAAAATCCATAAGACAGAGCCACCCCCAAATTGAGGGCTGCACTGCTTACAAGAACCTCAACCTGGGTACACCTGAAATATCCCAGGAAATATAAAAATGGTTCCAAACATCGTGGAACTTACGTACGATGGAATATCCCTCAGCCACGAAATCAATGTCATAAGACCAGTAGCAGCAAAATGAGTGGATTCAGGTACGATGATTCTAAGTGAAAGAAGTCACACAGGAAAGGAAACTTATCATAAGATATCACTTAGGAAGATCCTGTAAACATGGCTACACATGAACTGAGTTAGGCAAGAGAACAGAGTCTCACATTTAGAAAACACTCTTATGCCTGCTTAAGGGGGAAGGAGAGGTGGGGTGATGCATCAAACCAGAGTTTGATATAAGCACAGGTACCGTTCCAAAAACCAACTATGGAATAGACAAGACCTACACCTTCCTCAGTGAAAGGGACTCAAAACCCCATATTTCCCGCAGAGGAATAGATCTGACTAGTAAGAATCTTAAAACCTATGTATTGATATGTCTCCGTAAGGGAATCAAGTGTGTCTAGACTGGCATAAACAGGGCAGCCAGAATCAGCTCAAACCCACTCTAAAAAGGAATTTCAAAAACAGAACAAAGAAACAGGGAAATTCTTTACAATTCCTTCAGGGTCGCTGATGCAACCTGGAATGACCCTATCTACAATGACAGCTGGATGTGGCATAAGGCTGGACACTTGGGACTGAGAGGATTGGTGAGATTGGGTGAGCAAATGCAGACCCTTTAAAGCAATAATGCATGGCACCCATTCCATGTGTCCCAGCTCTCCAGGTTGAAGGGAATATTACTACAGCTATAACGTGTACGGGAAACCTAGAGAATGGACACACTGTGAATACGAAAGGTTTCTAAAACTCAACGAAGAGCCCCTCTCCTGGTGCTCCGGTTTGACTTTCCAACTGCTTTCCTATCAATCTCCCAACTTGGAGAGACAGCCCCTTTAAGCTCCTGGTTCGCACAGGTTGCCAATTTGGCAGAGGATTAAAGGGAAGAAGGAGAACCAATGAGAGAGTAGCTGTTAGGCATTTGGATGGGCACATGTCACTCTAATTTCCCGGCAGGAAGAAGAATTAACCAAAGTCTCAGCCACCCACCGGGAACCAGTATAGGTCCTGAACCAAAAGTTTGGACTTCCGTTCAGCTCACAAGAAACGAGTTGAAAAATGGAGCTCAGGGGCACAGCAATTCACAAACTGGCAGAGTAATCAAGGCCAACTATCGTCCAAAAATCTGTTGAGGGAAGGCAACGAGGCGGACTTGAAAGCAAGGCAGAATAGCAGGAAACAGATTTCAAGAGGTACGTTGGAATCGCCTGTAAAGCACAGGAAGAGGGGCACAACTTCGACAATGATGCACTTGGCCAAAAAGGGCGTATGCGTTTTCTCCTGAATCTATTCAGGAGAAAACGCATACGCCCTTTTTGGCCAAGCAAGCAAGCGGGCAATGCAAATCTGCACTACAAAGAAGTATCACTTCCCACCGGTCAAAAGGGACATCCACAAAATGTGTAAAAACCAGAAAGGCAAGACAGGCCCTGGAGAACAGGGAGCCTTGTTATGCTGATGGGCGGGATGTAAGTTGCCAACTGCCTCACTGGAGGAGTGCATTGTGTTCCCTAAAACAAGTAAACAACAGAGCTACAGAGCCAAGGGCACTTCCAGTCTAGGGAATATACCTTGGGAAAACTGAAAATCCATAAGACAGAGCCACCCCCAAATTGAGGGCTGCACTGCTTACAAGAACCTCAACCTGGGTACACCTGAAATATCCCAGGAAATATAAAAATGGTTCCAAACATCGTGGAACTTACGTACGATGGAATATCCCTCAGCCACGAAATCAATGTCATAAGACCAGTAGCAGCAAAATGAGTGGATTCAGGTACGATGATTCTAAGTGAAAGAAGTCACACAGGAAAAGAAACTTATCATAAGATATCACTTAGGAAGATCCTGTAAACATGGCTACACATGAACTGAGTTAGGCAAGAGAACAGAGTCTCACATTTAGAAAACACTCTTATGCCTGCTTAAGGGGGAAGGAGAGGTGGGGTGATGCATCAAACCAGAGTTTGATATAAGCACAGGTACCGTTCCAAAAACCAACTATGGAATAGACAAGACCTACACCTTCCTCAGTGAAAGGGACTCAAAACCCCATATTTCCCGCAGAGGAATAGATCTGACTAGTAAGAATCTTAAAACCTATGTATTGATATGTCTCCGTAAGGGAATCAAGTGTGTCTAGACTGGCATAAACATGGCAGCGAGAATCAGCTCAAACCCACTCTAAACAGGAATTTCAAAAACAGAACAAAGAAACAGGGTAATTCTTCAAAATTCCTTCAGGGTCGCTGATGCAACCTGGAATGACCCTATCTACAATGACAGCTGGATGTGGCATGAGGCTGGACACTTGGGACTGAGAGGATTGGTGAGATTGGGTGAGCAAATGCAGACCCTTTAAAGCAATAATGCATGGCACCCATTCCATGGGTCCCAGCTCTCCAGGTTGAAGGGAATATTACTACAGCTATAACGTGTACGGGAAACCTAGAGAATGGACACACTGTGAATACGAAAGGTTTCTAAAACTCAACGAAGAGCCCCTCTCCTGGTGCTCCGGTTTGACTTTCCAACTGCTTTCCTATCAATCTCCCAACTTGGAGAGACAGCCCCTTTAAGCTCCTGGTTCGCACAGGTTGCCAATTTGGCAGAGGATGAAAGGGAAGAGGGAGAACCAATGAGAGAGTAGCTGTTAGGCATTTGGATGGGCACATGTCACTCTAATTTCCCGGCAGGAAGAAGAATTAACCAAAGTCTCAGCCACCCACCGGGAACCAGTATAGGTCCTGAACCAAAAGTTTGGACTTGCGTTCAGCTCACAAGAAACGAGTTGAAAAATGGAGCTCAGGGGCACAGCAATTCACAAACTGGCAGAGTAATCAAGGCCAACTATCGTCCAAAAATCTGTTGAGGGAAGGCAACGAGGCGGACTTGAAAGCGAGGCAGAATAGCAGGAAACAGATTTCAAGAGGTACGTTGGAATCGCCTGTAAAGCACAGGAAGAGGGGCACAACTTCGACAATGATGCACTTGGCCAAAAAGGGCGTATGCGTTTTCTCCTGAATCTATTCAGGAGAAAACGCATACGCCCTTTTTGGCCAAGCAAGCAAGCGGGCAATGCAAATCTGCACTACAAAGAAGTATCACTTCCCACCGGTCAAAAGGGACATCCACAAAATGTGTAAAAACGAGAAAGGCAAGACAGGCCCTGGAGAACAGGGAGCCTTGTTATGCTGATGGGCGGGATGTAAGTTGCCAACTGCCTCACTGGAGGAGTGCATTGTGTTCCCTAAAACAAGTAAACAACAGAGCTACAGAGCCAAGGGCACTTCCAGTCTAGGGAATATACCTTGGGAAAACTGAAAATCCATAAGACAGAGCCACCCCCAAATTGAGGGCTGCACTGCTTACAAGAACCTCAACCTGGGTACACCTGAAATATCCCAGGAAATATAAAAATGGTTCCAAACATCGTGGAACTTACGTACGATGGAATATCCCTCAGCCACGAAATCAATGTCATAAGACCAGTAGCAGCAAAATGAGTGGATTCAGGTACGATGATTCTAAGTGAAAGAAGTCACACAGGAAAGGAAACTTATCATAAGATATCACTTAGGAAGATCCTGTAAACATGGCTACACATGAACTGAGTTAGGCAAGAGAACAGAGTCTCACATTTAGAAAACACTCTTATGCCTGCTTAAGGGGGAAGGAGAGGTGGGGTGATGCATCAAACCAGAGTTTGATATAAGCACAGGTACCGTTCCAAAAACCAACTATGGAATAGACAAGACCTACACCTTCCTCAGTGAAAGGGACTCAAAACCCCATATTTCCCGCAGAGGAATAGATCTGACTAGTAAGAATCTTAAAACCTATGTATTGATATGTCTCCGTAAGGGAATCAAGTGTGTCTAGACTGGCATAAACATGGCAGCGAGAATCAGCTCAAACCCACTCTAAACAGGAATTTCAAAAACAGAACAAAGAAACAGGGTAATTCTTCAAAATTCCTTCAGGGTCGCTGATGCAACCTGGAATGACCCTATCTACAATGACAGCTGGATGTGGCATGAGGCTGGACACTTGGGACTGAGAGGATTGGTGAGATTGGGTGAGCAAATGCAGACCCTTTAAAGCAATAATGCATGGCACCCATTCCATGGGTCCCAGCTCTCCAGGTTGAAGGGAATATTACTACAGCTATAACGTGTACGGGAAACCTAGAGAATGGACACACTGTGAATACGAAAGGTTTCTAAAACTCAACGAAGAGCCCCTCTCCTGGTGCTCCGGTTTGACTTTCCAACTGCTTTCCTATCAATCTCCCAACTTGGAGAGACAGCCCCTTTAAGCTCCTGGTTCGCACAGGTTGCCAATTTGGCAGAGGATGAAAGGGAAGAGGGAGAACCAATGAGAGAGTAGCTGTTAGGCATTTGGATGGGCACATGTCACTCTAATTTCCCGGCAGGAAGAAGAATTAACCAAAGTCTCAGCCACCCACCGGGAACCAGTATAGGTCCTGAACCAAAAGTTTGGACTTGCGTTCAGCTCACAAAAAACGAGTTGAAAAATGGAGCTCAGGGGCACAGCAATTCACAAACTGGCAGAGTAATCAAGGCCAACTATCGTCCAAAAATCTGTTGAGGGAAGGCAACGAGGCGGACTTGAAAGCGAGGCAGAATAGCAGGAAACAGATTTCAAGAGGTACGTTGGAATCGCCTGTAAAGCACAGGAAGAGGGGCACAACTTCGACAATGATGCACTTGGCCAAAAAGGGCGTATGCGTTTTCTCCTGAATCTATTCAGGAGAAAACGCATACGCCCTTTTTGGCCAAGCAAGCAAGCGGGCAATGCAAATCTGCACTACAAAGAAGTATCACTTCCCACCGGTCAAAAGGGACATCCACAAAATGTGTAAAAACGAGAAAGGCAAGACAGGCCCTGGAGAACAGGGAGCCTTGTTATGCTGATGGGCGGGATGTAAGTTGCCAACTGCCTCACTGGAGGAGTGCATTGTGTTCCCTAAAACAAGTAAACAACAGAGCTACAGAGCCAAGGGCACTTCCAGTCTAGGGAATATACCTTGGGAAAACTGAAAATCCATAACACAGAGCCACCCCCAAATTGAGGGCTGCACTGCTTACAAGAACCTCAACCTGGGTACACCTGAAATATCCCAGGAAATATAAAAATGGTTCCAAACATCGTGGAACTTACGTACGATGGAATATCCCTCAGCCACGAAATCAATGTCATAAGACCAGTAGCAGCAAAATGAGTGGATTCAGGTACGATGATTCTAAGTGAAAGAAGTCACACAGGAAAGGAAACTTATCATAAGATATCACTTAGGAAGATCCTGTAAACATGGCTACACATGAACTGAGTTAGGCAAGAGAACAGAGTCTCACATTTAGAAAACACTCTTATGCCTGCTTAAGGGGGAAGGAGAGGTGGGGTGATGCATCAAACCAGAGTTTGATATAAGCACAGGTACCGTTCCAAAAACCAACTATGGAATAGACAAGACCTACACCTTCCTCAGTGAAAGGGACTCAAAACCCCATATTTCCCGCAGAGGAATAGATCTGACTAGTAAGAATCTTAAAACCTATGTATTGATATGTCTCCGTAAGGGAATCAAGTGTGTCTAGACTGGCATAAACATGGCAGCGAGAATCAGCTCAAACCCACTCTAAAAAGGAATTTCAAAAACAGAACAAAGAAACAGGGAAATTCTTTACAATTCCTTCAGGGTCGCTGATGCAACCTGGAATGACCCTATCTACAATGACAGCTGGATGTGGCATAAGGCTGGACACTTGGGACTGAGAGGATTGGTGAGATTGGGTGAGCAAATGCAGACCCTTTAAAGCAATAATGCATGGCACCCATTCCATGGGTCCCAGCTCTCCAGGTTGAAGGGAATATTACTACAGCTATAACGTGTACGGGAAACCTAGAGAATGGACACACTGTGAATACGAAAGGTTTCTAAAACTCAACGAAGAGCCCCTCTCCTGGTGCTCCGGTTTGACTTTCCAACTGCTTTCCTATCAATCTCCCAACTTGGAGAGACAGCCCCTTTAAGCTCCTGGTTCGCACAGGTTGCCAATTTGGCAGAGGATGAAAGGGAAGAGGGAGAACCAATGAGAGAGTAGCTGTTAGGCATTTGGATGGGCACATGTCACTCTAATTTCCCGGCAGGAAGAAGAATTAACCAAAGTCTCAGCCACCCACCGGGAACCAGTATAGGTCCTGAACCAAAAGTTTGGACTTGCGTTCAGCTCACAAAAAACGAGTTGAAAAATGGAGCTCAGGGGCACAGCAATTCACAAACTGGCAGAGTAATCAAGGCCAACTATCGTCCAAAAATCTGTTGAGGGAAGGCAACGAGGCGGACTTGAAAGCGAGGCAGAATAGCAGGAAACAGATTTCAAGAGGTACGTTGGAATCGCCTGTAAAGCACAGGAAGAGGGGCACAACTTCGACAATGATGCACTTGGCCAAAAAGGGCGTATGCGTTTTCTCCTGAATATATTCAGGAGAAAACGCATATACGCCCTTTTTGGCCAAGCAAGCAAGCGGGCAATGCAAATCTGCACTACAAAGAAGTATCACTTCCCACCGGTCAAAAGGGACATCCACAAAATGTGTAAAAACCAGAAAGGCAAGACAGGCCCTGGAGAACAGGGAGCCTTGTTATGCTGATGGGCGGGATGTAAGTTGCCAACTGCCTCACTGGAGGAGTGCATTGTGTTCCCTAAAACAAGTAAACAACAGAGCTACAGAGCCAAGGGCACTTCCAGTCTAGGGAATATACCTTGGGAAAACTGAAAATCCATAAGACAGAGCCACCCCCAAATTGAGGGCTGCACTGCTTACAAGAACCTCAACCTGGGTACACCTGAAATATCCCAGGAAATATAAAAATGGTTCCAAACATCGTGGAACTTACGTACGATGGAATATCCCTCAGCCACGAAATCAATGTCATAAGACCAGTAGCAGCAAAATGAGTGGATTCAGGTACGATGATTCTAAGTGAAAGAAGTCACACAGGAAAAGAAACTTATCATAAGATATCACTTAGGAAGATCCTGTAAACATGGCTACACATGAACTGAGTTAGGCAAGAGAACAGAGTTTCACATTTAGAAAACACTCTTATGCCTGCTTAAGGGGGAAGGAGAGGTGGGGTGATGCATCAAACCAGAGTTTGATATAAGCACAGGTACCGTTCCAAAAACCAACTATGGAATAGACAAGACCTCCACCTTCCTCAGTGAAAGGGACTCAAAACCCCATATTTCCCGCAGAGGAATAGATCTGACTAGTAAGAATCTTAAAACCTATGTATTGATATGTCTCCGTAAGGGAATCAAGTGTGTCTAGACTGGCATAAACAGGGCAGCCAGAATCAGCTCAAACCCACTCTAAACAGGAATTTCAAAAACAGAACAAAGAAACAGGGAAATTCTTTACAATTCCTTCAGGGTCGCTGATGCAACCTGGAATGACCCTATCTACAATGACAGCTGGATGTGGCATAAGGCTGGACACTTGGGACTGAGAGGATTGGTGAGATTGGGTGAGCAAATGCAGACCCTTTAAAGCAATAATGCATGGCACCCATTCCATGGGTCCCAGCTCTCCAGGTTGAAGGGAATATTACTACAGCTATAACGTGTACGGGAAACCTAGAGAATGGACACACTCTGAATACGAAAGGTTTCTAAAACTCAACGAAGAGCCCCTCTCCTGGTGCTCCGGTTTGACTTTCCAACTGCTTTCCTATCAATCTCCCAACTTGGAGAGACAGCCCCTTTAAGCTCCTGGTTCGCACAGGTTGCCAATTTGGCAGAGGATGAAAGGGAAGAGGGAGAACCAATGAGAGAGTAGCTGTTAGGCATTTGGATGGGCACATGTCACTCTAATTTCCCGGCAGGAAGAAGAATTAACCAAAGTCTCAGCCACCCACCGGGAACCAGTATAGGTCCTGAACCAAAAGTTTGGACTTGCGTTCAGCTCACAAAAAACGAGTTGAAAAATGGAGCTCAGGGGCACAGCAATTCACAAACTGGCAGAGTAATCAAGGCCAACTATCGTCCAAAAATCTGTTGAGGGAAGGCAACGAGGTGGACTTGAAAGCGAGGCAGAATAGCAGGAAACAGATTTCAAGAGGTACGTTGGAATCGCCTGTAAAGCACAGGAAGAGGGGCACAACTTCGACAATGATGCACTTGGCCAAAAAGGGCGTATGCGTTTTCTCCTGAATATATTCAGGAGAAAACGCATATACGCCCTTTTTGGCCAAGCAAGCAAGCGGGCAATGCAAATCTGCACTACAAAGAAGTATCACTTCCCACCGGTCAAAAGGGACATCCACAAAATGTGTAAAAACCAGAAAGGCAAGACAGGCCCTGGAGAACAGGGAGCCTTGTTATGCTGATGGGCGGGATGTAAGTTGCCAACTGCCTCACTGGAGGAGTGCATTGTGTTCCCTAAAACAAGTAAACAACAGAGCTACAGAGCCAAGGGCACTTCCAGTCTAGGGAATATACCTTGGGAAAACTGAAAATCCATAAGACAGAGCCACCCCCAAATTGAGGGCTGCACTGCTTACAAGAACCTCAACCTGGGTACACCTGAAATATCCCAGGAAATATAAAAATGGTTCCAAACATCGTGGAACTTACGTACGATGGAATATCCCTCAGCCACGAAATCAATGTCATAAGACCAGTAGCAGCAAAATGAGTGGATTCAGGTACGATGATTCTAAGTGAAAGAAGTCACACAGGAAAAGAAACTTATCATAAGATATCACTTAGGAAGATCCTGTAAACATGGCTACACATGAACTGAGTTAGGCAAGAGAACAGAGTCTCACATTTAGAAAACACTCTTATGCCTGCTTAAGGGGGAAGGAGAGGTGGGGTGATGCATCAAACCAGAGTTTGATATAAGCACAGGTACCGTTCCAAAAACCAACTATGGAATAGACAAGACCTACACCTTCCTCAGTGAAAGGGACTCAAAACCCCATATTTCCCGCAGAGGAATAGATCTGACTAGTAAGAATCTTAAAACCTATGTATTGATATGTCTCCGTAAGGGAATCAAGTGTGTCTAGACTGGCATAAACATGGCAGCGAGAATCAGCTCAAACCCACTCTAAACAGGAATTTCAAAAACAGAACAAAGAAACAGGGTAATTCTTCAAAATTCCTTCAGGGTCGCTGATGCAACCTGGAATGACCCAATCTACAATGACAGCTGGATGTGGCATGAGGCTGGACACTTGGGACTGAGAGGATTGGTGAGATTGGGTGAGCAAATGCAGACCCTTTAAAGCAATAATGCATGGCACCCATTCCATGGGTCCCAGCTCTCCAGGTTGAAGGGAATATTACTACAGCTATAACGTGTACGGGAAACCTAGAGAATGGACACACTGTGAATACGAAAGGTTTCTAAAACTCAACGAAGAGCCCCTCTCCTGGTGCTCCGGTTTGACTTTCCAACTGCTTTCCTATCAATCTCCCAACTTGGAGAGACAGCCCCTTTAAGCTCCTGGTTCGCACAGGTTGCCAATTTGGCAGAGGATGAAAGGGAAGAGGGAGAACCAATGAGAGAGTAGCTGTTAGGCATTTGGATGGGCACATGTCACTCTAATTTCCCGGCAGGAAGAAGAATTAACCAAAGTCTCAGCCACCCACCGGGAACCAGTATAGGTCCTGAACCAAAAGTTTGGACTTGCGTTCAGCTCACAAGAAACGAGTTGAAAAATGGAGCTCAGGGGCACAGCAATTCACAAACTGGCAGAGTAATCAAGGCCAACTATCGTCCAAAAATCTGTTGAGGGAAGGCAACGAGGCGGACTTGAAAGCGAGGCAGAATAGCAGGAAACAGATTTCAAGAGGTACGTTGGAATCGCCTGTAAAGCACAGGAAGAGGGGCACAACTTCGACAATGATGCACTTGGCCAAAAAGGGCGTATGCGTTTTCTCCTGAATCTATTCAGGAGAAAACGCATACGCCCTTTTTGGCCAAGCAAGCAAGCGGGCAATGCAAATCTGCACTACAAAGAAGTATCACTTCCCACCGGTCAAAAGGGACATCCACAAAATGTGTAAAAACGAGAAAGGCAAGACAGGCCCTGGAGAACAGGGAGCCTTGTTATGCTGATGGGCGGGATGTAAGTTGCCAACTGCCTCACTGGAGGAGTGCATTGTGTTCCCTAAAACAAGTAAACAACAGAGCTACAGAGCCAAGGGCACTTCCAGTCTAGGGAATATACCTTGGGAAAACTGAAAATCCATAAGACAGAGCCACCCCCAAATTGAGGGCTGCACTGCTTACAAGAACCTCAACCTGGGTACACCTGAAATATCCCAGGAAATATAAAAATGGTTCCAAACATCGTGGAACTTACGTACGATGGAATATCCCTCAGCCACGAAATCAATGTCATAAGACCAGTAGCAGCAAAATGAGTGGATTCAGGTACGATGATTCTAAGTGAAAGAAGTCACACAGGAAAGGAAACTTATCATAAGATATCACTTAGGAAGATCCTGTAAACATGGCTACACATGAACTGAGTTAGGCAAGAGAACAGAGTCTCACATTTAGAAAACACTCTTATGCCTGCTTAAGGGGGAAGGAGAGGTGGGGTGATGCATCAAACCAGAGTTTGATATAAGCACAGGTACCGTTCCAAAAACCAACTATGGAATAGACAAGACCTACACCTTCCTCAGTGAAAGGGACTCAAAACCCCATATTTCCCGCAGAGGAATAGATCTGACTAGTAAGAATCTTAAAACCTATGTATTGATATGTCTCCGTAAGGGAATCAAGTGTGTCTAGACTGGCATAAACATGGCAGCGAGAATCAGCTCAAACCCACTCTAAACAGGAATTTCAAAAACAGAACAAAGAAACAGGGTAATTCTTCAAAATTCCTTCAGGGTCGCTGATGCAACCTGGAATGACCCTATCTACAATGACAGCTGGATGTGGCATGAGGCTGGACACTTGGGACTGAGAGGATTGGTGAGATTGGGTGAGCAAATGCAGACCCTTTAAAGCAATAATGCATGGCACCCATTCCATGGGTCCCAGCTCTCCAGGTTGAAGGGAATATTACTACAGCTATAACGTGTACGGGAAACCTAGAGAATGGACACACTGTGAATACGAAAGGTTTCTAAAACTCAACGAAGAGCCCCTCTCCTGGTGCTCCGGTTTGACTTTCCAACTGCTTTCCTATCAATCTCCCAACTTGGAGAGACAGCCCCTTTAAGCTCCTGGTTCGCACAGGTTGCCAATTTGGCAGAGGATGAAAGGGAAGAGGGAGAACCAATGAGAGAGTAGCTGTTAGGCATTTGGATGGGCACATGTCACTCTAATTTCCCGGCAGGAAGAAGAATTAACCAAAGTCTCAGCCACCCACCGGGAACCAGTATAGGTCCTGAACCAAAAGTTTGGACTTGCGTTCAGCTCACAAAAAACGAGTTGAAAAATGGAGCTCAGGGGCACAGCAATTCACAAACTGGCAGAGTAATCAAGGCCAACTATCGTCCAAAAATCTGTTGAGGGAAGGCAACGAGGCGGACTTGAAAGCGAGGCAGAATAGCAGGAAACAGATTTCAAGAGGTACGTTGGAATCGCCTGTAAAGCACAGGAAGAGGGGCACAACTTCGACAATGATGCACTTGGCCAAAAAGGGCGTATGCGTTTTCTCCTGAATCTATTCAGGAGAAAACGCATACGCCCTTTTTGGCCAAGCAAGCAAGCGGGCAATGCAAATCTGCACTACAAAGAAGTATCACTTCCCACCGGTCAAAAGGGACATCCACAAAATGTGTAAAAACGAGAAAGGCAAGACAGGCCCTGGAGAACAGGGAGCCTTGTTATGCTGATGGGCGGGATGTAAGTTGCCAACTGCCTCACTGGAGGAGTGCATTGTGTTCCCTAAAACAAGTAAACAACAGAGCTACAGAGCCAAGGGCACTTCCAGTCTAGGGAATATACCTTGGGAAAACTGAAAATCCATAAGACAGAGCCACCCCCAAATTGAGGGCTGCACTGCTTACAAGAACCTCAACCTGGGTACACCTGAAATATCCCAGGAAATATAAAAATGGTTCCAAACATCGTGGAACTTACGTACGATGGAATATCCCTCAGCCACGAAATCAATGTCATAAGACCAGTAGCAGCAAAATGAGTGGATTCAGGTACGATGATTCTAAGTGAAAGAAGTCACACAGGAAAGGAAACTTATCATAAGATATCACTTAGGAAGATCCTGTAAACATGGCTACACATGAACTGAGTTAGGCAAGAGAACAGAGTCTCACATTTAGAAAACACTCTTATGCCTGCTTAAGGGGGAAGGAGAGGTGGGGTGATGCATCAAACCAGAGTTTGATATAAGCACAGGTACCGTTCCAAAAACCAACTATGGAATAGACAAGACCTACACCTTCCTCAGTGAAAGGGACTCAAAACCCCATATTTCCCGCAGAGGAATAGATCTGACTAGTAAGAATCTTAAAACCTATGTATTGATATGTCTCCGTAAGGGAATCAAGTGTGTCTAGACTGGCATAAACATGGCAGCGAGAATCAGCTCAAACCCACTCTAAAAAGGAATTTCAAAAACAGAACAAAGAAACAGGGAAATTCTTTACAATTCCTTCAGGGTCGCTGATGCAACCTGGAATGACCCTATCTACAATGACAGCTGGATGTGGCATAAGGCTGGACACTTGGGACTGAGAGGATTGGTGAGATTGGGTGAGCAAATGCAGACCCTTTAAAGCAATAATGCATGGCACCCATTCCATGGGTCCCAGCTCTCCAGGTTGAAGGGAATATTACTACAGCTATAACGTGTACGGGAAACCTAGAGAATGGACACACTGTGAATACGAAAGGTTTCTAAAACTCAACGAAGAGCCCCTCTCCTGGTGCTCCGGTTTGACTTTCCAACTGCTTTCCTATCAATCTCCCAACTTGGAGAGACAGCCCCTTTAAGCTCCTGGTTCGCACAGGTTGCCAATTTGGCAGAGGATGAAAGGGAAGAGGGAGAACCAATGAGAGAGTAGCTGTTAGGCATTTGGATGGGCACATGTCACTCTAATTTCCCGGCAGGAAGAAGAATTAACCAAAGTCTCAGCCACCCACCGGGAACCAGTATAGGTCCTGAACCAAAAGTTTGGACTTGCGTTCAGCTCACAAAAAACGAGTTGAAAAATGGAGCTCAGGGGCACAGCAATTCACAAACTGGCAGAGTAATCAAGGCCAACTATCGTCCAAAAATCTGTTGAGGGAAGGCAACGAGGCGGACTTGAAAGCGAGGCAGAATAGCAGGAAACAGATTTCAAGAGGTACGTTGGAATCGCCTGTAAAGCACAGGAAGAGGGGCACAACTTCGACAATGATGCACTTGGCCAAAAAGGGCGTATGCGTTTTCTCCTGAATATATTCAGGAGAAAACGCATATACGCCCTTTTTGGCCAAGCAAGCAAGCGGGCAATGCAAATCTGCACTACAAAGAAGTATCACTTCCCACCGGTCAAAAGGGACATCCACAAAATGTGTAAAAACCAGAAAGGCAAGACAGGCCCTGGAGAACAGGGAGCCTTGTTATGCTGATGGGCGGGATGTAAGTTGCCAACTGCCTCACTGGAGGAGTGCATTGTGTTCCCTAAAACAAGTAAACAACAGAGCTACAGAGCCAAGGGCACTTCCAGTCTAGGGAATATACCTTGGGAAAACTGAAAATCCATAAGACAGAGCCACCCCCAAATTGAGGGCTGCACTGCTTACAAGAACCTCAACCTGGGTACACCTGAAATATCCCAGGAAATATAAAAATGGTTCCAAACATCGTGGAACTTACGTACGATGGAATATCCCTCAGCCACGAAATCAATGTCATAAGACCAGTAGCAGCAAAATGAGTGGATTCAGGTACGATGATTCTAAGTGAAAGAAGTCACACAGGAAAAGAAACTTATCATAAGATATCACTTAGGAAGATCCTGTAAACATGGCTACACATGAACTGAGTTAGGCAAGAGAACAGAGTTTCACATTTAGAAAACACTCTTATGCCTGCTTAAGGGGGAAGGAGAGGTGGGGTGATGCATCAAACCAGAGTTTGATATAAGCACAGGTACCGTTCCAAAAACCAACTATGGAATAGACAAGACCTACACCTTCCTCAGTGAAAGGGACTCAAAACCCCATATTTCCCGCAGAGGAATAGATCTGACTAGTAAGAATCTTAAAACCTATGTATTGATATGTCTCCGTAAGGGAATCAAGTGTGTCTAGACTGGCATAAACAGGGCAGCCAGAATCAGCTCAAACCCACTCTAAACAGGAATTTCAAAAACAGAACAAAGAAACAGGGAAATTCTTTACAATTCCTTCAGGGTCGCTGATGCAACCTGGAATGACCCTATCTACAATGACAGCTGGATGTGGCATAAGGCTGGACACTTGGGACTGAGAGGATTGGTGAGATTGGGTGAGCAAATGCAGACCCTTTAAAGCAATAATGCATGGCACCCATTCCATGGGTCCCAGCTCTCCAGGTTGAAGGGAATATTACTACAGCTATAACGTGTACGGGAAACCTAGAGAATGGACACACTGTGAATACGAAAGGTTTCTAAAACTCAACGAAGAGCCCCTCTCCTGGTGCTCCGGTTTGACTTTCCAACTGCTTTCCTATCAATCTCCCAACTTGGAGAGACAGCCCCTTTAAGCTCCTGGTTCGCACAGGTTGCCAATTTGGCAGAGGATGAAAGGGAAGAGGGAGAACCAATGAGAGAGTAGCTGTTAGGCATTTGGATGGGCACATGTCACTCTAATTTCCCGGCAGGAAGAAGAATTAACCAAAGTCTCAGCCACCCACCGGGAACCAGTATAGGTCCTGAACCAAAAGTTTGGACTTGCGTTCAGCTCACAAAAAACGAGTTGAAAAATGGAGCTCAGGGGCACAGCAATTCACAAACTGGCAGAGTAATCAAGGCCAACTATCGTCCAAAAATCTGTTGAGGGAAGGCAACGAGGTGGACTTGAAAGCGAGGCAGAATAGCAGGAAACAGATTTCAAGAGGTACGTTGGAATCGCCTGTAAAGCACAGGAAGAGGGGCACAACTTCGACAATGATGCACTTGGCCAAAAAGGGCGTATGCGTTTTCTCCTGAATATATTCAGGAGAAAACGCATATACGCCCTTTTTGGCCAAGCAAGCAAGCGGGCAATGCAAATCTGCACTACAAAGAAGTATCACTTCCCACCGGTCAAAAGGGACATCCACAAAATGTGTAAAAACCAGAAAGGCAAGACAGGCCCTGGAGAACAGGGAGCCTTGTTATGCTGATGGGCGGGATGTAAGTTGCCAACTGCCTCACTGGAGGAGTGCATTGTGTTCCCTAAAACAAGTAAACAACAGAGCTACAGAGCCAAGGGCACTTCCAGTCTAGGGAATATACCTTGGGAAAACTGAAAATCCATAAGACAGAGCCACCCCCAAATTGAGGGCTGCACTGCTTACAAGAACCTCAACCTGGGTACACCTGAAATATCCCAGGAAATATAAAAATGGTTCCAAACATCGTGGAACTTACGTACGATGGAATATCCCTCAGCCACGAAATCAATGTCATAAGACCAGTAGCAGCAAAATGAGTGGATTCAGGTACGATGATTCTAAGTGAAAGAAGTCACACAGGAAAAGAAACTTATCATAAGATATCACTTAGGAAGATCCTGTAAACATGGCTACCCATGAACTGAGTTAGGCAAGAGAACAGAGTCTCACATTTAGAAAACACTCTTATGCCTGCTTAAGGGGGAAGGAGAGGTGGGGTGATGCATCAAACCAGAGTTTGATATAAGCACAGGTACCGTTCCAAAAACCAACTATGGAATAGACAAGACCTACACCTTCCTCAGTGAAAGGGACTCAAAACCCCATATTTCCCGCAGAGGAATAGATCTGACTAGTAAGAATCTTAAAACCTATGTATTGATATGTCTCCGTAAGGGAATCAAGTGTGTCTAGACTGGCATAAACATGGCAGCGAGAATCAGCTCAAACCCACTCTAAACAGGAATTTCAAAAACAGAACAAAGAAACAGGGAAATTCTTTACAATTCCTTCAGGGTCTCTGATGCAACCTGGAATGACCCTATCTACAATGACAGCTGGATGTGGCATGAGGCTGGACACTTGGGACGGAGAGGATTGGTGAGATTGGGTGAGCAAATGCAGACCCTTTAAAGCAATAATGCATGGCACCCATTCCATGGGTCCCAGCTCTCCAGGTTGAAGGGAATATTACTACAGCTATAACGTGTACGGGAAACCTAGAGAATGGACACACTGTGAATACGAAAGGTTTCTAAAACTCAACGAAGAGCCCCTCTCCTGGTGCTCCGGTTTGACTTTCCAACTGCTTTCCTATCAATCTCCCAACTTGGAGAGACAGCCCCTTTAAGCTCCTGTTTCGCACAGGTTGCCAATTTGGCAGAGGATGAAAGGGAATAGGGAGAACCAATGAGAGAGTAGCTGTTAGGCATTTGGATGGGCACATGTCACTCTAATTTCCCGGCAGGAAGAAGAAATTAACCAAAGTCTCAGCCACCCACCGGGAACCCGTATAGGTCCTGAACCAAAAGCTTGGACTTGCGTTCAGCTCACAAGAAACGAGTTGAAAAATGGAGCTCAGGGGCACAGCAATTCACAAACTGGCAGAGTAATCAAAGCCAACTATCGTCCAAAAATCTGTTGAGGGAAGGCAACGAGGCGGACTTGAAAGCGAGGCAGAATAGCAGGAAACAGATTTCAAGAGGTACGTTGGAATCGCCTGTAAAGCACAGGAAGAGGGGCACAACTTCGACAATGATGCACTTGGCCAAAAAGGGCGTATGCGTTTTCTCCTGAATATATTCAGGAGAAAACGCATACGCCCTTTTTGGCCAAGCAAGCAAGCGGGCAATGCAAATCTGCACTACAAAGAAGTATCACTTCCCACCGGTCAAAAGGGACATCCACAAAATGTGTAAAAACCAGAAAGGCAAGACAGGCCCTGGAGAACAGGGAGCCTTGTTATGCTGATGGGCGGGATGTAAGTTGCCAACTGCCTCACTGGAGGAGTGCATTGTGTTCCCTAAAACAAGTAAACAACAGAGCTACAGAGCCAAGGGCACTTCCAGTCTAGGGAATATACCTTGGGAAAACTGAAAATCCATAAGACAGAGCCACCCCCAAATTGAGGGCTGCACTGCTTACAAGAACCTCAACCTGGGTACACCTGAAATATCCCAGGAAATATAAAAATGGTTCCAAACATCGTGGAACTTACGTACGATGGAATATCCCTCAGCCACGAAATCAATGTCATAAGACCAGTAGCAGCAAAATGAGTGGATTCAGGCACGATGATTCTAAGTGAAAGAAGTCACACAGGAAAAGAAACTTATCATAAGATATCACTTAGGAAGATCCTGTAAACATGGCTACACATGAACTGAGTTAGGCAAGAGAACAGAGTCTCACATTTAGAAAACACTCTTATGCCTGCTTAAGGGGGAAGGAGAGGTGGGGTGATGCATCAAACCAGAGTTTGATATAAGCACAGGTACCGTTCCAAAAACCAACTATGGAATAGACAAGACCTACACCTTCCTCAGTGAAAGGGACTCAAAACCCCATATTTCCCGCAGAGGAATAGATCTGACTAGTAAGAATCTTAAAACCTATGTATTGATATGTCTCCGTAAGGGAATCAAGTGTGTCTAGACTGGCATAAACATGGCAGCGAGAATCAGCTCAAACCCACTCTAAACAGGAATTTCTAAAACAGAACAAAGAAACAGGGTAATTCTTCAAAATTCCTTCAGGGTCGCTGATGCAACCTGGAATGACCCTATCTACAATGACAGCTGGATGTGGCATGAGGCTGGACACTTGGGACTGAGAGGATTGGTGAGATTGGGTGAGCAAATGCAGACCCTTTAAAGCAATAATGCATGGCACCCATTCCATGGGTCCCAGCTCTCCAGGTTGAAGGGAATATTACTACAGCTATAACGTGTACGGGAAACCTAGAGAATGGACACACTGTGAATACGAAAGGTTTCTAAAACTCAACGAAGAGCCCCTCTCCTGGTGCTCCGGTTTGACTTTCCAACTGCTTTCCTATCAATCTCCCAACTTGGAGAGACAGCCCCTTTAAGCTCCTGGTTCGCACAGGTTGCCAATTTGGCAGAGGATGAAAGGGAAGAGGGAGAACCAATGAGAGAGTAGCTGTTAGGCATTTGGATGGGCACATGTCACTCTAATTTCCCGGCAGGAAGAAGAATGAACCAAAGTCTCAGCCACCCACCGGGAACCAGTATAGGTCCTGAACCAAAAGTTTGGACTTGCGTTCAGCTCACAAGAAACGAGTTGAAAAATGGAGCTCAGGGGCACAGCAATTCACAAACTGGCAGAGTAATCAAGGCCAACTATCGTCCAAAAATCTGTTGAGGGAAGGCAACGAGGTGGACTTGAAAGCGAGGCAGAATAGCAGGAAACAGATTTCAAGAGGTACGTTGGAATCGCCTGTAAAGCACAGGAAGAGGGGCACAACTTCGACAATGATGCACTTGGCCAAAAAGGGCGTATGCGTTTTCTCCTGAATATATTCAGGAGAAAACGCATACGCCCTTTTTGGCCAAGCAAGCAAGCGGGCAATGCAAATCTGCACTACAAAGAAGTATCACTTCCCACCGGTCAAAAGGGACATCCACAAAATGTGTAAAAACCAGAAAGGCAAGACAGGCCCTGGAGAACAGGGAGCCTTGTTATGCTGATGGGCGGGATGTAAGTTGCCAACTGCCTCACTGGAGGAGTGCATTGTGTTCCCTAAAACAAGTAAACAACAGAGCTACAGAGCCAAGGGCACTTCCAGTCTAGGGAATATACCTTGGGAAAACTGAAAATCCATAACACAGAGCCACCCCCAAATTGAGGGCTGCACTGCTTGCAAGAACCTCAACCTGGGTACACCTGAAATATCCCAGGAAATATAAAAATGGTTCCAAACATCGTGGAACTTACGTACGATGGAATATCCCTCAGCCACGAAATCAATGTCATAAGACCAGTAGCAGCAAAATGAGTGGATTCAGGTACGATGATTCTAAGTGAAAGAAGTCACACAGGAAAGGAAACTTATCATAAGATATCACTTAGGAAGATCCTGTAAACATGGCTACACATGAACTGAGTTAGGCAAGAGAACAGAGTCTCACATTTAGAAAACACTCTTATGCCTGCTTAAGGGGGAAGGAGAGGTGGGGTGATGCATCAAACCAGAGTTTGATATAAGCACAGGTACCATTCCAAAAACCAACTATGGAATAGACAAGACCTACACCTTCCTCAGTGAAAGGGACTCAAAACCCCATATTTCCCGCAGAGGAATAGATCTGACTAGTAAGAATCTTAAAACCTATGTATTGATATGTCTCCGTAAGGGAATCAAGTGTGTCTAGACTGGCATAAACATGGCAGCGAGAATCAGCTCAAACCCACTCTAAACAGGAATTTCAAAAACAGAACAAAGAAACAGGGAAATTCTTTACAATTCCTTCAGGGTCGCTGATGCAACCTGGAATGACCCTATCTACAATGACAGCTGGATGTGGCATAAGGCTGGACACTTGTGACTGAGAGAATTGGTGAGATTGGGTGAGCAAATGCAGACAATTTAAAGCAATAATGCATGGCACCCATTCCATGGGTCCCAGCTCTCCAGGTTGAAGGGAATATTACTACAGCTATAACGTGTACGGGAAACCTAGAGAATGGACACACTGTGAATACGAAAGGTTTCTAAAACTCAACGAAGAGCCCCTCTCCTGGTGCTCCGGTTTGACTTTCCAACTGCTTTCCTATCAATCTCCCAACTTGGAGAGACAGCCCCTTTAAGCTCCTGGTTCGCACAGGTTGCCAATTTGGCAGAGGATGAAAGGGAAGAGGGAGAACCAATGAGAGAGTAGCTGTTAGGCATTTGGATGGGCACATGTCACTCTAATTTCCCGTCAGGAAGAAGAATTAACCAAAGTCTCAGCCACCCACCGGGAACCAGTATAGGTCCTGAACCAAAAGTTTGGACTTGCGTTCAGCTCACAAAAAACGAGTTGAAAAATGGAGCTCAGGGGCACAGCAATTCACAAACTGGCAGAGTAATCAAGGCCAACTATCGTCCAAAAATCTGTTGAGGGAAGGCAACGAGGTGGACTTGAAAGCGAGGCAGAATAGCAGGAAACAGATTTCAAGAGGTACGTTGGAATTGCCTGTAAAGCACAGGAAGAGGGGCACAACTTCGACAATGATGCACTTGGCCAAAAAGGGCGTATGCGTTTTCTCCTGAATATATTCAGGAGAAAACGCATATACGCCATTTTTGGCCAAGCAAGCAAGCGGGCAATGCAAATCTGCACTACAAAGAAGTATCACTTCCCACCGGTCAAAAGGGACATCCACAAAATGTGTAAAAACCAGAAAGGCAAGACAGGCCCTGTAGAACAGGGAGCCTTGTTATGCTGATGGGCGGGATGTAAGTTGCCAACTGCCTCACTGGAGGAGTGCATTGTGTTCCCTACAACAAGTAAACAACAGAGCTACAGAGCCAAGGGCACTTCCAGTCTAGGGAATATACCTTGGGAAAACTGAAAATCCATAAGACAGAGCCACCCCCAAATTGAGGGCTGCACTGCTTACAAGAACCTCAACCTGGGTACACCTGAAATATCCCAGGAAATATAAAAATGGTTCCAAACATCGTGGAACTTATGTACGATGGAATATCCCTCAGCCACGAAATCAATGTCATAAGACCAGTAGCAGCAAAATGAGTGGATTCAGGTACGATGATTCTAAGTGAAAGAAGTCACACAGGAAAAGAAACTTATCATAAGATATCACTTAGGAAGATCCTGTAAACATGGCTACCCATGAACTGAGTTAGGCAAGAGAACAGAGTCTCACATTTAGAAAACACTCTTATGCCTGCTTAAGGGGGAAGGAGAGGTGGGGTGATGCATCAAACCAGAGTTTGATATAAGCACAGGTACCGTTCCAAAAACCAACTATGGAATAGACAAGACCTACACCTTCCTCAGTGAAAGGGACTCAAAACCCCATATTTCCCGCAGAGGAATAGATCTGACTAGTAAGAATCTTAAAACCTATGTATTGATATGTCTCCGTAAGGGAATCAAGTGTGTCTAGACTGGCATAAACAGGGCAGCCAGAATCAGCTCAAACCCACTCTAAAAAGGAATTTCAAAAACAGAACAAAGAAACAGGGAAATTCTTTACAATTCCTTCAGGGTCTCTGATGCAACCTGGAATGACCCTATCTACAATGACAGCTGGATGTGGCATGAGGCTGGACACTTGGGACGGAGAGGATTGGTGAGATTGGGTGAGCAAATGCAGACCCTTTAAAGCAATAATGCATGGCACCCATTCCATGTGTCCCAGCTCTCCAGGTTGAAGGGAATATTACTACAGCTATAACGTGTACGGGAAACCTAGAGAATGGACACACTGTGAATACGAAAGGTTTCTAAATCTCAACGAAGAGCCCCTCTCCTGGTGCTCCGGTTTGACTTTCCAACTGCTTTCCTATCAATCTCCCAACTTGGAGAGACAGCCCCTTTAAGCTCCTGGTTCGCACAGGTTGCCAATTTGGCAGAGGATGAAAGGGAATAGGGAGAACCAATGAGAGAGTAGCTGTTAGGCATTTGGATGGGCACATGTCACTCTAATTTCCCGGCAGGAAGAAGAAATTAACCAAAGTCTCAGCCACCCACCGGGAACCCGTATAGGTCCTGAACCAAAAGTTTGGACTTGCGTTCAGCTCACAAGAAACGAGTTGAAAAATGGAGCTCAGGGGCACAGCAATTCACAAACTGGCAGAGTAATCAAGGCCAACTATCGTCCAAAAATCTGTTGAGGGAAGGCAACGAGGCGGACTTGAAAGCGAGGCAGAATAGCAGGAAACAGATTTCAAGAGGTACGTTGGAATCGCCTGTAAAGCACAGGAAGAGGGGCACAACTTCGACAATGATGCACTTGGCCAAAAAGGGCGTATGCGTTTTCTCCTGAATCTATTCAGGAGAAAACGCATACGCCCTTTTTGGCCAAGCAAGCAAGCGGGCAATGCAAATCTGCACTACAAAGAAGTATCACTTCCCACCGGTCAAAAGGGACATCCACAAAATGTGTAAAAACCAGAAAGGCAAGACAGGCCCTGGAGAACAGGGAGCCTTGTTATGCTGATGGGCGGGATGTAAGTTGCCAACTGCCTCACTGGAGGAGTGCATTGTGTTCCCTAAAACAAGTAAACAACAGAGCTACAGAGCCAAGGGCACTTCCAGTCTAGGGAATATACCTTGGGAAAACTGAAAATCCATAAGACAGAGCCACCCCCAAATTGAGGGCTGCACTGCTTACAAGAACCTCAACCTGGGTACACCTGAAATATCCCAGGAAATATAAAAATGGTTCCAAACATCGTGGAACTTACGTACGATGGAATATCCCTCAGCCACGAAATCAATGTCATAAGACCAGTAGCAGCAAAATGAGTGGATTGAGGTACGATGATTCTAAGTGAAAGAAGTCACACAGGAAAAGAAACTTATCATAAGATATCACTTAGGAAGATCCTGTAAACATGGCTACACATGAACTGAGTTAGGCAAGAGAACAGAGTCTCACATTTAGAAAACACTCTTATGCCTGCTTAAGGGGGAAGGAGAGGTGGGGTGATGCATCAAACCAGAGTTTGATATAAGCACAGGTACCGTTCCAAAAACCAACTATGGAATAGACAAGACCTACACCTTCCTCAGTGAAAGGGACTCAAAACCCCATATTTCCCGCAGAGGAATAGATCTGACTAGTAAGAATCTTAAAACCTATGTATTGATATGTCTCCGTAAGGGAATCAAGTGTGTCTAGACTGGCATAAACATGGCAGCGAGAATCAGCTCAAACCCACTCTAAACAGGAATTTCAAAAACAGAACAAAGAAACAGGGTAATTCTTCAAAATTCCTTCAGGTCGCTGATGCAACCTGGAATGACCCTATCTACAATGACAGCTGGATGTGGCATGAGGCTGGACACTTGGGACTGAGAGGATTGGTGAGATTGGGTGAGCAAATGCAGACCCTTTAAAGCAATAATGCATGGCACCCATTCCATGGGTCCCAGCTCTCCAGGTTGAAGGGAATATTACTACAGCTATAACGTGTACGGGAAACCTAGAGAATGGACACACTGTGAATACGAAAGGTTTCTAAAACTCAACGAAGAGCCCCTCTCCTGGTGCTCCGGTTTGACTTTCCAACTCCTTTCCTATCAATCTCCCAACCTGGAGAGACAGCCCCTTTAAGCTCCTGGTTCGCACAGGTTGCCAATTTGGCAGAGGATGAAAGGGAAGAGGGAGAACCAATGAGAGAGTAGCTGTTAGGCATTTGGATGGGCACATGTCACTCTAATTTCCCGGCAGGAAGAAGAATTAACCAAAGTCTCAGCCACCCACCGGGAACCAGTATAGGTCCTGAACCAAAAGTTTGGACTTGCGTTCAGCTCACAAGAAACGAGTTGAAAAATGGAGCTCAGGGGCACAGCAATTCACAAACTGGCAGAGTAATCAAGGCCAACTATCGTCCAAAAATCTGTTGAGGGAAGGCAACGAGGCGGACTTGAAAGCGAGGCAGAATAGCAGGAAACAGATTTCAAGAGGTACGTTGAAATCGCCTGTAAAGCACAGGAAGAGGGGCACAACTTCGACAATGATGCACTTGGCCAAAAAGGGCTTATGCGTTTTCTCCTGAATATATTCAGGAGAAAACGCATACGCCCTTTTTGGCCAAGCAAGCAAGCGGGCAATGCAAATCTGCACTACAAAGAAGTATCACTTCCCACCGGTCAAAAGGGACATCCACAAAATGTGTAAAAACCAGAAAGGCAAGACAGGCCCTGGAGAACAGGGAGCCTTGTTATGCTGATGGGCGGGATGTAAGTTGCCAACTGCCTCACTGGAGGAGTGCATTGTGTTCCCTAAAACAAGTAAACAACAGAGCTACAGAGCCAAGGGCACTTCCAGTCTAGGGAATATACCTTGGGAAAACTGAAAATCCATAAGACAGAGCCACCCCCAAATTGAGGGCTGCACTGCTTACAAGAACCTCAACCTGGGTACACCTGAAATATCCCAGGAAATATAAAAATGGTTCCAAACATCGTGGAACTTACGTACGATGGAATATCCCTCAGCCACGAAATCAATGTCATAAGACCAGTAGCAGCAAAATGAGTGGATTCAGGTACGATGATTCTAAGTGAAAGAAGTCACACAGGAAAGGAAACTTATCACAAGATATCACTTAGGAAGATCCTGTAAACATGGCTACACATGAACTGAGTTAGGCAAGAGAACAGAGTCTCACATTTAGAAAACACTCTTATGCCTGCTTAAGGGGGAAGGAGAGGTGGGGTGATGCATCAAACCAGAGTTTGATATAAGCACAGGTACCGTTCCAAAAACCAACTATGGAATAGACAAGACCTACACCTTCCTCAGTGAAAGGGACTCAAAACCCCATATTTCCCGCAGAGGAATAGATCTGACTAGTAAGAATCTTAAAACCTATGTATTGATATGTCTCCATAAGGGAATCAAGTGTGTCTAGACTGGCATAAACATGGCAGCGAGAATCAGCTCAAACCCACTCTAAACAGGAATTTCAAAAACAGAACAAAGAAACAGGGAAATTCTTTACAATTCCTTCAGGGTCGCTGATGCAACCTGGAATGACCCTATCTACAATGACAGCTGGATGTGGCATAAGGCTGGACACTTGTGACTGAGAGGATTGGTGAGATTGGGTGAGCAAATGCAGACAATTTAAAGCAATAATGCATGGCACCCATTCCATGGGTCCCAGCTCTCCAGGTTGAAGGGAATATTACTACAGCTATAACGTGTACGGGAAACCTAGAGAATGGACACACTGTGAATACGAAAGGTTTCTAAAACTCAACGAAGAGCCCCTCTCCTGGTGCTCCGGTTTGACTTTCCAACTGCTTTCCTATCAATCTCCCAACTTGGAGAGACAGCCCCTTTAACCTCCTGGTTCGCACAGGTTGCCAATTTGGCAGAGGATGAAAGGGAAGAGGGAGAACCAATGAGAGAGTAGCTGTTAGGCATTTGGATGGGCACATGTCACTCTAATTTCCCGGCAGGAAGAAGAATTAACCAAAGTCTCAGCCACCCACCGGGAACCAGTATAGGTCCTGAACCAAAAGTTTGGACTTGCGTTCAGCTCACAAGAAACGAGTTGAAAAATGGAGCTCAGGGGCACAGCAATTCACAAACTGGCAGAGTAATCAAGGCCAACTATCGTCCAAAAATCTGTTGAGGGAAGGCAACGAGGCGGACTTGAAAGCGAGGCAGAATAGCAGGAAACAGATTTCAAGAGGTACGTTGGAATTGCCTGTAAAGCACAGGAAGAGGGGCACAACTTCGACAATGATGCACTTGGCCAAAAAGGGCGTATGCGTTTTCTCCTGAATATATTCAGGAGAAAACGCATATACGCCCTTTTTGGCCAAGCAAGCAAGCGGGCAATGCAAATCTGCACTACAAAGAAGTATCACTTCCCACCGGTCAAAAGGGACATCCACAAAATGTGTAAAAACCAGAAAGGCAAGACAGGCCCTGGAGAACAGGGAGCCTTGTTATGCTGATGGGCGGGATGTAAGTTGCCAACTGCCTCACTGGAGGAGTGCATTGTGTTCCCTAAAACAAGTAAACAACAGAGCTACAGAGCCAAGGGCACTTCCAGTCTAGGGAATATACCTTGGGAAAACTGAAAATCCATAAGACAGAGCCACCCCCAAATTGAGGGCTGCACTGCTTACAAGAACCTCAACCTGGGTACACCTGAAATATCCCAGGAAATATAAAAATGGTTCCAAACATCGTGGAACTTACGTACGATGGAATATCCCTCAGCCACGAAATCAATGTCATAAGACCAGTAGCAGCAAAATGAGTGGATTCAGGTACGATGATTCTAAGTGAAAGAAGTCACACAGGAAAAGAAACTTATCATAAGATATCACTTAGGAAGATCCTGTAAACATGGCTACCCATGAACTGAGTTAGGCAAGAGAACAGAGTCTCACATTTAGAAAACACACTTATGCCTGCTTAAGGGGGAAGGAGAGGTGGGGTGATGCATCAAACCAGAGTTTGATATAAGCACAGGTACCGTTCCAAAAACCAACTATGGAATAGACAAGACCTACACCTTCCTCAGTGAAAGGGACTCAAAACCCCATATTTCCCGCAGAGGAATAGATCTGACTAGTAAGAATCTTAAAACCTATGTATTGATATGTCTCCGTAAGGGAATCAAGTGTGTCTAGACTGGCATAAACAGGGCAGCCAGAATCAGCTCAAACCCACTCTAAAAAGGAATTTCAAAAACAGAACAAAGAAACAGGGAAATTCTTTACAATTCCTTCAGGGTCTCTGATGCAACCTGGAATGACCCTATCTACAATGACAGCTGGATGTGGCATGAGGCTGGACACTTGGGACGGAGAGGATTGGTGAGATTGGGTGAGCAAATGCAGACCCTTTAAAGCAATAATGCATGGCACCCATTCCATGGGTCCCAGCTCTCCAGGTTGAAGGGAATATTACTACAGCTATAACGTGTACGGGAAACCTAGAGAATGGACACACTGTGAATACGAAAGGTTTCTAAAACTCAACGAAGAGCCCCTCTCCTGGTGCTCCGGTTTGACTTTCCAACTGCTTTCCTATCAATCTCCCAACTTGGAGAGACAGCCCCTTTAAGCTCCTGTTTCACACAGGTTGCCAATTTGGCAGAGGATGAAAGGGAATAGGGAGAACCAATGAGAGAGTAGCTGTTAGGCATTTGGATGGGCACATGTCACTCTAATTTCCCGGCAGGAAGAAGAAATTAACCAAAGTCTCAGCCACCCACCGGGAACCCGTATAGGTCCTGAACCAAAAGTTTGGACTTGCGTTCAGCTCACAAGAAACGAGTTGAAAAATGGAGCTCAGGGGCACAGCAATTCACAAACTGGCAGAGTAATCAAAGCCAACTATCGTCCAAAAATCTGTTGAGGGAAGGCAACGAGGCGGACTTGAAAGCGAGGCAGAATAGCAGGAAACAGATTTCACGAGGTACGTTGGAATCGCCTGTAAAGCACAGGAAGAGGGGCACAACTTCGACAATGATGCACTTGGCCAAAAAGGGCGTATGCGTTTTCTCCTGAATATATTCAGGAGAAAACGCATACGCCCTTTTTGGCCAAGCAAGCAAGCGGGCAATGCAAATCTGCACTACAAAGAAGTATCACTTCCCACCGGTCAAAAGGGACATCCACAAAATGTGTAAAAACCAGAAAGGCAAGACAGGCCCTGGAGAACAGGGAGCCTTGTTATGCTGATGGGCGGGATGTAAGTTGCCAACTGCCTCACTGGAGGAGTGCATTGTGTTCCCTAAAACAAGTAAACAACAGAGCTACAGAGCCAAGGGCACTTCCAGTCTAGGGAATATACCTTGGGAAAACTGAAAATCCATAAGACAGAGCCACCCCCAAATTGAGGGCTGCACTGCTTACAAGAACCTCAACCTGGGTACACCTGAAATATCCCAGGAAATATAAAAATGGTTCCAAACATCGTGGAACTTACGTACGATGGAATATCCCTCAGCCACGAAATCAATGTCATAAGACCAGTAGCAGCAAAATGAGTGGATTCAGGTACGATGATTCTAAGTGAAAGAAGTCACACAGGAAAAGAAACTTATCATAAGATATCACTTAGGAAGATCCTGTAAACATGGCTACACATGAACTGAGTTAGGCAAGAGAACAGAGTCTCACATTTAGAAAACACTCTTATGCCTGCTTAAGGGGGAAGGAGAGGTGGGGTGATGCATCAAACCAGAGTTTGATATAAGCACAGGTACCGTTCCAAAAACCAACTATGGAATAGACAAGACCTACACCTTCCTCAGTGAAAGGGACTCAAAACCCCATATTTCCCGCAGAGGAATAGATCTGACTAGTAAGAATCTTAAAACCTATGTATTGATATGTCTCCGTAAGGGAATCAAGTGTGTCTAGACTGGCATAAACATGGCAGCGAGAATCAGCTCAAACCCACTCTAAACAGGAATTTCAAAAACAGAACAAAGAAACAGGGTAATTCTTCAAAATTCCTTCAGGGTCGCTGATGCAACCTGGAATGACCCTATCTACAATGACAGCTGGATGTGGCATGAGGCTGGACACTTGGGACTGAGAGGATTGGTGAGATTGGGTGAGCAAATGCAGACCCTTTAAAGCAATAATGCATGGCACCCATTCCATGGGTCCCAGCTCTCCAGGTTGAAGGGAATATTACTACAGCTATAACGTGTACGGGAAACCTAGAGAATGGACACACTGTGAATACGAAAGGTTTCTAAAACTCAACGAAGAGCCCCTCTCCTGGTGCTCCGGTTTGACTTTCCAACTGCTTTCCTATCAATCTCCCAACTTGGAGAGACAGCCCCTTTAAGCTCCTGGTTCGCACAGGTTGCCAATTTGGCAGAGGATGAAAGGGAAGAGGGAGAACCAATGAGAGAGTAGCTGTTAGGCATTTGGATGGGCACATGTCACTCTAATTTCCCGGCAGGAAGAAGAATTAACCAAAGTCTCAGCCACCCACCGGGAACCAGTATAGGTCCTGAACCAAAAGTTTGGACTTGCGTTCAGCTCACAAGAAACGAGTTGAAAAATGGAGCTCAGGGGCACAGCAATTCACAAACTGGCAGAGTAATCAAGGCCAACTATCGTCCAAAAATCTGTTGAGGGAAGGCAACGAGGCGGACTTGAAAGCGAGGCAGAATAGCAGGAAACAGATTTCAAGAGGTACGTTGGAATCGCCTGTAAAGCACAGGAAGAGGGGCACAACTTCGACAATGATGCACTTGGCCAAAAAGGGCGTATGCGTTTTCTCCTGAATATATTCAGGAGAAAACGCATACGCCCTTTTTGGCCAAGCAAGCAAGCGGGCAATGCAAATCTGCACTACAAAGAAGTATCACTTCCCACCGGTCAAAAGGGACATCCACAAAATGTGTAAAAACCAGAAAGGCAAGACAGGCCCTGGAGAACAGGGAGCCTTGTTATGCTGATGGGCGGGATGTAAGTTGCCAACTGCCTCACTGGAGGAGTGCATTGTGTTCCCTAAAACAAGTAAACAACAGAGCTACAGAGCCAAGGGCACTTCCAGTATAGGGAATATACCTTGGGAAAACTGAAAATCCATAAGACAGAGCCACCCCCAAATTGAGGGCTGCACTGCTTACAAGAACCTCAACCTGGGTACACCTGAAATATCCCAGGAAATATAAAAATGGTTCCAAACATCGTGGAACTTACGTACGATGGAATATCCCTCAGCCACGAAATCAATGTCATAAGACCAGTAGCAGCAAAATGAGTGGATTCAGGTACGATGATTCTAAGTGAAAGAAGTCACACAGGAAAGGAAACTTATCATAAGATATCACTTAGGAAGATCCTGTAAACATGGCTACACATGAACTGAGTTAGGCAAGAGAACAGAGTCTCACATTTAGAAAACACTCTTATGCCTGCTTAAGGGGGAAGGAGAGGTGGGGTGATGCATCAAACCAGAGTTTGATATAAGCACAGGTACCATTCCAAAAACTAACTATGGAATAGACAAGACCTACACCTTCCTCAGTGAAAGGGACTCAAAACCCCATATTTCCCGCAGAGGAATAGATCTGACTAGTAAGAATCTTAAAACCTATGTATTGATATGTCTCCGTAAGGGAATCAAGTGTGTCTAGACTGGCATAAACATGGCAGCGAGAATCAGCTCAAACCCACTCTAAACAGGAATTTCAAAAACAGAACAAAGAAACAGGGAAATTCTTTACAATTCCTTCAGGGTCGCTGATGCAACCTGGAATGACCCTATCTACAATGACAGCTGGATGTGGCATAAGGCTGGACACTTGTGACTGAGAGAATTGGTGAGATTGGGTGAGCAAATGCAGACAATTTAAAGCAATAATGCATGGCACCCATTCCATGGGTCCCAGCTCTCCAGGTTGAAGGGAATATTACTACAGCTATAACGTGTACGGGAAACCTAGAGAATGGACACACTGTGAATACGAAAGGTTTCTAAAACTCAACGAAGAGCCCCTCTCCTGGTGCTCCGGTTTGACTTTCCAACTGCTTTCCTATCAATCTCCCAACTTGGAGAGACAGCCCCTTTAAGCTCCTGTTTCGCACAGGTTGCCAATTTGGCAGAGGATGAAAGGGAATAGGGAGAACCAATGAGAGAGTAGCTGTTAGGCATTTGGATGGGCACATGTCACTCTAATTTCCCGGCAGGAAGAAGAAATTAACCAAAGTCTCAGCCACCCACCGGGAACCCGTATAGGTCCTGAACCAAAAGTTTGGACTTGCGTTCAGCTCACAAGAAACGAGTTGAAAAATGGAGCTCAGGGGCACAGCAATTCACAAACTGGCAGAGTAATCAAAGCCAACTATCGTCCAAAAATCTGTTGAGGGAAGGCAACGAGGCGGACTTGAAAGCGAGGCAGAATAGCAGGAAACAGATTTCACGAGGTACGTTGGAATCGCCTGTAAAGCACAGGAAGAGGGGCACAACTTCGACAATGATGCACTTGGCCAAAAAGGGCGTATGCGTTTTCGCCTGAATATATTCAGGAGAAAACGCATACGCCCTTTTTGGCCAAGCAAGCAAGCGGGCAATGCAAATCTGCACTACAAAGAAGTATCACTTCCCACCGGTCAAAAGGGACATCCACAAAATGTGTAAAAACCAGAAAGGCAAGACAGGCCCTGGAGAACAGGGAGCCTTGTTATGCTGATGGGCGGGATGTAAGTTGCCAACTGCCTCACTGGAGGAGTGCATTGTGTTCCCTAAAACAAGTAAACAACAGAGCTACAGAGCCAAGGGCACTTCCAGTCTAGGGAATATACCTTGGGAAAACTGAAAATCCATAAGACAGAGCCACCCCCAAATTGAGGGCTGCACTGCTTACAAGAACCTCAACCTGGGTACACCTGAAATATCCCAGGAAATATAAAAATGGTTCCAAACATCGTGGAACTTACGTACGATGGAATATCCCTCAGCCACGAAATCAATGTCATAAGACCAGTAGCAGCAAAATGAGTGGATTCAGGTACGATGATTCTAAGTGAAAGAAGTCACACAGGAAAAGAAACTTATCATAAGATATCACTTAGGAAGATCCTGTAAACATGGCTACCCATGAACTGAGTTAGGCAAGAGAACAGAGTCTCACATTTAGAAAACACTCTTATGCCTGCTTAAGGGGGAAGGAGAGGTGGGGTGATGCATCAAACCAGAGTTTGATATAAGCACAGGTACCGTTCCAAAAACCAACTATGGAATAGACAAGACCTACACCTTCCTCAGTGAAAGGGACTCAAAACCCCATATTTCCCGCAGAGGAATAGATCTGACTAGTAAGAATCTTAAAACCTATGTATTGATATGTCTCCATAAGGGAATCAAGTGTGTCTAGACTGGCATAAACAGGGCAGCGAGAATCAGCTCAAACCCACTCTAAAAAGGAATTTCAAAAACAGAACAAAGAAACAGGGAAATTCTTTACAATTCCTTCAGGGTCTCTGATGCAACCTGGAATGACCCTATCTACAATGACAGCTGGATGTGGCATGAGGCTGGACACTTGGGACGGAGAGGATTGGTGAGATTGGGTGAGCAAATGCAGACCCTTTAAAGCAATAATGCATGGCACCCATTCCATGGGTCCCAGCTCTCCAGGTTGAAGGGAATATTACTACAGCTATAACGTGTACGGGAAACCTAGAGAATGGACACACTGTGAATACGAAAGGTTTCTAAAACTCAACGAAGAGCCCCTCTCCTGGTGCTCCGGTTTGACTTTCCAACTGCTTTCCTATCAATCTCCCAACTTGGAGAGACAGCCCCTTTAAGCTCCTGTTTCGCACAGGTTGCCAATTTGGCAGAGGATGAAAGGGAATAGGGAGAACCAATGAGAGAGTAGCTGTTAGGCATTTGGATGGGCACATGTCACTCTAATTTCCCGGCAGGAAGAAGAAATTAACCAAAGTCTCAGCCACCCACCGGGAACCCGTATAGGTCCTGAACCAAAAGTTTGGACTTGCGTTCAGCTCACAAGAAACGAGTTGAAAAATGGAGCTCAGGGGCACAGCAATTCACAAACTGGCAGAGTAATCAAAGCCAACTATCGTCCAAAAATCTGTTGAGGGAAGGCAACGAGGCGGACTTGAAAGCGAGGCAGAATAGCAGGAAACAGATTTCACGAGGTACGTTGGAATCGCCTGTAAAGCACAGGAAGAGGGGCACAACTTCGACAATGATGCACTTGGCCAAAAAGGGCGTATGCGTTTTCTCCTGAATATATTCAGGAGAAAACGCATACGCCCTTTTTGGCCAAGCAAGCAAGCGGGCAATGCAAATCTGCACTACAAAGAAGTATCACTTCCCACCGGTCAAAAGGGACATCCACAAAATGTGTAAAAACCAGAAAAGCAAGACAGGCCCTGGAGAACAAGGAGCCTTGTTATGCTGATGGGCGGGATGTAAGTTGCCAACTGCCTCACTGGAGGAGTGCATTGTGTTCCCTAAAACAAGTAAACAACAGAGCTACAGAGCCAAGGGCACTTCCAGTCTAGGGAATATACCTTGGGAAAACTGAAAATCCATAAGACAGAGCCACCCCCAAATTGAGGGCTGCACTGCTTACAAGAACCTCAAACTGGGTACACCTGAAATATCCCAGGAAATATAAAAATGGTTCCAAACATCGTGGAACTTACGTACGATGGAATATCCCTCAGCCACGAAATCAATGTCATAAGACCAGTAGCAGCAAAATGAGTGGATTCAGGTACGATGATTCTAAGTGAAAGAAGTCACACAGGAAAAGAAACTTATCATAAGATATCACTTAGGAAGATCCTGTAAACATGGCTACACATGAACTGAGTTAGGCAAGAGAACAGAGTCTCACATTTAGAAAACACTCTTATGCCTGCTTAAGGGGGAAGGAGAGGTGGGGTGATGCATCAAACCAGAATTTGATATAAGCACAGGTACCGTTCCAAAAACCAACTATGGAATAGACAAGACCTACACCTTCCTCAGTGAAAGGGACTCAAAACCCCATATTTCCCGCAGAGGAATAGATCTGACTAGTAAGAATCTTAAAACCTATGTATTGATATGTCTCCGTAAGGGAATCAAGGGTGTCTAGACTGGCATAAACAGGGCAGCGAGAATCAGCTCAAACCCACTCTAAAAAGGAATTTCAAAAACAGAACAAAGAAACAGGGAAATTCTTTACAATTCCTTCAGGGTCTCTGATGCAACCTGGAATGACCCTATCTACAATGACAGCTGGATGTGGCATGAGGCTGGACACTTGGGACTGAGAGGATTGGTGAGATTGGGTGAGCAAATGCAGACCCTTTAAAGCAATAATGCATGGCACCCATTCCATGGGTCCCAGCTCTCCAGGTTGAAGGGAATATTACTACACCTATAACGTGTACGGGAAACCTAGAGAATGGACACACTGTGAATACGAAAGGTTTCTAAAACTCAACGAAGAGCCCCTCTCCTGGTGCTCCGGTTTGACTTTCCAACTGCTTTCCTATCAATCTCCCAACTTGGAGAGACAGCCCCTTTAAGCTCCTGTTTCGCACAGGTTGCCAATTTGGCAGAGGATGAAAGGGAATAGGGAGAACCAATGAGAGAGTAGCTGTTAGGCATTTGGATGGGCACATGTCACTCTAATTTCCCGGCAGGAAGAAGAAATTAACCAAAGTCTCAGCCACCCACCGGGAACCTGTATAGGTCCTGAACCAAAAGTTTGGACTTGCGTTCAGCTCACAAGAAACGAGTTGAAAATTGGAGCTCAGGGGCACAGCAATTCACAAACTGGCAGAGTAATCAAAGCCAACTATCGTCCAAAAATCTGTTGAGGGAAGGCAACGAGGCGGACTTGAAAGCGAGGCAGAATAGCAGGAAACAGATTTCACGAGGTACGTTGGAATCGCCTGTAAAGCACAGGAAGAGGGGCACAACTTCGACAATGATGCACTTGGCCAAAAAGGGCGTATGCGTTTTCTCCTGAATATATTCAGGAGAAAACGCATACGCCCTTTTTGGCCAAGCAAGCAAGCGGGCAATGCAAATCTGCACTACAAAGAAGTATCACTTCCCACCGGTCAAAAGGGACATCCACAAAATGTGTAAAAACCAGAAAGGCAAGACAGGCCCTGGAGAACAGGGAGCCTTGTTATGCTGATGGGCGGGATGTAAGTTGCCAACTGCCTCACTGGAGGAGTGCATTGTGTTCCCTAAAACAAGTAAACAACAGAGCTACAGAGCCAAGGGCACTTCCAGTCTAGGGAATATACCTTGGGAAAACTGAAAATCCATAAGACAGAGCCACCCCCAAATTGAGGGCTGCACTGCTTACAAGAACCTCAACCTGGGTACACCTGAAATATCCCAGGAAATATAAAAATGGTTCCAAACATCGTGGAACTTACGTACGATGGAATATCCCTCAGCCACGAAATCAATGTCATAAGACCAGTAGCAGCAAAATGAGTGGATTCAGGTACGATGATTCTAAGTGAAAGAAGTCACACAGGAAAAGAAACTTATCATAAGATATCACTTAGGAAGATCCTGTAAACATGGCTACCCATGAACTGAGTTAGGCAAGAGAACAGAGTCTCACATTTAGAAAACACTCTTATGCCTGCTTAAGGGGGAAGGAGAGGTGGGGTGATGCATCAAACCAGAGTTTGATATAAGCACAGGTACCGTTCCAAAAACCAACTATGGAATAGACAAGACCTACACCTTCCTCAGTGAAAGGGACTCAAAACCCCATATTTCCCGCAGAGGAATAGATCTGACTAGTAAGAATCTTAAAACCTATGTATTGATATGTCTCCGTAAGGGAATCAAGTGTGTCTAGACTGGCATAAACAGGGCAGCGAGAATCAGCTCAAACCCACTCTAAAAAGGAATTTCAAAAACAGAACAAAGAAACAGGGAAATTCTTTACAATTCCTTCAGGGTCTCTGATGCAACCTGGAATGACCCTATCTACAATGACAGCTGGATGTGGCATGAGGCTGGACACTTGGGACTGAGAGGATTGGTGAGATTGGGTGAGCAAATGCAGACCCTTTAAAGCAATAATGCATGGCACCCATTCCATGGGTCCCAGCTCTCCAGGTTGAAGGGAATATTACTACAGCTATAACGTGTACGGGAAACCTAGAGAATGGACACACTGTGAATACGAAAGGTTTCTAAAACTCAACGAAGAGCCCCTCTCCTGGTGCTCCGGTTTGACTTTCCAACTGCTTTCCTATCAATCTCCCAACTTGGAGAGACAGCCCCTTTAAGCTCCTGTTTCGCACAGGTTGCCAATTTGGCAGAGGATGAAAGGGAATAGGGAGAACCAATGAGAGAGTAGCTGTTAGGCATTTGGATGGGCACATGTCACTCTAATTTCCCGGCAGGAAGAAGAAATTAACCAAAGTCTCAGCCACCCACCGGGAACCCGTATAGGTCCTGAACCAAAAGTTTGGACTTGCGTTCAGCTCACAAGAAACGAGTTGAAAAATGGAGCTCAGGGGCACAGCAATTCACAAACTGGCAGAGTAATCAAAGCCAACTATCGTCCAAAAATCTGTTGAGGGAAGGCATCGAGGCGGACTTGAAAGCGAGGCAGAATAGCAGGAAACAGATTTCAAGAGGCACGTTGGAATCGCCTGTAAAGCACAGGAAGAGGGGCACAACTTCGACAATGATGCACTTGGCCAAAAAGGGCGTATGTGTTTTCTCCTGAATATATTCAGGAGAAAACGCATACGCCCTTTTTGGCCAAGCAAGCAAGCGGGCAATGCAAATCTGCACTACAAAGAAGTATCACTTCCCACCGGTCAAAAGGGACATCCACAAAATGTGTAAAAACCAGAAAGGCAAGACAGGCCCTGGAGAACAGGGAGCCTTGTTATGCTGATGGGCGGGATGTAAGTTGCCAACTGCCTCACTGGAGGAGTGCATTGTGTTCCCTAAAACAAGTAAACAACAGAGCTACAGAGCCAAGGGCACTTCCAGTCTAGGGAATATACCTTGGGAAAACTGAAAATCCATAAGACAGAGCCACCCCCAAATTGAGGGCTGCACTGCTTACAAGAACCTCAACCTGGGTACACCTGAAATATCCCAGGAAATATAAAAATGGTTCCAAACATTGTGGAACTGACGTACGATGGAATATCCCTCAGCCACGAAATCAATGTCATAAGACCAGTAGCAGCAAAATGAGTGGATTCAGGTACGATGATTCTAAGTGAAAGAAGTCACACAGGAAAAGAAACTTATCATAAGATATCACTTAGGAAGATCCTGTAAACATGGCTACCCATGAACTGAGTTAGGAAAGAGAACAGAGTCTCACATTTAGAAAACACTCTTATGCCTGCTTAAGGGGGAAGGAGAGGTGGGGTGATGCATCAAACCAGAGTTTGATATAAGCACAGGTACCGTTCCAAAAACCAACTATGGAATAGACAAGACCTACACCTTCCTCAGTGAAAGGGACTCAAAACCCCATATTTCCCGCAGAGGAATAGATCTGACTAGTAAGAATCTTAAAACCTATGTATTGATATGTCTCCGTAAGGGAATCAAGTGTGTCTAGACTGGCATAAACAGGGCAGCGAGAATCAGCTCAAACCCACTCTAAAAAGGAATTTCAAAAACAGAACAAAGAAACAGGGAAATTCTTTACAATTCCTTCAGGGTCTCTGATGCAACCTGGAATGACCCTATCTACAATGACAGCTGGATGTGGCATGAGGCTGGACACTTGGGACTGAGAGGATTGGTGAGATTGGGTGAGCAAATGCAGACCCTTTAAAGCAATAATGCATGGCACCCATTCCATGGGTCCCAGCTCTCCAGGTTGAAGGGAATATTACTACAGCTATAACGTGTACGGGAAACCTAGAGAATGGACACACTGTGAATACGAAAGGTTTCTAAAACTCAACGAAGTATCCCTCTCCTGGTGCTCCGGTTTGACTTTCCAACTGCTTTCCTATCAATCTCCCAACTTGGAGAGACAGCCCCTTTAAGCTCCTGTTTCGCACAGGTTGCCAATTTGGCAGAGGATGAAAGGGAATAGGGAGAACCAATGAGAGAGTAGCTGTTAGGCATTTGGATGGGCACATGTCACTGTAATTTCCCGGCAGGAAGAAGAAATTAACCAAAGTCTCAGCCACCCACCGGGAACCAGTATAGGTCCTGAACCAAAAGTTTGGACTTGCGTTCAGCTCACAAGAAACGAGTTGATAAATGGAGCTCAGGGGCACAGCAATTCACAAACTGGCAGAGTAATCAAAGCCAACTATCGTCCAAAAATCTGTTGAGGGAAGGCAACGAGGCGGACTTGAAAGCGAGGCAGAATAGCAGGAAACAGATTTCACGAGGTACGTTGGAATCGCCTGTAAAGCACAGGAAGAGGGGCACAACTTCGACAATGATGCACTTGGCCAAAAAGGGCGTATGCGTTTTCTCCTGAATATATTCAGGAGAAAACGCATACGCCCTTTTTGGCCAAGCAAGCAAGCGGGCAATGCAAATCTGCACTACAAAGAAGTATCACTTCCCACCGGTCAAAAGGGACATCCACAAAATGTGTAAAAACCAGAAAGGCAAGACAGGCCCTGGAGAACAGGGAGCCTTGTTATGCTGATGGGCGGGATGTAAGTTGCCAACTGCCTCACTGGAGGAGTGCATTGTGTTCCCTAAAACAAGTAAACAACAGAGCTACAGAGCCAAGGGCACTTCCAGTCTAGGGAATATACCTTGGGAAAACTGAAAATCCATAAGACAGAGCCACCCCCAAATTGAGGGCTGCACTGCTTACAAGAACCTCAACCTGGGTACACCTGAAATATCCCAGGAAATATAAAAATGGTTCCAAACATTGTGGAACTTACGTACGATGGAATATCCCTCAGCCACGAAATCAATGTCATAAGACCAGTAGCAGCAAAATGAGTGGATTCAGGTACGATGATTCTAAGTGAAAGAAGTCACACAGGAAAAGAAACTTATCATAAGATATCACTTAGGAAGATCCTGTAAACATGGCTACCCATGAACTGAGTTAGGCAAGAGAACAGAGTCTCACATTTAGAAAACACTCTTATGCCTGCTTAAGGGGGAAGGAGAGGTGGGGTGATGCATCAAACCAGAGTTTGATATAAGCACAGGTACCGTTCCAAAAACCAACTATGGAATAGACAAGACCTACACCTTCCTCAGTGAAAGGGACTCAAAACCCCATATTTCCCGCAGAGGAATAGATCTGACTAGTAAGAATCTTAAAACCTATGTATTGATATGTCTCCGTAAGGGAATCAAGTGTGTCTAGACTGGCATAAACAGGGCAGCGAGAATCAGCTCAAACCCACTCTAAAAAGAATTTCAAAAACAGAACAAAGAAACAGGGAAATTCTTTACAATTCCTTCAGGGTCTCTGATGCAACCTGGAATGACCCTATCTACAATGACAGCTGGATGTGACATGAGGCTGGACACTTGGGACTGAGAGGATTGGTGAGATTGGGTGAGCAAATGCAGACCCTTTAAAGCAATAATGCATGGCACCCATTCCATGGGTCCCAGCTCTCCAGGTTGAAGGGAATATTACTACAGCTATAACGTGTACGGGAAACCTAGAGAATGGACACACTGTGAATACGAAAGGTTTCTAAAACTCAACGAAGAGCCCCTCTCCTGGTGCTCCGGTTTGACTTTCCAACTGCTTTCCTATCAATCTCCCAACTTGGAGAGACAGCCCCTTTAAGCTCCTGTTTCGCACAGGTTGCCAATTTGGCAGAGGATGAAAGGGAATAGGGAGAACCAATGAGAGAGTAGCTGTTAGGCATTTGGATGGGCACATGTCACTCTAATTTCCCGGCAGGAAGAAGAAATTAACCAAAGTCTCAGCCACCCACCGGGAACCTGTATAGGTCCTGAACCAAAAGTTTGGACTTGCGTTCAGCTCACAAGAAACGAGTTGAAAATTGGAGCTCAGGGGCACAGCAATTCACAAACTGGCAGAGTAATCAAAGCCAACTATCGTCCAAAAATCTGTTGAGGGAAGGCAACGAGGCGGACTTGAAAGCGAGGCAGAATAGCAGGAAACAGATTTCACGAGGTACGTTGGAATCGCCTGTAAAGCACAGGAAGAGGGGCACAACTTCGACAATGATGCACTTGGCCAAAAAGGGCGTATGCGTTTTCTCCTGAATATATTCAGGAGAAAACGCATACGCCCTTTTTGGCCAAGCAAGCAAGCGGGCAATGCAAATCTGCACTACAAAGAAGTATCACTTCCCACCGGTCAAAAGGGACATCCACAAAATGTGTAAAAACCAGAAAGGCAAGACAGGCCCTGGAGAACAGGGAGCCTTGTTATGCTGATGGGCGGGATGTAAGTTGCCAACTGCCTCACTGGAGGAGTGCATTGTGTTCCCTAAAACAAGTAAACAACAGAGCTACAGAGCCAAGGGCACTTCCAGTCTAGGGAATATACCTTGGGAAAACTGAAAATCCATAAGACAGAGCCACCCCCAAATTGAGGGCTGCACTGCTTACAAGAACCTCAACCTGGGTACACCTGAAATATCCCAGGAAATATAAAAATGGTTCCAAACATTGTGGAACTTACGTACGATGGAATATCCCTCAGCCACGAAATCAATGTCATAAGACCAGTAGCAGCAAAATGAGTGGATTCAGGTACGATGATTCTAAGTGAAAGAAGTCACACAGGAAAAGAAACTTATCATAAGATATCACTTAGGAAGATCCTGTAAACATGGCTACCCATGAACTGAGTTAGGAAAGAGAACAGAGTCTCACATTTAGAAAACACTCTTATGCCTGCTTAAGGGGGAAGGAGAGGTGGGGTGATGCATCAAACCAGAGTTTGATATAAGCACAGGTACCGTTCCAAAAACCAACTATGGAATAGACAAGACCTACACCTTCCTCAGTGAAAGGGACTCAAAACCCCATATTTCCCGCAGAGGAATAGATCTGACTAGTAAGAATCTTAAAACCTATGTATTGATATGTCTCCGTAAGGGAATCAAGTGTGTCTAGACTGGCATAAACAGGGCAGCGAGAATCAGCTCAAACCCACTCTAAAAAGGAATTTCAAAAACAGAACAAAGAAACAGGGAAATTCTTTACAATTCCTTCAGGGTCTCTGATGCAACCTGGAATGACCCTATCTACAATGACAGCTGGATGTGGCATGAGGCTGGACACTTGGGACTGAGAGGATTGGTGAGATTGGGTGAGCAAATGCAGACCCTTTAAAGCAATAATGCATGGCACCCATTCCATGGGTCCCAGCTCTCCAGGTTGAAGGGAATATTACTACAGCTATAACGTGTACGGGAAACCTAGAGAATGGACACACTGTGAATACGAAAGGTTTCTAAAACTCAACGAAGTATCCCTCTCCTGGTGCTCCGGTTTGACTTTCCAACTGCTTTCCTATCAATCTCCCAACTTGGAGAGACAGCCCCTTTAAGCTCCTGTTTCGCACAGGTTGCCAATTTGGCAGAGGATGAAAGGGAATAGGGAGAACCAATGAGAGAGTAGCTGTTAGGCATTTGGATGGGCACATGTCACTCTAATTTCCCAGCAGGAAGAAGAAATTAACCAAAGTCTCAGCCACCCACCGGGAACCAGTATAGGTCCTGAACCAAAAGTTTGGACTTGCGTTCAGCTCACAAGAAACGAGTTGATAAATGGAGCTCAGGGGCACAGCAATTCACAAACTGGCAGAGTAATCAAAGCCAACTATCGTCCAAAAATCTGTTGAGGGAAGGCAACGAGGCGGACTTGAAAGCGAGGCAGAATAGCAGGAAACAGATTTCACGAGGTACGTTGGAATCGCCTGTAAAGCACAGGAAGAGGGGCACAACTTCGACAATGATGCACTTGGCCAAAAAGGGCGTATGCGTTTTCTCCTGAATATATTCAGGAGAAAACGCATACGCCCTTTTTGGCCAAGCAAGCAAGCGGGCAATGCAAATCTGCACTACAAAGAAGTATCACTTCCCACCGGTCAAAAGGGACATCCACAAAATGTGTAAAAACCAGAAAGGCAAGACAGGCCCTGGAGAACAGGGAGCCTTGTTATGCTGATGGGCGGGATGTAAGTTGCCAACTGCCTCACTGGAGGAGTGCATTGTGTTCCCTAAAACAAGTAAACAACAGAGCTACAGAGCCAAGGGCACTTCCAGTCTAGGGAATATACCTTGGGAAAACTGAAAATCCATAAGACAGAGCCACCCCCAAATTGAGGGCTGCACTGCTTACAAGAACCTCAACCTGGGTACACCTGAAATATCCCAGGAAATATAAAAATGGTTCCAAACATTGTGGAACTTACGTACGATGGAATATCCCTCAGCCACGAAATCAATGTCATAAGACCAGTAGCAGCAAAATGAGTGGATTCAGGTACGATGATTCTAAGTGAAAGAAGTCACACAGGAAAAGAAACTTATCATAAGATATCACTTAGGAAGATCCTGTAAACATGGCTACCCATGAACTGAGTTAGGCAAGAGAACAGAGTCTCACATTTAGAAAACACTCTTATGCCTGCTTAAGGGGGAAGGAGAGGTGGGGTGATGCATCAAACCAGAGTTTGATATAAGCACAGGTACCGTTCCAAAAACCAACTATGGAATAGACAAGACCTACACCTTCCTCAGTGAAAGGGACTCAAAACCCCATATTTCCCGCAGAGGAATAGATCTGACTAGTAAGAATCTTAAAACCTATGTATTGATATGTCTCCGTAAGGGAATCAAGTGTGTCTAGACTGGCATAAACAGGGCAGCGAGAATCAGCTCAAACCCACTCTAAAAAGAATTTCAAAAACAGAACAAAGAAACAGGGAAATTCTTTACAATTCCTTCAGGGTCTCTGATGCAACCTGGAATGACCCTATCTACAATGACAGCTGGATGTGGCATGAGGCTGGACACTTGGGACTGAGAGGATTGGTGAGATTGGGTGAGCAAATGCAGACCCTTTAAAGCAATAATGCATGGCACCCATTCCATGGGTCCCAGCTCTCCAGGTTGAAGGGAATATTACTACAGCTATAACGTGTACGGGAAACCTAGAGAATGGACACACTGTGAATACGAAAGGTTTCTAAAACTCAACGAAGAGCCCCTCTCCTGGTGCTCCGGTTTGACTTTCCAACTGCTTTCCTATCAATCTCCCAACTTGGAGAGACAGCCCCTTTAAGCTCCTGTTTCGCACAGGTTGCCAATTTGGCAGAGGATGAAAGGGAATAGGGAGAACCAATGAGAGAGTAGCTGTTAGGCATTTGGATGGGCACATGTCACTCTAATTTCCCGGCAGGAAGAAGAAATTAACCAAAGTCTCAGCCACCCACCGGGAACCTGTATAGGTCCTGAACCAAAAGTTTGGACTTGCGTTCAGCTCACAAGAAACGAGTTGAAAAATGGAGCTCAGGGGCACAGCAATTCACAAACTGGCAGAGTAATCAAAGCCAACTATCTTCCAAAAATCTGTTGAGGGAAGGCAACGAGGCGGACTTGAAAGCGAGGCAGAATAGCAGGAAACAGATTTCACGAGGTACGTTGGAATCGCCTGTAAAGCACAGGAAGAGGGGCACAACTTCGACAATGATGCACTTGGCCAAAAAGGGCGTATGCGTTTTCTCCTGAATATATTCAGGAGAAAACGCATACGCCCTTTTTGGCCAAGCAAGCAAGCGGGCAATGCAAATCTGCACTACAAAGAAGTATCACTTCCCACCGGTCAAAAGGGACATCCACAAAATGTGTAAAAACCAGAAAGGCAAGACAGGCCCTGGAGAACAGGGAGCCTTGTTATGCTGATGGGCGGGATGTAAGTTGCCAACTGCCTCACTGGAGGAGTGCATTGTGTTCCCTAAAACAAGTAAACAACAGAGCTACAGAGCCAAGGGCACTTCCAGTCTAGGGAATATACCTTGGGAAAACTGAAAATCCATAACACAGAGCCACCCCCAAATTGAGGGCTGCACTGCTTACAAGAACCTCAACCTGGGTACACCTGAAATATCCCAGGAAATATAAAAATGGTTCCAAACATCGTGGAACTTACGTACGATGGAATATCCCTCAGCCACGAAATCAATGTCATAAGACCAGTAGCAGCAAAATGAGTGGATTCAGGTACGATGATTCTAAGTGAAAGAAGTCACACAGGAAAAGAAACTTATCATAAGATATCACTTAGGAAGATCCTGTAAACATGGCTACCCATGAACTGAGTTAGGCAAGAGAACAGAGTCTCACATTTAGAAAACACTCTTATGCCTGCTTAAGGGGGAAGGAGAGGTGGGGTGATGCATCAAACCAGAGTTTGATATAAGCACAGGTACCGTTCCAAAAACCAACTATGGAATAGACAAGACCTACACCTTCCTCAGTGAAAGGGACTCAAAACCCCATATTTCCCGCAGAGGAATAGATCTGACTAGTAAGAATCTTAAAACCTATGTATTGATATGTCTCCGTAAGGGAATCAAGTGTGTCTAGACTGGCATAAAGAGGGCAGCCAGAATCAGCTCAAACCCACTCTAAAAAGGAATTTCAAAAACAGAACAAAGAAACAGGGAAATTCTTTACAATTCCTTCAGGGTCTCTGATGCAACCTGGAATGACCCTCTCTACAATGACAGCTGGATGTGGCATGAGGCTGGACACTTGGGACTGAGAGGATTGGTGAGATTGGGTGAGCAAATGCAGACCCTTTAAAGCAATAATGCATGGCACCCATTCCATGGGTCCCAGCTCTCCAGGTTGAAGGGAATATTACTACAGCTATAACGTGTACGGGAAACCTAGAGAATGGACACACTGTGAATACGAAAGGTTTCTAAAACTCAACGAAGAGCCCCTCTCCTGGTGCTCCGGTTTGACTTTCCAACTGCTTTCCTATCAATCTCCCAACTTGGAGAGACAGCCCCTTTAAGCTCCTGTTTCGCACAGGTTGCCAATTTGGCAGAGGATGAAAGGGAAGAGGGAGAACCAATGAGAGAGTAGCTGTTAGGCATTTGGATGGGCACATGTCACTCTAATTTCCCGGCAGGAAGAAGAAATTAACCAAAGTCTCAGCCACCCACCGGGAACCCGTATAGGTCCTGAACCAAAAGTTTGGACTTGCGTTCAGCTCACAAGAAACGAGTTGAAAAATGGAGCTCAGGGGCACAGCAATTCACAAACTGGCAGAGTAATCAAAGCCAACTATCGTTCAAAAATCTGTTGAGGGAAGGCAACGAGGCGGACTTGAAAGCGAGGCAGAATAGCAGGAAACAGATTTCAAGAGGTACGTTGGAATCGCCTGTAAAGCACAGGAAGAGGGGCACAACTTCGACAATGATGCACTTGGCCAAAAAGGGCGTATGCGTTTTCTCCTGAATATATTCAGGAGAAAACGCATACGCCCTTTTTGGCCAAGCAAGCAAGCGGGCAATGCAAATCTGCACTACAAAGAAGTATCACTTCCCACCGGTCAAAAGGGACATCCACAAAATGTGTAAAAACCAGAAAGGCAAGACAGGCCCTGGAGAACAGGGAGCCTTGTTATGCTGATGGGCGGGATGTAAGTTGCCAACTGCCTCACTGGAGGAGTGCATTGTGTTCCCTAAAACAAGTAAACAACAGAGCTACAGAGCCAAGGGCACTTCCAGTCTAGGGAATATACCTTGGGAAAACTGAAAATCCATAAGACAGAGCCACCCCCAAATTGAGGGCTGCACTGCTTACAAGAACCTCAACCTGGGTACACCTGAAATATCCCAGGAAATATAAAAATGGTTCCAAACATTGTGGAACTTACGTACGATGGAATATCCCTCAGCCACGAAATCAATGTCATAAGACCAGTAGCAGCAAAATGAGTGGATTCAGGTACGATGATTCTAAGTGAAAGAAGTCACACAGGAAAAGAAACTTATCATAAGATATCACTTAGGAAGATCCTGTAAACATGGCTACACATGAACTGAGTTAGGCAAGAGAACAGAGTCTCACATTTAGAAAACACTCTTATGCCTGCTTAAGGGGGAAGGAGAGGTGGGGTGATGCATCAAACCAGAGTTTGATATAAGCACAGGTACCGTTCCAAAAACCAACTATGGAATAGACAAGACCTACACCTTCCTCAGTGAAAGGGACTCAAAACCCCATATTTCCCGCAGAGGAATAGATCTGACTAGTAAGAATCTTAAAACCTATGTATTGATATGTCTCCGTAAGGGAATCAAGTGTGTCTAGACTGGCATAAACAGGGCAGCCAGAATCAGCTCAAACCCACTCTAAAAAGGAATTTCAAAAACAGAACAAAGAAACAGGGAAATTCTTTACAATTCCTTCAGGGTCTCTGATGCAACCTGGAATGACCCTCTCTACAATGACAGCTGGATGTGGCATGAGGCTGGACACTTGGGACTGAGAGGATTGGTGAGATTGGGTGAGCAAATGCAGACCCTTTAAAGCAATAATGCATGGCACCCATTCCATGGGTCCCAGCTCTCCAGGTTGAAGGGAATATTACTACAGCTATAACGTGTACGGGAAACCTAGAGAATGGACACACTGTGAATACGAAAGGTTTCTAAAACTCAACGAAGAGCCCCTCTCCTGGTGCTCCGGTTTGACTTTCCAACTGCTTTCCTATCAATCTCCCAACTTGGAGAGACAGCCCCTTTAAGCTCCTGTTTCGCACAGGTTGCCAATTTGGCAGAGGATGAAAGGGAAGAGGGAGAACCAATGAGAGAGTAGCTGTTAGGCATTTGGATGGGCACATGTCACTCTAATTTCCCGGCAGGAAGAAGAAATTAAGCAAAGTCTCAGCCACCCACCGGGAACCCGTATAGGTCCTGAACCAAAAGTTTGGACTTGCGTTCAGCTCACAAGAAACGAGTTGAAAAATGGAGCTCAGGGGCACAGCAATTCACAAACTGGCAGAGTAATCAAAGCCAACTATCGTCCAAAAATCTGTTGAGGGAAGGCAACGAGGCGGATTTGAAAGCGAGGCAGAATAGCAGGAAACAGATTTCAAGAGGTACGTTGGAATCGCCTGTAAAGCACAGGAAGAGGGGCACAACTTCGACAATGATGCACTTGGCCAAAAAGGGCGTATGCGTTTTCTCCTGAATATATTCAGGAGAAAACGCATACGCCCTTTTTGGCCAAGCAAGCAAGCGGGCAATGCAAATCTGCACTACAAAGAAGTATCACTTCCCAACGGTCAAAAGGGACATCCACAAAATGTGTAAAAACCAGAAAGGCAAGACAGGCCCTGGAGAACAGGGAGCCTTGTTATGCTGATGGGCGGGATGTAAGTTGCCAACTGCCTCACTGGAGGAGTGCATTGTGTTCCCTAAAACAAGTAAACAACAGAGCTACAGAGCCAAGGGCACTTCCAGTCTAGGGAATATACCTTGGGAAAACTGAAAATCCATAAGACAGAGCCACCCCCAAATTGAGGGCTGCACTGCTTACAAGAACCTCAACCTGGGTACACCTGAAATATCCCAGGAAATATAAAAATGGTTCCAAACATTGTGGAACTTACGTACGATGGAATATCCCTCAGCCACGAAATCAATGTCATAAGACCAGTAGCAGCAAAATGAGTGGATTCAGGTACGATGATTCTAAGTGAAAGAAGTCACACAGGAAAAGAAACTTATCATAAGATATCACTTAGGAAGATCCTGTAAACATGGCTACACATGAACTGAGTTAGGCAAGAGAACAGAGTCTCACATTTAGAAAACACTCTTATGCCTGCTTAAGGGGGAAGGAGAGGTGGGGTGATGCATCAAACCAGAGTTTGATATAAGCACAGGTACCGTTCCAAAAACCAACTATGGAATAGACAAGACCTACACCTTCCTCAGTGAAAGGGACTCAAAACCCCATATTTCCCGCAGAGGAATAGATCTGACTAGTAAGAATCTTAAAACCTATGTATTGATATGTCTCCGTAAGGGAATCAAGGGTGTCTAGACTGGCATAAACAGGGCAGCGAGAATCAGCTCAAACCCACTCTAAAAAGGAATTTCAAAAACAGAACAAAGAAACAGGGAAATTCTTTACAATTCCTTCAGGGTCTCTGATGCAACCTGGAATGACCCTATCTACAATGACAGCTGGATGTGGCATGAGGCTGGACACTTGGGACTGAGAGGATTGGTGAGATTGGGTGAGCAAATGCAGACCCTTTAAAGCAATAATGCATGGCACCCATTCCATGGGTCCCAGCTCTCCAGGTTGAAGGGAATATTACTACAGCTATAACGTGTATGGGAAACCTAGAGAATGGACACACTGTGAATACGAAAGGTTTCTAAAACTCAACGAAGAGTCCCTCTCCTGGTGCTCCGGTTTGACTTTCCAACTGATTTGCTATCAATCTCCCAACTTGGAGAGACAGCCCCTTTAAGCTCCTGTTCCGCACAGGTTGCCAATTTGGCAGAGGATGAAAGGGAAGAGGGAGAACCAATGAGAGAGTAGCTGTTAGGCATTTGGATGGGCACATGTCACTCTAATTTCCCGGCAGGAAGAAGAAATTAACCAAAGTCTCAGCCACCCACCGGGAACCAGTATAGGTCCTGAACCAAAAGTTTGGACTTGCGTTCAGCTCACAAGAAACGAGTTGAAAAATGGAGCTCAGGGGCACAGCAATTCACAAACTGGCAGAGTAATCAAAGCCAACTATCGTCCAAAAATCTGTTGAGGGAAGGCAACGAGGCGGACTTGAAAGCGAGGCAGAATAGCAGGAAACAGATTTCAAGAGGTACGTTGGAATCGCCTGTAAAGCACAGGAAGAGGGGCACAAATTCGACAATGATGCACTTGGCCAAAATGGGCGTATGCGTTTTCTCCTGAATATATTCAGGAGAAAACGCATACGCCCTTTTTGGCCAAGCAAGCAAGCGGGCAATGCAAATCTGCACTACAAAGAAGTATCACTTCCCACCGGTCAAAAGGGACATCCACAAAATGTGTAAAAACCAGAAAGGCAAGACAGGCCCTGGAGAACAGGGAGCCTTGTTATGCTGATGGGCGGGATGTAAGTTGCCAACTGCCTCACTGGAGGAGTGCATTGTGTTCCCTAAAACAAGTAAACAACAGAGCTACAGAGCCAAGGCCACTTCCAGTCTAGGGAATATACCTTGGGAAAACTGAAAATCCATAAGACAAAGCCACCCCCAAATTGAGGGCTGCACTGCTTACAAGAACCTCAACCTGGGTACACCTGAAATATCCCAGGAAATATAAAAATGGTTCCAAACATCGTGGAACTTACGTACGATGGAATATCCCTCAGCCACGAAATCAATGTCATAAGACCAGTAGCAGCAAAATGAGTGGATTCAGGTACGATGATTCTAAATGAAAGAAGTCACACAGGAAAAGAAACTTATCATAAGATATCACTTAGGAAGATCCTGTAAACATGGCTACACATGAACTGAGTTAGGCAAGAGAACAGAGTCTCACATTTAGAAAACACTCTTATGCCTGCTTAAGGGGGAAGGAGAGGTGGGGTGATGCATCAAACCAGAGTTTGATATAAGCACAGGTACCGTTCCAAAAACCAACTATGGAATAGACAAGACCTACACCTTCCTCAGTGAAAGGGACTCAAAACCCCATATTTCCCGCAGAGGAATAGATCTGACTAGTAAGAATCTTAAAACCTATGTATTGATATGTCTCCGTAAGGGAATCAAGTGTGTCTAGACTGGCATAAACATGGCAGCGAGAATCAGCTCAAACCCTCTCTAAACAGGAATTTCAAAAACAGAACAAAGAAACAGGGTAATTCTTCACAATTCCTTCAGGGTCGCTGATGCAACCTGGAATGACCCTATCTACAATGACAGCTGGATGTGGCATAAGGCTGGACACTTGGGACTGAGAGGATTGGTGAGATTGGGTGAGCAAATGCAGACAATTTAAAGCAATAATGCATGGCACCCATTCCATGGGTCCCAGCTCTCCAGGTTGAAGGGAATATTACTACAGCTATAACGTGTACGGGAAACCTAGAGAATGGACACACTGTGAATACGAAAGGTTTCTAAAACTCAACGAAGAGCCCCTCTCCTGGTGCTCTGGTTTGACTTTCCAACTGCTTTCCTATCAATCTCCCAACTTGGAGAGACAGCCCCTTTAAGCTCCTGTTTCGCACAGGTTGCCAATTTGGCAGAGGATGAAAGGGAAGAGGGAGAACCAATGAGAGAGTAGCTGTTAGGCATTTGGATGGGCACATGTCACTCTAATTTCCCGGCAGGAAGAAGAATTAACCAAAGTCTCAGCCACCCACCGGGAACCAGTATAGTTCCTGAACCAAAAGTTTGGACTTGCGTTCAGCTCACAAAAAACGAGTTGAAAAATGGAGCTCAGGGGCACAGCAATTCACAAACTGGCAGAGTAATCAAGGCCAACTATCGTCCAAATATCTGTTGAGGGAAGGCAACGAGGTGGACTTGAAAGCGAGGCAGAATAGCAGGAAACAGATTTCAAGAGGTACGTTGGAATCGCCTGTAAAGCACAGGAAGAGGGGCACAACTTCGACAATGATGCACTTGGCCAAAAAGGGCGTATGCATTTTCTCCTGAATATATTCAGGAGAAAACGCATATACGCCCTTTTTGGCCAAGCAAGCAAGCGGGCAATGCAAATATGCACTACAAAGAAGTATCACTTCCCACCGGTCAAAAGGGACATCCACAAAATGTGTAAAAACCAGAAAGGCAAGACAGGCCCTGGAGAACAGGGAGCCTTGTTATGCTGATGGGCGGGATGTAAGTTGCCAACTGCCTCACTGGAGGAGTGCATTGTGTTCCCTAAAACAAGTAAACAACAGAGCTACAGAGCCAAGGGCACTTCCAGTCTAGGGAATATACCTTGGGAAAACTGAAAATCCATAAGACAGAGCCACCCCCAAATTGAGGGCTGCACTGCTTACAAGAACCTCAACCTGGGTACACCTGAAATATCCCAGGAAATATAAAAATGGTTCCAAACATTGTGGAACTTACGTACGATGGAATATCCCTCAGCCACGAAATCAATGTCATAAGACCAGTAGCAGCAAAATGAGTGGATTCAGGTACGATGATTCTAAGTGAAAGAAGTCCCACAGGAAAGGAAACTTATCATAAGATATCACTTAGGAAGATCCTGTAAACATGGCTACACATGAACTGAGTTAGGCAAGAGAACAGAGTCTCACATTTAGAAAACACTCTTATGCCTGCTTAAGGGGGAAGGAGAGGTGGGGTGATGCATCAAACCAGAGTTTGATATAAGCACAGGTACCGTTCCAAAAACCAACTATGGAATAGACAAGACCTACACCTTCCTCAGTGAAAGGGACTCAAAACCCCATATTTCCCGCAGAGGAATAGATCTGACTAGTAAGAATCTTAAAACCTATGTATTGATATGTCTCCGTAAGGGAATCAAGGGTGTCTAGACTGGCATAAACAGGGCAGCGAGAATCAGCTCAAACCCACTCTAAAAAGGAATTTCAAAAACAGAACAAAGAAACAGGGAAATTCTTTACAATTCCTTCAGGGTCTCTGATGCAACCTGGAATGACCCTATCTACAATGACAGCTGGATGTGGCATGAGGCTGGACACTTGGGACTGAGAGGATTGGTGAGATTGGGTGAGCAAATGCAGACCCTTTAAAGCAATAATGCATGGCACCCATTCCATGGGTCCCAGCTCTCCAGGTTGAAGGGAATATTACTACAGCTATAACGTGTACGGGAAACCTAGAGAATGGACACACTGTGAATACGAAAGGTTTCTAAAACTCAATGAAGAGTCCCTCTCCTGGTGCTCCGGTTTGACTTTCCAACTGCTTTCCTATCAATCTCCCAACTTGGAGAGACAGCCCCTTTAAGGTCCTGTTTCGCACAGGTTGCCAATTTGGCAGAGGATGAAAGGGAAGAGGGAGAACCAATGAGAGAGTAGCTGTTAGGCATTTGGATGGGCACATGTCACTCTAATTTCCCGGCAGGAAGAAGAAATTAACCAAAGTCTCAGCCACCCACCGGGAACCAGTATAGGTCCTGAACCAAAAGTTTGGACTTGCGTTCAGCTCACAAGAAACGAGTTGAAAAATGGAGCTCAGGGGCACAGCAATTCACAAACTGGCAGAGTAACCAAAGCCAACTATCGTCCAAAAATCTGTTGAGGGAAGGCAACGAGGCGGACTTGAAAGCGAGGCAGAATAGCAGGAAACAGATTTCACGAGGTACGTTGGAATCCCCTGTAAAGCACAGGAAGAGGGGCACAACTTCGACAATGATGCACTTGGCCAAAAAGGGCGTATGCCTTTTCTCCTGAATATATTCAGGAGAAAACGCATACGCCCTTTTTGGCCAAGCAAGCAAGCGGGCAATGCAAATCTGCACTACAAAGAAGTATCACTTCCCACCGGTCAAAAGGGACATCCACAAAATGTGTACAAACCAGAAAGGCAAGACAGGCCCTGGAGAACAGGGAGCCTTGTTATGCTGATGGGCGGGATGTAAGTTGCCAACTGCCTCACTGGAGGAGTGCATTGTGTTCCCTAAAACAAGTAAACAACAGAGCTACAGAGCCAAGGGCACTTCCAGTCTAGGGAATATACCTTGGGAAAACTGAAAATCCATAAGACAGAGCCACCCCCAAATTGAGGGCTGCACTGCTTACAAGAACCTCAACCTGGGTACACCTGAAATATCCCAGGAAATATAAAAATGGTTCCAAACACCGTGGAACTTATGTACGATGGAATATCCCTCAGCCACGAAATCAATGTCATAAGACCAGTAGCAGCAAAATGAGTGGATTCAGGTACGATGATTCTAAGTGAAAGAAGTCCCACAGGAAAAGAAACTTATCATAAGATATCACTTAGGAAGATCCTGTAAACATGGCTACACATGAACTGAGTTAGGCAAGAGAACAGAGTCTCACATTTAGAAAACACTCTTATGCCTGCTTAAGGGGGAAGGAGAGGTGGGGTGATGCATCAAACCAGAGTTTGATATAAGCACAGGTACCGTTCCAAAAACCAACTATGGAATAGACAAGACCTACACCTTCCTCAGTGAAAGGGACTCAAAAGCCCATATTTCCCGCAGAGGAATAGATCTGACTAGTAAGAATCTTAAAACCTATGTATTGATATGTCTCCGTAAGGGAATCAAGTGTGTCTAGACTGGCATAAACATGGCAGCGAGAATCAGCTCAAACCCACTCTAAACAGGAATTTCAAAAACAGAACAAAGAAACAGGGTAATTCTTCACAATTCCTTCAGGGTCGCTGATGCAACCTGGAATGACCCTATCTACAATGACAGCTGGATGTGGCATAAGGCTGGACACTTGGGACTGAGAGGATTGGTGATATTGGGTGAGCAAATGCAGACCCTTTAAAGCAATAATGCATGGCACCCATTCCATGGGTCCCAGCTCTCCAGGTTGAAGGGAATATTACTACAGCTATAACGTGTACGGGAAACCTAGAGAATGGACACACTGTGAATACGAAAGGTTTCTAAAACTCAACGAAGAGCCCCTCTCCTGGTGCTCCGGTTTGACTTTCCAACTGCTTTCCTATCAATCTCCCAACTTGGAGAGACAGCCCCTTTAAGCTCCTGTTTCGCACAGGTTGCCAATATGGCAGAGGATGAAAGGGAAGAGGGAGAACCAATGAGAGAGTAGCTGTTAGGCATTTGGATGGGCACATGTCACTCTAATTTCCCGGCAGGAAGAAGAATTAACCAAAGTCTCAGCCACCCACCGGGAACCAGTATAGGTCCTGAATCAAAAGTTTGGACTTGCGTTCTGCTCATAAGAAATGAGTTGAAAAATGGAGCTCAGGGGCACAGCAATTCACAAACTGGCAGAGTAATCAAGGCCAACTATCGTCCAAAAATCTGTTGAGGGAAGGCAACGAGGCAGACTTGAAAGCGAGGCAGAATAGCAGGAAACAGATTTCAAGAGGTACGTTGGAATCGCTTGTAAAGCACAGGAAGAGGGGCACAACTTCGACAATGATGCACTTGGCCAAAAAGGGCGTATGCGTTTTCTCCTGAATATATTCAGGAGAAAACACATACGCCCTTTTTGGCCAAGCAAGCAAGCGGGCAATGCAAATCTGCACTACAAAGAAGTATCACTTCCCACCGGTCAAAAGGGACATCCACAAAATGTGTAAAAACCAGAAAGGCAAGACAGGCCCTGGAGAACAGGGAGCCTTGTTATGCTGATGGGCGGGATGTAAGTTGCCAACTGCCTCACTGGAGGAGTGCATTGTGTTCCCTAAAACAAGTAAACAACAGAGCTACAGAGCCAAGGGCACTTCCAGTCTAGGGAATATACCTTGGGAAAACTGAAAATCCATAAGACAGAGCCACCCCCAAATTGAGGGCTGCACTGCTTACAAGAACCTCAACCTGGGTACACCTGAAATATCCCAGGAAATATAAAAATGGTTCCAAACATTGTGGAACTTACGTATGATGGAATATCCCTCAGCCACGAAATCAATGTCATAAGACCAGTAGCAGCAAAATGAGTGGATTCAGGTACGATGATTCTAAGTGAAAGAAGTCACACAGGAAAAGAAACTTATCATAAGATATCACTTAGGAAGATCCTGTAAACATGGCTACACATGAACTGAGTTAGGCAAGAGAACAGAGTCTCACATTTAGAAAACACTCTTATGCCTGCTTAAGGGGGAAGGAGAGGTGGGGTGATGCATCAAACCAGAGTTTGATATAAGCACAGGTACCGTTCCAAAAACCAACTATGGAATAGACAAGACCTACACCTTCCTCGGTGAAAGGGACTCAAAACCCCATATTTCCCGCAGAGGAATAGATCTGACTAGTAAGAATCTTAAAACCTATGTATAGATATGTCTCCTTAAGGGAATCAAGTGTGTCTAGACTGGCATAAACAAGGCAGCGAGAATCAGCTCAAACCCACTCTAAAAAGGAATTTCAAAAACAGAACAAAGAAACAGGGAAATTCTTTACAATTCCTTCAGGGTCTCTGATGCAACCTGGAATGACCCTATCTACAATGACAGCTGGATGTGGCATGAGGCTGGACACTTGGGACTGAGAGGATTGGTGAGATTGGGTGAGCAAATGCAGACCCTTTAAAGCAATAATGCATGGCACCCATTCCATGGGTCCCAGCTCTCCAGGTTGAAGGGAATATTACTACAGCTATAACGTGTACGGGAAACCTAGAGAATGGACACACTCTGAATACGAAAGGTTTCTAAAACTCAACGAAGAGCCCCTCTCCTGGTGCTCCGGTTTGACTTTCCAACTGCTTTCCTATCAATCTCCCAACTTGGAGAGACAGCCCCTTTAAGCTCCTGGTTCGCACAGGTTGCCAATTTGGCAGAGGATGAAAGGGAAGAGGGAGAACCAATGAGAGAGTAGCTGTTAGGCATTTGGATGGGCACATGTCACTCTAATTTCCCGGCAGGAAGAAGAAATTAACCAAAGTCTCAGCCACCCACCGGGAACCAGTATAGGTCCTGAACCAAAAGTTTGGACTTGCGTTCAGCTCACAAGAAACGAGTTGAAAAATGGAGCTCAGGGGCACAGCAATTCACAAACCGGCAGAGTATTCAAAGCCAACTATCGTCCAAAAATCTGTTGAGGGAAGGCAACGAGGCGGACTTGAAAGTGAGGCAGAATAGCAGGAAACAGATTTCACGAGGTACGTTGGAATCGCCTGTAAAGCACAGGAAGAGGGGCACAACTTCGACAATGATGCACTTGGCCAAAAAGGGCGTATGCGTTTTCTCCTGAATATATTCAGGAGAAAACGCATACGCCCTTTTTGGCCAAGCAAGCAAGCGGGCAATGCAAATCTGCACTACAAAGAAGTATCACTTCCCACCGGTCAAAAGGGACATCCACAAAATGTGTAAAAACCAGAAAGGCAAGACAGGCCCTGGAGAACAGGGAGCCTTGTTATGCTGATGGGCGGGATGTAAGTTGCCAACTGCCTCACTGGAGGAGTGCATTGTGTTCCCTAAAACAAGTAAACAACAGAGCTACAGAGCCAAGGGCACTTCCAGTCTAGGGAATATACCTTGGGAAAACTGAAAATCCATAAGACAGAGCCACCCCCAAATTGAGGGCTGCACTGCTTACAAGAACCTCAACCTGGGTACACCTGAAATATCCCAGGAAATATAAAAATGGTTCCAAACATTGTGGAACTTACGTACGATGGAATATCCCTCAGCCACGAAATCAATGTCATAAGACCAGTAGCAGCAAAATGAGTGGATTCAGGTATGATGATTCTAAGTGAAAGAAGTCCCACAGGAAAGGAAACTTATCATAAGATATCACTTAGGAAGATCCTGTAAACATGGCTACACATGAACTGAGTTAGGCAAGAGAACAGAGTCTCACATTTAGAAAACACTCTTATGCCTGCTTAAGGGGGAAGGAGAGGTGGGGTGATGCATCAAACCAGAGTTTGATATAAGCACAGGTACCGTTCCAAAAACCAACTATGGAATAGACAAGACCTACACCTTCCTCAGTGAAAGGGACTCAAAACCCCATATTTCCCGCAGAGGAATAGATCTGACTAGTAAGAATCTTAAAACCTATGTATTGATATGTCTCCGTAAGGGAATCAAGGGTGTCTAGACTGTCATAAACAGGGCAGCGAGAATCAGCTCAAACCCACTCTAAAAAGGAATTTCAAAAACAGAACAAAGAAACAGGGAAATTCTTTACAATTCCTTCAGGGTCTCTGATGCAACCTGGAATGACCCTATCTACAATGACAGCTGGATGTGGCATGAGGCTGGACACTTGGGACTGAGAGGATTGGTGAGATTGGGTGAGCAAATGCAGACCCTTTAAAGCAATAATGCATGGCACCCATTCCATGGGTCCCAGCTCTCCAGGTTGAAGGGAATATTACTACAGCTATAACGTGTACGGGAAACCTAGAGAATGGACACACTGTGAATACGAAAGGTTTCTAAAACTCAACGAAGAGCCCCTCTCCTGGTGCTCCGGTTTGACTTTCCAACTGCTTTCCTATCAATCTCCCAACTTGGAGAGACAGCCCCTTTAAGCTCCTGGTTCGCACAGGTTGCCAATTTGGCAGAGGATGAAAGGGAAGAGGGAGAACCAATGAGAGAGTAGCTGTTAGGCATTTGGATGGGCACATGTCACTCTAATTTCCCGGCAGGAAGAAGAAATTAACCAAAGTCTCAGCCACCCACCGGGAACCAGTATAGGTCCTGAACCAAAAGTTTGGACTTGCGTTCAGCTCACAAGAAACGAGTTGAAAAATGGAGCTCAGGGGCACAGCAATTCACAAACTGGCAGAGTAATCAAAGCCAACTATCGTCCAAAAATCTGTTGAGGGAAGGCAACGAGGCGGACTTGAAAGCGAGGCAGAATAGCAGGAAACAGATTTCACGAGGTACGTTGGAATCACCTGTAAAGCACAGGAAGAGGGGCACAACTTCGACAATGATGCACTTGGCCAAAAAGGGCGTATGCGTTTTCTCCTGAATATATTCAGGAGAAAACGCATACGCACTTTTTGGCCAAGCAAGCAAGCGGGCAAAGCAAATCTGCACTACAAAGAAGTATCACTTCCCACCGGTCAAAAGGGACATCCACAAAATGTGTAAAAACCAGAAAGGCAAGACAGGCCCTGGAGAACAGGGAGCCTTGTTATGCTGATGGGCGGGATGTAAGTTGCCAACTGCCTCACTGGAGGAGTGCATTGTGTTCCCTAAAACAAGTAAACAACAGAGCTACAGAGCCAAGGGCACTTCCAGTCTAGGGAATATACCTTGGGAAAACTGAAAATCCATAAGACAGAGCCACCCCCAAATTGAGGGCTGCACTGCTTACAAGAACCTCAACCTGGGTACACCTGAAATATCCCAGGAAATATAAAAATGGTTCCAAACATTGTGGAACTTACGTACGATGGAATATCCCTCAGCCACGAAATCAATGTCATAAGACCAGTAGCAGCAAAATGAGTGGATTCAGGTATGATGATTCTAAGTGAAAGAAGTCCCACAGGAAAGGAAACTTATCATAAGATATCACTTAGGAAGATCCTGTAAACATGGCTACACATGAACTGAGTTAGGCAAGAGAACAGAGTCTCACATTTAGAAAACACTCTTATGCCTGCTTTAGGGGGAAGGAGAGGTGGGGTGATGCATCAAACCAGAGTTTGATATAAGCACAGGTACCGTTCCAAAAACCAACTATGGAATAGACAAGACCTACACCTTCCTCAGTGAAAGGGACTCAAAACCCCATATTTCCCGCAGAGGAATAGATCTGACTAGTAAGAATCTTAAAACCTATGTATTGATATGTCTCCGTAAGGGAATCAAGGGTGTCTAGACTGGCATAAACAGGGCAGCGAGAATCAGCTCAAACCCACTCTAAAAAGGAATTTCAAAAACAGAACAAAGAAACAGGGAAATTCTTTACAATTCCTTCAGGGTCTCTGATGCAACCTGGAATGACCCTATCTACAATGACAGCTGGATGTGGCATGAGGCTGGACACTTGGGACTGAGAGGATTGGTGAGATTGGGTGAGCAAATGCAGACCCTTTAAAGCAATAATGCATGGCACCCATTCCATGGGTCCCAGCTCTCCAGGTTGAAGGGAATATTACTACAGCTATAACGTGTACGGGAAACCTAGAGAATGGACACACTGTGAATACGAAAGGTTTCTAAAACTCAACGAAGAGCCCCTCTCCTGGTGCTCCGGTTTGACTTTCCAACTGCTTTCCTATCAATCTCCCAACTTGGAGAGACAGCCCCTTTAAGCTCCTGGTTCGCACAGGTTGCCAATTTGGCAGAGGATGAAAGGGAAGAGGGAGAACCAATGAGAGAGTAGCTGTTAGGCATTTGGATGGGCACATGTCACTCTAATTTCCCGGCAGGAAGAAGAAATTAACCAAAGTCTCAGCCACCCACCGGGAACCAGTATAGGTCCTGAACCAAAAGTTTGGACTTGCGTTCAGCTCACAAGAAAAGAGTTGAAAAATGGAGCTCAGGGGCACAGCAATTCACAAACTGGCAGAGTAATCAAAGCCAACTATCGTCCAAAAATCTGTTGAGGGAAGGCAACGAGGCGGACTTGAAAGCGAGGCAGAATAGCAGGAAACAGATTTCACGAGGTACGTTGGAATCACCTGTAAAGCACAGGAAGAGGGGCACAACTTCGACAATGATGCACTTGGCCAAAAAGGGCGTATGCGTTTTCTCCTGAATATATTCAGGAGAAAACGCATACGCACTTTTTGGCCAAGCAAGCAAGCGGGCAAAGCAAATCTGCACTACAAAGAAGTATCACTTCCCACCGGTCAAAAGGGACATCCACAAAATGTGTAAAAACCAGAAAGGCAAGACAGGCCCTGGAGAACAGGGAGCCTTGTTATGCTGATGGGCGGGATGTAAGTTGCCAACTGCCTCACTGGAGGAGTGCATTGTGTTCCCTAAAACAAGTAAACAACAGAGCTACAGAGCCAAGGGCACTTCCAGTCTAGGGAATATACCTTGGGAAAACTGAAAATCCATAACACAGAGCCACCCCCAAATTGAGGGCTGCACTGCTTACAAGAACCTCAACCTGGGTACACCTGAAATATCCCAGGAAATATAAAAATGGTTCCAAACATTGTGGAACTTACGTATGATGGAATATCCCTCAGCCACGAAATCAATGTCATAAGACCAGTAGCAGCAAAATGAGTGGATTCAGGTACGATGATTCTAAGTGAAAGAAGTCACACAGGAAAAGAAACTTATCATAAGATATCACTTAGGAAGATCCTGTAAACATGGCTACACATGAACTGAGTTAGGCAAGAGAACAGAGTCTCACATTTAGAAAACACTCTTATGCCTGCTTAAGGGGGAAGGAGAGGTGGGGTGATGCATCAAACCAGAGTTTGATATAAGCACAGGTACCGTTCCAAAAACCAACTATGGAATAGACAAGACCTACACCTTCCTCAGTGAAAGGGACTCAAAACCCCATATTTCCCGCAGAGGAATAGATCTGACTAGTAAGAATCTTAAAACCTATGTATTGATATGTCTCCGTAAGGGAATCAAGGGTGTCTAGACTGGCATAAACAGGGCAGCGAGAATCAGCTCAAACCCACTCTAAAAAGGAATTTCAAAAACAGAACAAAGAAACAGGGAAATTCTTTACAATTCCTTCAGGGTCTCTGATGCAACCTGGAATGACCCTATCTACAATGACAGCTGGATGTGGCATGAGGCTGGACACTTGGGACTGAGAGGATTGGTGAGATTGGGTGAGCAAATGCAGACCCTTTAAAGCAATAATGCATGGCACCCATTCCATGGGTCCCAGCTCTCCAGGTTGAAGGGAATATTACTACAGCTATAACGTGTACGGGAAACCTAGAGAATGGACACATTGTGAATACGAAAGGTTTCTAAAACTCAACGAAGAGCCCCTCTCCTGGTGCTCCGGTTTGACTTTCCAACTGCTTTCCTATCAATCTCCCAACTTGGAGAGACAGCCCCTTTAAGCTCCTGGTTCGCACAGGTTGCCAATTTGGCAGAGGATGAAAGGGAAGAGGGAGAACCAATGAGAGAGTAGCTGTTAGGCATTTGGATGGGCACATGTCACTCTAATTTCCCGGCAGGAAGAAGAAATTAACCAAAGTCTCAGCCACCCACCGGGAACCAGTATAGGTCCTGAACCAAAAGTTTGGACTTGCGTTCAGCTCACAAGAAACGAGTTGAAAAATGGAGCTCAGGGGCACAGCAATTCACAAACTGGCAGAGTAATCAAAGCCAACTATCGTCCAAAAATCTGTTGAGGGAAGGCAACGAGGCGGACTTGAAAGCGAGGCAGAATAGCAGGAAACAGATTTCACGAGGTACGTTGGAATCGCCTGTAAAGCACAGGAAGAGGGGCACAACTTCGACAATGATGCACTTGGCCAAAAAGGGCGTATGCGTTTTCTCCTGAATATATTCAGGAGAAAACGCATACGCCCTTTTTGGCCAAGCAAGCAAGCGGGCAATGCAAATCTGCACTACAAAGAAGTATCACTTCCCACCGGTCAAAAGGGACATCCACAAAATGTGTAAAAACCAGAAAGGCAAGACAGGCCCTGGAGAACAGGGAGCCTTGTTATGCTGATGGGCGGGATGTAAGTTGCCAACTGCCTCACTGGAGGAGTGCATTGTGTTCCCTAAAACAAGTAAACAACAGAGCTACAGAGCCAAGGGCACTTCCAGTCTAGGGAATATACCTTGGGAAAACTGAAAATCCATAAGACAGAGCCACCCCCAAATTGAGGGCTGCACTGCTTACAAGAACCTCAACCTGGGTACACCTGAAATATCCCAGGAAATATAAAAATGGTTCCAAACATTGTGGAACTTACGTATGATGGAATATCCCTCAGCCACGAAATCAATGTCATAAGACCAGTAGCAGCAAAATGAGTGGATTCAGGTATGATGATTCTAAGTGAAAGAAGTCCCACAGGAAAGGAAACTTATCATAAGATATCACTTAGGAAGATCCTGTAAACATGGCTACACATGAACTGAGTTAGGCAAGAGAACAGAGTCTCACATTTAGAAAACACTCTTATGCCTGCTTAAGGGGGAAGGAGAGGTGGGGTGATGCATCAAACCAGAGTTTGATATAAGCACAGGTACCGTTCCAAAATCCAACTATGGAATAGAGAAGACCTACACCTTCCTCAGTGAAAGGGACTCAAAACGTCATATTTCCCGCAGAGGAATAGATCTGACTAGTAAGAATCTTAAAACCTATGTATTGATATGTCTCCGTAAGGGAATCAAGTGTGTCTAGACTGGCATAAACAGGGCAGCGAGAATCAGCTCAAACCCACTCTAAAAAGGAATTTCAAAAACAGAACAAAGAAACAGGGAAATTCTTTACAATTCCTTCAGGGTCTCTGATGCAACCTGGAATGACCCTATCTACAATGACAGCTGGATGTGGCATGAGGCTGGACACTTGGGACTGAGAGGATTGGTGAGATTGGGTGAGCAAATGCAGACCCTTTAAAGCAATAATGCATGGCACCCATTCCATGGGTCCCAGCTCTCCAGGTTGAAGGGAATATTACTACAGCTATAACGTGTACGGGAAACCTAGAGAATGGACACACTGTGAATACGAAAGGTTTCTAAAACTCAACGAAGAGCCCCTCTCCTGGTGGTCCGGTTTGACTTTCCAACTGCTTTCCTATCAATCTCCCAACTTGGAGAGACAGCCCCTTTAAGCTCCTGGTTCGCACAGGTTGCCAATTTGGCAGAGGATGAAAGGGAAGAGGGAGAACCAATGAGAGAGTAGCTGTTAGGCATTTGGATGGGCACATGTCACTCTAATTTCCCGGCAGGAAGAAGAAATTAACCAAAGTCTCAGCCACCCACCGGGAACCAGTATAGGTCCTGAACCAAAAGTTTGGACTTGCGTTCAGCTCACAAGAAACGAGTTGAAAAATGGAGCTCAGGGGCACAGCAATTCACAAACTGGCAGAGTAATCAAAGCCAACTATCGTCCAAAAATCTGTTGAGGGAAGGCAACGAGGCGGACTTGAAAGCGAGGCAGAATAGCAGGAAACAGATTTCACGAGGTACGTTGGAATCGCCTGTAAAGCACAGGAAGAGGGGCACAACTTCGACAATGATGCACTTGGCCAAAAAGGGCGTATGCGTTTTCTCCTGAATATATTCAGGAGAAAACGCATACGCCCTTTTTGGCCAAGCAAGCAAGCGGGCAATGCAAATCTGCACTACAAAGAAGTATCACTTCCCAACGGTCAAAAGGGACATCCACAAAATGTGTAAAAACCAGAAAGGCAAGACAGGCCCTGGAGAACAGGGAGCCTTGTTATGCTGATGGGCGGGATGTAAGTTGCCAACTGCCTCACTGGAGGAGTGCATTGTGTTCCCTAAAACAAGTAAACAACAGAGCTACAGAGCCAAGGGCACTTCCAGTCTAGGGAATATACCTTGGGAAAACTGAAAATCCATAAGACAGAGCCACCCCCAAATTGAGGGCTGCACTGCTTACAAGAACCTCAACCTGGGTACACCTGAAATATCCCAGGAAATATAAAAATGGTTCCAAACATTGTGGAACTTACGTACGATGGAATATCCCTCAGCCACGAAATCAATGTCATAAGACCAGTAGCAGCAAAATGAGTGGATTCAGGTACGATGATTCTAAGTGAAAGAAGTCACACAGGAAAAGAAACTTATCATAAGATATCACTTAGGAAGATCCTGTAAACATGGCTACACATGAACTGAGTTAGGCAAGAGAACAGAGTCTCACATTTAGAAAACACTCTTATGCCTGCTTAAGGGGGAAGGAGAGGTGGGGTGATGCATCAAACCAGAGTTTGATATAAGCACAGGTACCGTTCCAAAAACCAACTATGGAATAGACAAGACCTACACCTTCCTCAGTGAAAGGGACTCAAAACCCCATATTTCCCGCAGAGGAATAGATCTGACTAGTAAGAATCTTAAAACCTATGTATTGATATGTCTCCGTAAGGGAATCAAGGGTGTCTAGACTGGCATAAACAGGGCAGCGAGAATCAGCTCAAACCCACTCTAAAAAGGAATTTCAAAAACAGAACAAAGAAACAGGGAAATTCTTTACAATTCCTTCAGGGTCTCTGATGCAACCTGGAATGACCCTATCTACAATGACAGCTGGATGTGGCATGAGGCTGGACACTTGGGACTGAGAGGATTGGTGAGATTGGGTGAGCCAATGCAGACCCTTTAAAGCAATAATGCATGGCACCCATTCCATGGGTCCCAGCTCTCCAGGTTGAAGGGAATATTACTACAGCTATAACGTGTATGGGAAACCTAGAGAATGGACACACTGTGAATACGAAAGGTTTCTAAAACTCAACGAAGAGTCCCTCTCCTGGTGCTCCGGTTTGACTTTCCAACTGATTTGCTATCAATCTCCCAACTTGGAGAGACAGCCCCTTTAAGCTCCTGTTCCGCACAGGTTGCCAATTTGGCAGAGGATGAAAGGGAAGAGGGAGAACCAATGAGAGAGTAGCTGTTAGGCATTTGGATGGGCACATGTCACTCTAATTTCCCGGCAGGAAGAAGAAATTAACCAAAGTCTCAGCCACCCACCGGGAACCAGTATAGGTCCTGAACCAAAAGTTTGGACTTGCGTTCAGCTCACAAGAAACGAGTTGAAAAATGGAGCTCAGGGGCACAGCAATTCACAAACTGGCAGAGTAATCAAAGCCAACTATCGTCCAAAAATCTGTTGAGGGAAGGCAACGAGGCGGACTTGAAAGCGAGGCAGAATAGCAGGAAACAGATTTCAAGAGGTACGTTGGAATCGCCTGTAAAGCACAGGAAGAGGGGCACAAATTCGACAATGATGCACTTGGCCAAAATGGGCGTATGCGTTTTCTGCTGAATATATTCAGGAGAAAACGCATACGCCCTTTTTGGCCAAGCAAGCAAGCGGGCAATGCAAATCTGCACTACAAAGAAGTATCACTTCCCACCGGTCAAAAGGGACATCCACAAAATGTGTAAAAACCAGAAAGGCAAGACAGGCCCTGGAGAACAGGGAGCCTTGTTATGCTGATGGGCGGGATGTAAGTTGCCAACTGCCTCACTGGAGGAGTGCATTGTGTTCCCTAAAACAAGTAAACAACAGAGCTACAGAGCCAAGGCCACTTCCAGTCTAGGGAATATACCTTGGGAAAACTGAAAATCCATAAGACAAAGCCACCCCCAAATTGAGGGCTGCACTGCTTACAAGAACCTCAACCTGGGTACACCTGAAATATCCCAGGAAATATAAAAATGGTTCCAAACATCGTGGAACTTACGTACGATGGAATATCCCTCAGCCACGAAATCAATGTCATAAGACCAGTAGCAGCAAAATGAGTGGATTCAGGTACGATGATTCTAAATGAAAGAAGTCACACAGGAAAAGAAACTTATCATAAGATATCACTTAGGAAGATCCTGTAAACATGGCTACACATGAACTGAGTTAGGCAAGAGAACAGAGTCTCACATTTAGAAAACACTCTTATGCCTGCTTAAGGGGGAAGGAGAGGTGGGGTGATGCATCAAACCAGAGTTTGATATAAGCACAGGTACCGTTCCAAAAACCAACTATGGAATAGACAAGACCTACACCTTCCTCAGTGAAAGGGACTCAAAACCCCATATTTCCCGCAGAGGAATAGATCTGACTAGTAAGAATCTTAAAACCTATGTATTGATATGTCTCCGTAAGGGAATCAAGTGTGTCTAGACTGGCATAAACATGGCAGCGAGAATCAGCTCAAACCCTCTCTAAACAGGAATTTCAAAAACAGAACAAAGAAACAGGGTAATTCTTCACAATTCCTTCAGGGTCGCTGATGCAACCTGGAATGACCCTATCTACAATGACAGCTGGATGTGGCATAAGGCTGGACACTTGGGACTGAGAGGATTGGTGAGATTGGGTGAGCAAATGCAGACAATTTAAAGCAATAATGCATGGCACCCATTCCATGGGTCCCAGCTCTCCAGGTTGAAGGGAATATTACTACAGCTATAACGTGTACGGGAAACCTAGAGAATGGACACACTGTGAATACGAAAGGTTTCTAAAACTCAACGAAGAGCCCCTCTCCTGGTGCTCTGGTTTGACTTTCCAACTGCTTTCCTATCAATCTCCCAACTTGGAGAGACAGACCCTTTAAGCTCCTGGTTCGCACAGGTTGCCAATTTGGCAGAGGATGAAAGGGAAGAGGGAGAACCAATGAGAGAGTAGCTGTTAGGCATTTGGATGGGCACATGTCACTCTAATTTCCCGGCAGGAAGAAGAATTAACCAAAGTCTCAGCCACCCACCGGGAACCAGTATAGTTCCTGAACCAAAAGTTTGGACTTGCGTTCAGCTCACAAAAAACGAGTTGAAAAATGGAGCTCAGGGGCACAGCAATTCACAAACTGGCAGAGTAATCAAGGCCAACTATCGTCCAAATATCTGTTGAGGGAAGGCAACGAGGTGGACTTGAAAGCGAGGCAGAATAGCAGGAAACAGATTTCAAGAGGTACGTTGGAATCGCCTGTAAAGCACAGGAAGAGGGGCACAACTTCGACAATGATGCACTTGGCCAAAAAGGGCGTATGCATTTTCTCCTGAATATATTCAGGAGAAAACGCATATACGCCCTTTTTGGCCAAGCAAGCAAGCGGGCAATGCAAATCTGCACTACAAAGAAGTATCACTTCCCACCGGTCAAAAGGGACATCCACAAAATGTGTAAAAACCAGAAAGGCAAGACAGGCCCTGGAGAACAGGGAGCCTTGTTATGCTGATGGGCGGGATGTAAGTTGCCAACTGCCTCACTGGAGGAGTGCATTGTGTTCCCTAAAACAAGTAAACAACAGAGCTACAGAGCCAAGGGCACTTCCAGTCTAGGGAATATACCTTGGGAAAACTGAAAATCCATAAGACAGAGCCACCCCCAAATTGAGGGCTGCACTGCTTACAAGAACCTCAACCTGGGTACACCTGAAATATCCCAGGAAATATAAAAATGGTTCCAAACATTGTGGAACTTACGTACGATGGAATATCCCTCAGCCACGAAATCAATGTCATAAGACCAGTAGCAGCAAAATGAGTGGATTCAGGTACGATGATTCTAAGTGAAAGAAGTCCCACAGGAAAGGAAACTTATCATAAGATATCACTTAGGAAGATCCTGTAAACATGGCTACACATGAACTGAGTTAGGCAAGAGAACAGAGTCTCACATTTAGAAAACACTCTTATGCCTGCTTAAGGGGGAAGGAGAGGTGGGGTGATGCATCAAACCAGAGTTTGATATAAGCACAGGTACCGTTCCAAAAACCAACTATGGAATAGACAAGACCTACACCTTCCTCAGTGAAAGGGACTCAAAACCCCATATTTCCCGCAGAGGAATAGATCTGACTAGTAAGAATCTTAAAACCTATGTATTGATATGTCTCCGTAAGGGAATCAAGGGTGTCTAGACTGGCATAAACAGGGCAGCGAGAATCAGCTCAAACCCACTCTAAAAAGGAATTTCAAAAACAGAACAAAGAAACAGGGAAATTCTTTACAATTCCTTCAGGGTCTCTGATGCAACCTGGAATGACCCTATCTACAATGACAGCTGGATGTGGCATGAGGCTGGACACTTGGGACTGAGAGGATTGGTGAGATTGGGTGAGCAAATGCAGACCCTTTAAAGCAATAATGCATGGCACCCATTCCATGGGTCCCAGCTCTCCAGGTTGAAGGGAATATTACTACAGCTATAACGTGTACGGGAAACCTAGAGAATGGACACACTGTGAATACGAAAGGTTTCTAAAACTCAATGAAGAGTCCCTCTCCTGGTGCTCCGGTTTGACTTTCCAACTGCTTTCCTATCAATCTCCCAACTTGGAGAGACAGCCCCTTTAAGGTCCTGTTTCGCACAGGTTGCCAATTTGGCAGAGGATGAAAGGGAAGAGGGAGAACCAATGAGAGAGTAGCTGTTAGGCATTTGGATGGGCACATGTCACTCTAATTTCCCGGCAGGAAGAAGAAATTAACCAAAGTCTCAGCCACCCACCGGGAACCAGTATAGGTCCTGAACCAAAAGTTTGGACTTGCGTTCAGCTCACAAGAAACGAGTTGAAAAATGGAGCTCAGGGGCACAGCAATTCACAAACTGGCAGAGTAACCAAAGCCAACTATCGTCCAAAAATCTGTTGAGGGAAGGCAACGAGGCGGACTTGAAAGCGAGGCAGAATAGCAGGAAACAGATTTCACGAGGTACGTTGGAATCCCCTGTAAAGCACAGGAAGAGGGGCACAACTTCGACAATGATGCACTTGGCCAAAAAGGGCGTATGCGTTTTCTCCTGAATATATTCAGGAGAAAACGCATACGCCCTTTTTGGCCAAGCAAGCAAGCGGGCAATGCAAATCTGCACTACAAAGAAGTATCACTTCCCACCGGTCAAAAGGGACATCCACAAAATGTGTACAAACCAGAAAGGCAAGACAGGCCCTGGAGAACAGGGAGCCTTGTTATGCTGATGGGCGGGATGTAAGTTGCCAACTGCCTCACTGGAGGAGTGCATTGTGTTCCCTAAAACAAGTAAACAACAGAGCTACAGAGCCAAGGGCACTTCCAGTCTAGGGAATATACCTTGGGAAAACTGAAAATCCATAAGACAGAGCCACCCCCAAATTGAGGGCTGCACTGCTTACAAGAACCTCAACCTGGGTACACCTGAAATATCCCAGGAAATATAAAAATGGTTCCAAACACCGTGGAACTTATGTACGATGGAATATCCCTCAGCCACGAAATCAATGTCATAAGACCAGTAGCAGCAAAATGAGTGGATTCAGGTACGATGATTCTAAGTGAAAGAAGTCCCACAGGAAAAGAAACTTATCATAAGATATCACTTAGGAAGATCCTGTAAACATGGCTACACATGAACTGAGTTAGGCAAGAGAACAGAGTCTCACATTTAGAAAACACTCTTATGCCTGCTTAAGGGGGAAGGAGAGGTGGGGTGATGCATCAAACCAGAGTTTGATATAAGCACAGGTACCGTTCCAAAAACCAACTATGGAATAGACAAGACCTACACCTTCCTCAGTGAAAGGGACTCAAAAGCCCATATTTCCCGCAGAGGAATAGATCTGACTAGTAAGAATCTTAAAACCTATGTATTGATATGTCTCCGTAAGGGAATCAAGTGTGTCTAGACTGGCATAAACATGGCAGCGAGAATCAGCTCAAACCCACTCTAAACAGGAATTTCAAAAACAGAACAAAGAAACAGGGTAATTCTTCACAATTCCTTCAGGGTCGCTGATGCAACCTGGAATGACCCTATCTACAATGACAGCTGGATGTGGCATAAGGCTGGACACTTGGGACTGAGAGGATTGGTGATATTGGGTGAGCAAATGCAGACCCTTTAAAGCAATAATGCATGGCACCCATTCCATGGGTCCCAGCTCTCCAGGTTGAAGGGAATATTACTACAGCTATAACGTGTACGGGAAACCTAGAGAATGGACACACTGTGAATACGAAAGGTTTCTAAAACTCAACGAAGAGCCCCTCTCCTGGTGCTCCGGTTTGACTTTCCAACTGCTTTCCTATCAATCTCCCAACTTGGAGAGACAGCCCCTTTAAGCTCCTGTTTCGCACAGGTTGCCAATATGGCAGAGGATGAAAGGGAAGAGGGAGAACCAATGAGAGAGTAGCTGTTAGGCATTTGGATGGGCACATGTCACTCTAATTTCCCGGCAGGAAGAAGAATTAACCAAAGTCTCAGCCACCCACCGGGAACCAGTATAGGTCCTGAATCAAAAGTTTGGACTTGCGTTCTGCTCACAAGAAATGAGTTGAAAAATGGAGCTCAGGGGCACAGCAATTCACAAACTGGCAGAGTAATCAAGGCCAACTATCGTCCAAAAATCTGTTGAGGGAAGGCAACGAGGCAGACTTGAAAGCGAGGCAGAATAGCAGGAAACAGATTTCAAGAGGTACGTTGGAATCGCTTGTAAAGCACAGGAAGAGGGGCACAACTTCGACAATGATGCACTTGGCCAAAAAGGGCGTATGCGTTTTCTCCTGAATATATTCAGGAGAAAACACATACGCCCTTTTTGGCCAAGCAAGCAAGCGGGCAATGCAAATCTGCACTACAAAGAAGTATCACTTCCCACCGGTCAAAAGGGACATCCACAAAATGTGTAAAAACCAGAAAGGCAAGACAGGCCCTGGAGAACAGGGAGCCTTGTTATGCTGATGGGCGGGATGTAAGTTGCCAACTGCCTCACTGGAGGAGTGCATTGTGTTCCCTAAAACAAGTAAACAACAGAGCTACAGAGCCAAGGGCACTTCCAGTCTAGGGAATATACCTTGGGAAAACTGAAAATCCATAAGACAGAGCCACCCCCAAATTGAGGGCTGCACTGCTTACAAGAACCTCAACCTGGGTACACCTGAAATATCCCAGGAAATATAAAAATGGTTCCAAACATTGTGGAACTTACGTATGATGGAATATCCCTCAGCCACGAAATCAATGTCATAAGACCAGTAGCAGCAAAATGAGTGGATTCAGGTACGATGATTCTAAGTGAAAGAAGTCACACAGGAAAAGAAACTTATCATAAGATATCACTTAGGAAGATCCTGTAAACATGGCTACACATGAACTGAGTTAGGCAAGAGAACAGAGTCTCACATTTAGAAAACACTCTTATGCCTGCTTAAGGGGGAAGGAGAGGTGGGGTGATGCATCAAACCAGAGTTTGATATAAGCACAGGTACCGTTCCAAAAACCAACTATGGAATAGACAAGACCTACACCTTCCTCGGTGAAAGGGACTCAAAACCCCATATTTCCCGCAGAGGAATAGATCTGACTAGTAAGAATCTTAAAACCTATGTATAGATATGTCTCCGTAAGGGAATCAAGTGTGTCTAGACTGGCATAAACAAGGCAGCGAGAATCAGCTCAAACCCACTCTAAAAAGGAATTTCAAAAACAGAACAAAGAAACAGGGAAATTCTTTACAATTCCTTCAGGGTCTCTGATGCAACCTGGAATGACCCTATCTACAATGACAGCTGGATGTGGCATGAGGCTGGACACTTGGGACTGAGAGGATTGGTGAGATTGGGTGAGCAAATGCAGACCCTTTAAAGCAATAATGCATGGCACCCATTCCATGGGTCCCAGCTCTCCAGGTTGAAGGGAATATTACTACAGCTATAACGTGTACGGGAAACCTAGAGAATGGACACACTGTGAATACGAAAGGTTTCTAAAACTCAACGAAGAGCCCCTCTCCTGGTGCTCCGGTTTGACTTTCCAACTGCTTTCCTATCAATCTCCCAACTTGGAGAGACAGCCCCTTTAAGCTCCTGGTTCGCACAGGTTGCCAATTTGGCAGAGGATGAAAGGGAAGAGGGAGAACCAATGAGAGAGTAGCTGTTAGGCATTTGGATGGGCACATGTCACTCTAATTTCCCGGCAGGAAGAAGAAATTAACCAAAGTCTCAGCCACCCACCGGGAACCAGTATAGGTCCTGAACCAAAAGTTTGGACTTGCGTTCAGCTCACAAGAAACGAGTTGAAAAATGGAGCTCAGGGGCACAGCAATTCACAAACTGGCAGAGTAATCAAAGCCAACTATCGTCCAAAAATCTGTTGAGGGAAGGCAACGAGGCGGACTTGAAAGCGAGGCAGAATAGCAGGAAACAGATTTCACGAGGTACGTTGGAATCGCCTGTAAAGCACAGGAAGAGGGGCACAACTTCGACAATGATGCACTTGGCCCAAAAGGGCGTATGCGTTTTCTCCTGAATATATTCAGGAGAAAACGCATACGCCCTTTTTGGCCAAGCAAGCAAGCGGGCAATGCAAATCTGCACTACAAAGAAGTATCACTTCCCACCGGTCAAAAGGGACATCCACAAAATGTGTAAAAACCAGAAAGGCAAGACAGGCCCTGGAGAACAGGGAGCCTTGTTATGCTGATGGGCGGGATGTAAGTTGCCAACTGCCTCACTGGAGGAGTGCATTGTGTTCCCTAAAACAAGTAAACAACAGAGCTACAGAGCCAAGGGCACTTCCAGTCTAGGGAATATACCTTGGGAAAACTGAAAATCCATAAGACAGAGCCACCCCCAAATTGAGGGCTGCACTGCTTACAAGAACCTCAACCTGGGTACACCTGAAATATCCCAGGAAATATAAAAATGGTTCCAAACATTGTGGAACTTACGTACGATGGAATATCCCTCAGCCACGAAATCAATGTCATAAGACCAGTAGCAGCAAAATGAGTGGATTCAGGTATGATGATTCTAAGTGAAAGAAGTCCCACAGGAAAGGAAACTTATCATAAGATATCACTTAGGAAGATCCTGTAAACATGGCTACACATGAACTGAGTTAGGCAAGAGAACAGAGTCTCACATTTAGAAAACACTCTTATGCCTGCTTAAGGGGGAAGGAGAGGTGGGGTGATGCATCAAACCAGAGTTTGATATAAGCACAGGTACCGTTCCAAAAACCAACTATGGAATAGACAAGACCTACACCTTCCTCAGTGAAAGGGACTCAAAACCCCATATTTCCCGCAGAGGAATAGATCTGACTAGTAAGAATCTTAAAACCTATGTATTGATATGTCTCCGTAAGGGAATCAAGGGTGTCTAGACTGGCATAAACAGGGCAGCGAGAATCAGCTCAAACCCACTCTAAAAAGGAATTTCAAAAACAGAACAAAGAAACAGGGAAATTCTTTACAATTCCTTCAGGGTCTCTGATGCAACCTGGAATGACCCTATCTACAATGACAGCTGGATGTGGCATGAGGCTGGACACTTGGGACTGAGAGGATTGGTGAGATTGGGTGAGCAAATGCAGACCCTTTAAAGCAATAATGCATGGCACCCATTCCATGGGTCCCAGCTCTCCAGGTTGAAGGGAATATTACTACAGCTATAACGTGTACGGGAAACCTAGAGAATGGACACACTGTGAATACGAAAGGTTTCTAAAACTCAACGAAGAGCCCCTCTCCTGGTGCTCCGGTTTGACTTTCCAACTGCTTTCCTATCAATCTCCCAACTTGGAGAGACAGCCCCTTTAAGCTCCTGGTTCGCACAGGTTGCCAATTTGGCAGAGGATGAAAGGGAAGAGGGAGAACCAATGAGAGAGTAGCTGTTAGGCATTTGGATGGGCACATGTCACTCTAATTTCCCGGCAGGAAGAAGAAATTAACCAAAGTCTCAGCCACCCACCGGGAACCAGTATAGGTCCTGAACCAAAAGTTTGGACTTGCGTTCAGCTCACAAGAAAAGAGTTGAAAAATGGAGCTCAGGGGCACAGCAATTCACAAACTGGCAGAGTAATCAAAGCCAACTATCGTCCAAAAATCTGTTGAGGGAAGGCAACGAGGCGGACTTGAAAGCGAGGCAGAATAGCAGGAAACAGATTTCACGAGGTACGTTGGAATCACCTGTAAAGCACAGGAAGAGGGGCACAACTTCGACAATGATGCACTTGGCCAAAAAGGGCGTATGCGTTTTCTCCTGAATATATTCAGGAGAAAACGCATACGCACTTTTTGGCCAAGCAAGCAAGCGGGCAAAGCAAATCTGCACTACAAAGAAGTATCACTTCCCACCGGTCAAAAGGGACATCCACAAAATGTGTAAAAACCAGAAAGGCAAGACAGGCCCTGGAGAACAGGGAGCCTTGTTATGCTGATGGGCGGGATGTAAGTTGCCAACTGCCTCACTGGAGGAGTGCATTGTGTTCCCTAAAACAAGTAAACAACAGAGCTACAGAGCCAAGGGCACTTCCAGTCTAGGGAATATACCTTGGGAAAACTGAAAATCCATAAGACAGAGCCACCCCCAAATTGAGGGCTGCACTGCTTACAAGAACCTCAACCTGGGTACACCTGAAATATCCCAGGAAATATAAAAATGGTTCCAAACATTGTGGAACTTACGTACGATGGAATATCCCTCAGCCACGAAATCAATGTCATAAGACCAGTAGCAGCAAAATGAGTGGATTCAGGTACGATGATTCTAAGTGAAAGAAGTCCCACAGGAAAGGAAACTTATCATAAGATATCACTTAGGAAGATCCTGTAAACATGGCTACACATGAACTGAGTTAGGCAAGAGAACAGAGTCTCACATTTAGAAAACACTCTTATGCCTGCTTAAGGGGGAAGGAGAGGTGGGGTGATGCATCAAACCAGAGTTTGATATAAGCACAGGTACCGTTCCAAAAACCAACTATGGAATAGACAAGACCTACACCTTCCTCAGTGAAAGGGACTCAAAACCCCATATTTCCCGCAGAGGAATAGATCTGACTAGTAAGAATCTTAAAACCTATGTATTGATATGTCTCCGTAAGGGAATCAAGGGTGTCTAGACTGGCATAAACAGGGCAGCGAGAATCAGCTCAAACCCACTCTAAAAAGGAATTTCAAAAACAGAACAAAGAAACAGGGAAATTCTTTACAATTCCTTCAGGGTCTCTGATGCAACCTGGAATGACCCTATCTACAATGACAGCTGGATGTGGCATGAGGCTGGACACTTGGGACTGAGAGGATTGGTGAGATTGGGTGAGCAAATGCAGACCCTTTAAAGCAATAATGCATGGCACCCATTCCATGGGTCCCAGCTCTCCAGGTTGAAGGGAATATTACTACAGCTATAACGTGTACGGGAAACCTAGAGAATGGACACACTGTGAATACGAAAGGTTTCTAAAACTCAACGAAGAGCCCCTCTCCTGGTGCTCCGGTTTGACTTTCCAACTGCTTTCCTATCAATCTCCCAACTTGGAGAGACAGCCCCTTTAAGCTCCTGGTTCGCACAGGTTGCCAATTTGGCAGAGGATGAAAGGGAAGAGGGAGAACCAATGAGAGAGTAGCTGTTAGGCATTTGGATGGGCACATGTCACTCTAATTTCCCGGCAGGAAGAAGAAATTAACCAAAGTCTCAGCCACCCACCGGGAACCAGTATAGGTCCTGAACCAAAAGTTTGGACTTGCGTTCAGCTCACAAGAAACGAGTTGAAAAATGGAGCTCAGGGGCACAGCAATTCACAAACTGGCAGAGTAATCAAAGCCAACTATCGTCCAAAAATCTGTTGAGGGAAGGCAACGAGGCGGACTTGAAAGCGAGGCAGAATAGCAGGAAACAGATTTCACGAGGTACGTTGGAATCGCCTGTAAAGCACAGGAAGAGGGGCACAACTTCGACAATGATGCACTTGGCCAAAAAGGGCGTATGCGTTTTCTCCTGAATATATTCAGGAGAAAACGCATACGCCCTTTTTGGCCAAGCAAGCAAGCGGGCAATGCAAATCTGCACTACAAAGAAGTATCACTTCCCACCGGTCAAAAGGGACATCCACAAAATGTGTAAAAACCAGAAAGGCAAGACAGGCCCTGGAGAACAGGGAGCCTTGTTATGCTGATGGGCGGGATGTAAGTTGCCAACTGCCTCACTGGAGGAGTGCATTGTGTTCCCTAAAACAAGTAAACAACAGAGCTACAGAGCCAAGGGCACTTCCAGTCTAGGGAATATACCTTGGGAAAACTGAAAATCCATAAGACAGAGCCACCCCCAAATTGAGGGCTGCACTGCCTACAAGAACCTCAACCTGGGTACACCTGAAATATCCCAGGAAATATAAAAATGGTTCCAAACATTGTGGAACTTACGTATGATGGAATATCCCTCAGCCACGAAATCAATGTCATAAGACCAGTAGCAGCAAAATGAGTGGATTCAGGTACGATGATTCTAAGTGAAAGAAGTCACACAGGAAAAGAAACTTATCATAAGATATCACTTAGGAAGATCCTGTAAACATGGCTACACATGAACTGAGTTAGGCAAGAGAACAGAGTCTCACATTTAGAAAACACTCTTATGCCTGCTTAAGGGGGAAGGAGAGGTGGGGTGATGCATCAAACCAGAGTTTGATATAAGCACAGGTACCGTTCCAAAAACCAACTATGGAATAGACAAGACCTACACCTTCCTCAGTGAAAGGGACTCAAAACCCCATATTTCCCGCAGAGGAATAGATCTGACTAGTAAGAATCTTAAAACCTATGTATTGATATGTCTCCGTAAGGGAATCAAGGGTGTCTAGACTGGCATAAACAGGGCAGCGAGAATCAGCTCAAACCCACTCTAAAAAGGAATTTCAAAAACAGAACAAAGAAACAGGGAAATTCTTTACAATTCCTTCAGGGTCTCTGATGCAACCTGGAATGACCCTATCTACAATGACAGCTGGATGTGGCATGAGGCTGGACACTTGGGACTGAGAGGATTGGTGAGATTGGGTGAGCAAATGCAGACCCTTTAAAGCAATAATGCATGGCACCCATTCCATGGGTCCCAGCTCTCCAGGTTGAAGGGAATATTACTACAGCTATAACGTGTACGGGAAACCTAGAGAATGGACACATTGTGAATACGAAAGGTTTCTAAAACTCAACGAAGAGCCCCTCTCCTGGTGCTCCGGTTTGACTTTCCAACTGCTTTCCTATCAATCTCCCAACTTGGAGAGACAGCCCCTTTAAGCTCCTGGTTCGCACAGGTTGCCAATTTGGCAGAGGATGAAAGGGAAGAGGGAGAACCAATGAGAGAGTAGCTGTTAGGCATTTGGATGGGCACATGTCACTCTAATTTCCCGGCAGGAAGAAGAAATTAACCAAAGTCTCAGCCACCCACCGGGAACCAGTATAGGTCCTGAACCAAAAGTTTGGACTTGCGTTCAGCTCACAAGAAACGAGTTGAAAAATGGAGCTCAGGGGCACAGCAATTCACAAACTGGCAGAGTAATCAAAGCCAACTATCGTCCAAAAATCTGTTGAGGGAAGGCAACGAGGCGGACTTGAAAGCGAGGCAGAATAGCAGGAAACAGATTTCACGAGGTACGTTGGAATCGCCTGTAAAGCACAGGAAGAGGGGCACAACTTCGACAATGATGCACTTGGCCAAAAAGGGCGTATGCGTTTTCTCCTGAATATATTCAAGAGAAAACGCATACGCCCTTTTTGGCCAAGCAAGCAAGCGGGCAATGCAAATCTGCACTACAAAGAAGTATCACTTCCCACCGGTCAAAAGGGACATCCACAAAATGTGTAAAAACCAGAAAGGCAAGACAGGCCCTGGAGAACAGGAAGCCTTGTTATGCTGATGGGCGGGATGTAAGTTGCCAACTGCCTCACTGGAGGAGTGCATTGTGTTCCCTAAAACAAGTAAACAACAGAGCTACAGAGCCAAGGGCACTTCCAGTCTAGGGAATATACCTTGGGAAAACTGAAAATCCATAAGACAGAGCCACCCCCAAATTGAGGGCTGCACTGCTTACAAGAACCTCAACCTGGGTACACCTGAAATATCCCAGGAAATATAAAAATGGTTCCAAACATTGTGGAACTTACGTATGATGGAATATCCCTCAGCCACGAAATCAATGTCATAAGACCAGTAGCAGCAAAATGAGTGGATTCAGGTACGATGATTCTAAGTGAAAGAAGTCACACAGGAAAAGAAACTTATCATAAGATATCACTTAGGAAGATCCTGTAAACATGGCTACACATGAACTGAGTTAGGCAAGAGAACAGAGTCTCACATTTAGAAAACACTCTTATGCCTGCTTAAGGGGGAAGGAGAGGTGGGGTGATGCATCAAACCAGAGTTTGATATAAGCACAGGTACCGTTCCAAAATCCAACTATGGAATAGAGAAGACCTACACCTTCCTCAGTGAAAGGGACTCAAAACGTCATATTTCCCGCAGAGGAATAGATCTGACTAGTAAGAATCTTAAAACCTATGTATTGATATGTCTCCGTAAGGGAATCAAGTGTGTCTAGACTGGCATAAACAGGGCAGCGAGAATCAGCTCAAACCCACTCTAAAAAGGAATTTCAAAAACAGAACAAAGAAACAGGGAAATTCTTTACAATTCCTTCAGGGTCTCTGATGCAACCTGGAATGACCCTATCTACAATGACAGCTGGATGTGGCATGAGGCTGGACACTTGGGACTGAGAGGATTGGTGAGATTGGGTGAGCAAATGCAGACCCTTTAAAGCAATAATGCATGGCACCCATTCCATGGGTCCCAGCTCTCCAGGTTGAAGGGAATATTACTACAGCTATAACGTGTACGGGAAACCTAGAGAATGGACACACTGTGAATACGAAAGGTTTCTAAAACTCAACGAAGAGCCCCTCTCCTGGTGCTCCGGTTTGACTTTCCAACTGCTTTCCTATCAATCTCCCAACTTGGAGAGACAGCCCCTTTAAGCTCCTGGTTCGCACAGGTTGCCAATTTGGCAGAGGATGAAAGGGAAGAGGGAGAACCAATGAGAGAGTAGCTGTTAGGCATTTGGATGGGCACATGTCACTCTAATTTCCCGGCAGGAAGAAGAAATTAACCAAAGTCTCAGCCACCCACCGGGAACCAGTATAGGTCCTGAACCAAAAGTTTGGACTTGCGTTCAGCTCACAAGAAACGAGTTGAAAAATGGAGCTCAGGGGCACAGCAATTCACAAACTGGCAGAGTAATCAAAGCCAACTATCGTCCAAAAATCTGTTGAGGGAAGGCAACGAGGCGGACTTGAAAGCGAGGCAGAATAGCAGGAAACAGATTTCACGAGGTACGTTGGAATCGCCTGTAAAGCACAGGAAGAGGGGCACAACTTCGACAATGATGCACTTGGCCAAAAAGGGCGTATGCGTTTTCTCCTGAATATATTCAGGAGAAAACGCATACGCCCTTTTTGGCCAAGCAAGCAAGCGGGCAATGCAAATCTGCACTACAAAGAAGTATCACTTCCCACCGGTCAAAAGGGACATCCACAAAATGTGTAAAAACCAGAAAGGCAAGACAGGCCCTGGAGAACAGGGAGCCTTGTTATGCTGATGGGCGGGATGTAAGTTGCCAACTGCCTCACTGGAGGAGTGCATTGTGTTCCCTAAAACAAGTAAACAACAGAGCTACAGAGCCAAGGGCACTTCCAGTCTAGGGAATATACCTTGGGAAAACTGAAAATCCATAAGACAGAGCCACCCCCAAATTGAGGGCTGCACTGCTTACAAGAACCTCAACCTGGGTACACCTGAAATATCCCAGGAAATATAAAAATGGTTCCAAACATTGTGGAACTTACGTATGATGGAATATCCCTCAGCCACGAAATCAATGTCATAAGACCAGTAGCAGCAAAATGAGTGGATTCAGGTACGATGATTCTAAGTGAAAGAAGTCACACAGGAAAAGAAACTTATCATAAGATATCACTTAGGAAGATCCTGTAAACATGGCTACACATGAACTGAGTTAGGCAAGAGAACAGAGTCTCACATTTAGAAAACACTCTTATGCCTGCTTAAGGGGGAAGGAGAGGTGGGGTGATGCATCAAACCAGAGTTTGATATAAGCACAGGTACCGTTCCAAAAACCAACTATGGAATAGACAAGACCTACACCTTCCTCAGTGAAAGGGACTCAAAACCCCATATTTCCCGCAGAGGAATAGATCTGACTAGTAAGAATCTTAAAACCTATGTATTGATATGTCTCCGTAAGGGAATCAAGTGTGTCTAGACTGGCATAAACAGGGCAGCGAGAATCAGCTCAAACACACTCTAAAAAGGAATTTCAAAAACAGAACAAAGAAACAGGGAAATTCTTTACAATTCCTTCAGGGTCTCTGATGCAACCTGGAATGACCCTATCTACAATGACAGCTGGATGTGGCATGAGGCTGGACACTTGGGACTGAGAGGATTGGTGAGATTGGGTGAGCAAATGCAGACCCTTTAAAGCAATAATGCATGGCACCCATTCCATGGGTCCCAGCTCTCCAGGTTGAAGGGAATATTACTACAGCTATAACGTGTACGGGAAACCTAGAGAATGGACACCCTGTGAATACGAAAGGTTTCTAAAACTCAACGAAGAGCCCCTCTCCTGGTGCTCCGGTTTGACTTTCCAACTGCTTTCCTATCAATCTCCCAACTTGGAGAGACAGCCCCTTTAAGCTCCTGGTTCGCACAGGTTGCCAATTTGGCAGAGGATGAAAGGGAAGTGGGAGAACCAATGAGAGAGTAGCTGTTAGGCATTTGGATGGGCACATGTCACTCTAATTTCCCGGCAGGAAGAAGAAATTAACCAAAGTCTCAGCCACCCACCGGGAACCAGTATAGGTCCTGAACCAAAAGTTTGGACTTGCGTTCAGCTCACAAGAAACGAGTTGAAAAATGGAGCTCAGGGGCACAGCAATTCACAAACTGGCAGAGTAATCAAAGCCAACTATCGTCCAAAAATCTGTTGAGGGAAGGCAACGAGGCGGACTTGAAAGCGAGGCAGAATAGCAGGAAACAGATTTCACGAGGTACGTTGGAATCGCCTGTAAAGCACAGGAAGAGGGGCACAACTTCGACAATGATGCACTTGGCCAAAAAGGGCGTATGCGTTTTCTCCTGAATATATTCAGGAGAAAACGCATACGCCCTTTTTGGCCAAGCAAGCAAGCGGGCAATGCAAATCTGCACTACAAAGAAGTATCACTTCCCACCGGTCAAAAGGGACATCCACAAAATGTGTACAAACCAGAAAGGCAAGACAGGCCCTGGAGAACAGGGAGCCTTGTTATGCTGATGGGCGGGATGTAAGTTGCCAACTGCCTCACTGGAGGAGTGCATTGTGTTCCCTAAAACAAGTAAACAACAGAGCTACAGAGCCAAGGGCACTTCCAGTCTAGGGAATATACCTTGGGAAAACTGAAAATCCATAAGACAGAGCCACCCCCAAATTGAGGGCTGCACTGCTTACAAGAACCTCAACCTGGGTACACCTGAAATATCCCAGGAAATATAAAAATGGTTCCAAACATTGTGGAACTTACGTACGATGGAATATCCCTCAGCCACGAAATCAATGTCATAAGACCAGTAGCAGCAAAATGAGTGGATTCAGGTACGATGATTCTAAGTGAAAGAAGTCACACAGGAAAAGAAACTTATCATAAGATATCACTTAGGAAGATCCTGTAAACATGGCTACACATGAACTGAGTTAGGCAAGAGAACAGAGTCTCACATTTAGAAAACACTCTTATGCCTGCTTAAGGGGGAAGGAGAGGTGGGGTGATGCATCAAACCAGAGTTTGATATAAGCACAGGTACCGTTCCAAAAACCAACTATGGAATAGACAAGACCTACACCTTCCTCAGTGAAAGGGACTCAAAACCCCATATTTCCCGCAGAGGAATAGATCTGACTAGTAAGAATCTTAAAACCTATGTATTGATATGTCTCCGTAAGGGAATCAAGTGTGTCTAGACTGGCATAAACATGGCAGCAAGAATCAGCTCAAACCCACTCTAAAAAGGAATTTCAAAAACAGAACAAAGAAACAGGGAAATTCTTTACAATTCCTTCAGGGTCTCTGATGCAACCTGGAATGACCCTATCTACAATGACAGCTGGATGTGGCATGAGGCTGGACACTTGGGACTGAGAGGATTGGTGAGATTGGGTGAGCAAATGCAGACCCTTTAAAGCAATAATGCATGGCACCCATTCCATGGGTCCCAGCTCTCCAGGTTGAAGGGAATATTACTACAGCTATAACGTGTACGGGAAACCTAGAGAATGGACACACTGTGAATACGAAAGGTTTCTAAAACTCAACGAAGAGCCCCTCTCCTGGTGCTCCGGTTTGACTTTCCAACTGCTTTCCTATCAATCTCCCAACTTGGAGAGACAGCCCCTTTAAGCTCCTGGTTCGCACAGGTTGCCAATTTGGCAGAGGATGAAAGGGAAGAGGGAGAACCAATGAGAGAGTAGCTGTTAGGCATTTGGATGGGCACATGTCACTCTAATTTCCCGGCAGGAAGAAGAAATTAACCAAAGTCTCAGCCACCCACCGGGAACCAGTATAGGTCCTGAACCAAAAGTTTGGACTTGCGTTCAGCTCACAAGAAACGAGTTGAAAAATGGAGCTCAGGGGCACAGCAATTCACAAACTGGCAGAGTAATCAAAGCCAACTATCGTCCAAAAATCTGTTGAGGGAAGGCAACGAGGCGGACTTGAAAGCGAGGCAGAATAGCAGGAAACAGATTTCACGAGGTACGTTGGAATCGCCTGTAAAGCACAGGAAGAGGGGCACAACTTCGACAATGATGCACTTGGCCAAAAAGGGCGTATGCGTTTTCTCCTGAATATATTCAGGAGAAAACGCATACGCCCTTTTTGGCCAAGCAAGCAAGCGGGCAATGCAAATCTGCACTACAAAGAAGTATCACTTCCCACCGGTCAAAAGGGACATCCACAAAATGTGTAAAAACCAGAAAGGCAAGACAGGCCCTGGAGAACAGGGAGCCTTGTTATGCTGATGGGCGGGATGTAAGTTGCCAACTGCCTCACTGGAGGAGTGCATTGTGTTCCCTAAAACAAGTAAACAACAGAGCTACAGAGCCAAGGGCACTTCCAGTCTAGGGAATATACCTTGGGAAAACTGAAAATCCATAAGACAGAGCCACCCCCAAATTGAGGGCTGCACTGCTTACAAGAACCTCAACCTGGGTACACCTGAAATATCCCAGGAAATATAAAAATGGTTCCAAACATTGTGGAACTTACGTACGATGGAATATCCCTCAGCCACGAAATCAATGTCATAAGACCAGTAGCAGCAAAATGAGTGGATTCAGGTACGATGATTCTAAGTGAAAGAAGTCACACAGGAAAAGAAACTTATCATAAGATATCACTTAGGAAGATCCTGTAAACATGGCTACACATGAACTGAGTTAGGCAAGAGAACAGAGTCTCACATTTAGAAAACACTCTTATGCCTGCTTAAGGGGGAAGGAGAGGTGGGGTGATGCATCAAACCAGAGTTTGATATAAGCACAGGTACCGTTCCAAAAACCAACTATGGAATAGACAAGACCTACACCTTCCTCAGTGAAAGGGACTCAAAACCCCATATTTCCCGCAGAGGAATAGATCTGACTAGTAAGAATCTTAAAACCTATGTATTGATATGTCTCCGTAAGGGAATCAAGGGTGTCTAGACTGGCATAAACAGGGCAGCAAGAATCAGCTCAAACCCACACTAAAAAGGAATTTCAAAAACAGAACAAAGAAACAGGGAAATTCTTTACAATTCCTTCAGGGTCTCTGATGCAACCTGGAATGACCCTATCTACAATGACAGCTGGATGTGGCATGAGGCTGGACACTTGGGACTGAGAGGATTGGTGAGATTGGGTGAGCAAATGCAGACCCTTTAAAGCAATAATGCATGGCACCCATTCCATGGGTCCCAGCTCTCCAGGTTGAAGGGAATATTACTACAGCTATAACGTGTACGGGAAACCTAGAGAATGGACACACTGTGAATACGAAAGGTTTCTAAAACTCAACGAAGAGCCCCTCTCCTGGTGCTCCGGTTTGACTTTCCAACTGCTTTCCTATCAATCTCCCAACTTGGAGAGACAGCCCCTTTAAGCTCCTGGTTCGCACAGGTTGCCAATTTGGCAGAGGATGAAAGGGAAGAGGGAGAACCAATGAGAGAGTAGCTGTTAGGCATTTGGATGGGCACATGTCACTCTAATTTCCCGGCAGGAAGAAGAAATTAACCAAAGTCTCAGCCACCCACCGGGAACCAGTATAGGTCCTGAACCAAAAGTTTGGACTTGCGTTCAGCTCACAAGAAACGAGTTGAAAAATGGAGCTCAGGGGCACAGCAATTCACAAACTGGCAGAGTAATCAAAGCCAACTATCGTCCAAAAATCTGTTGAGGGAAGGCAACGAGGCGGACTTGAAAGCGAGGCAGAATAGCAGGAAACAGATTTCACGAGGTACGTTGGAATCGCCTGTAAAGCACAGGAAGAGGGGCACAACTTCGACAATGATGCACTTGGCCAAAAAGGGCGTATGCGTTTTCTCCTGAATATATTCAGGAGAAAACGCATACGCCCTTTTTGGCCAAGCAAGCAAGCGGGCAATGCAAATCTGCACTACAAAGAAGTATCACTTCCCACCGGTCAAAAGGGACATCCACAAAATGTGTAAAAACCAGAAAGGCAAGACAGGCCCTGGAGAACAGGGAGCCTTGTTATGCTGATGGGCGGGATGTAAGTTGCCAACTGCCTCACTGGAGGAGTGCATTGTGTTCCCTAAAACAAGTAAACAACAGAGCTACAGAGCCAAGGGCACTTCCAGTCTAGGGAATATACCTTGGGAAAACTGAAAATCCATAAGACAGAGCCACCCCCAAATTGAGGGCTGCACTGCTTACAAGAACCTCAACCTGGGTACACCTGAAATATCCCAGGAAATATAAAAATGGTTCCAAACATTGTGGAACTTACGTACGATGGAATATCCCTCAGCCACGAAATCAATGTCATAAGACCAGTAGCAGCAAAATGAGTGGATTCAGGTACGATGATTCTAAGTGAAAGAAGTCACACAGGAAAAGAAACTTATCATAAGATATCACTTAGGAAGATCCTGTAAACATGGCTACACATGAACTGAGTTAGGCAAGAGAACAGAGTCTCACATTTAGAAAACACTCTTATGCCTGCTTAAGGGGGAAGGAGAGGTGGGGTGATGCATCAAACCAGAGTTTGATATAAGCACAGGTACCGTTCCAAAAACCAACTATGGAATAGACAAGACCTACACCTTCCTCAGTGAAAGGGACTCAAAACCCCATATTTCCCGCAGAGGAATAGATCTGACTAGTAAGAATCTTAAAACCTATGTATTGATATGTCTCCGTAAGGGAATCAAGGGTGTCTAGACTGGCATAAACAGGGCAGCAAGAATCAGCTCAAACCCACACTAAAAAGTAATTTCAAAAACAGAACAAAGAAACAGGGAAATTCTTTACAATTCCTTCAGGGTCTCTGATGCAACCTGGAATGACCCTATCTACAATGACAGCTGGATGTGGCATGAGGCTGGACACTTGGGACTGAGAGGATTGGTGAGATTGGGTGAGCAAATGCAGACCCTTTAAAGCAATAATGCATGGCACCCATTCCATGGGTCCCAGCTCTCCAGGTTGAAGGGAATATTACTACAGCTATAACGTGTACGGGAAACCTAGAGAATGGACACACTGTGAATACGAAAGGTTTCTAAAACTCAACGAAGAGCCCCTCTCCTGGTGCTCCGGTTTGACTTTCCAACTGCTTTCCTATCAATCTCCCAACTTGGAGAGACAGCCCCTTTAAGCTCCTGGTTCGCACAGGTTGCCAATTTGGCAGAGGATGAAAGGGAAGAGGGAGAACCAATGAGAGAGTAGCTGTTAGGCATTTGGATGGGCACATGTCACTCTAATTTCCCGGCAGGAAGAAGAAATTAACCAAAGTCTCAGCCACCCACCGGGAACCAGTATAGGTCCTGAACCAAAAGTTTGGACTTGCGTTCAGCTCACAAGAAACGAGTTGAAAAATGGAGCTCAGGGGCACAGCAATTCACAAACTGGCAGAGTAATCAAAGCCAACTATCGTCCAAAAATCTGTTGAGGGAAGGCAACGAGGCGGACTTGAAAGCGAGGCAGAATAGCAGGAAACAGATTTCACGAGGTACGTTGGAATCGCCTGTAAAGCACAGGAAGAGGGGCACAACTTCGACAATGATGCACTTGGCCAAAAAGGGCGTATGCGTTTTCTCCTGAATATATTCAGGAGAAAACGCATACGCCCTTTTTGGCCAAGCAAGCAAGCGGGCAATGCAAATCTGCACTACAAAGAAGTATCACTTCCCACCGGTCAAAAGGGACATCCACAAAATGTGTAAAAACCAGAAAGGCAAGACAGGCCCTGGAGAACAGGGAGCCTTGTTATGCTGATGGGCGGGATGTAAGTTGCCAACTGCCTCACTGGAGGAGTGCATTGTGTTCCCTAAAACAAGTAAACAACAGAGCTACAGAGCCAAGGGCACTTCCAGTCTAGGGAATATACCTTGGGAAAACTGAAAATCCATAAGACAGAGCCACCCCCAAATTGAGGGCTGCACTGCTTACAAGAACCTCAACCTGGGTACACCTGAAATATCCCAGGAAATATAAAAATGGTTCCAAACATTGTGGAACTTACGTACGATGGAATATCCCTCAGCCACGAAATCAATGTCATAAGACCAGTAGCAGCAAAATGAGTGGATTCAGGTACGATGATTCTAAGTGAAAGAAGTCACACAGGAAAAGAAACTTATCATAAGATATCACTTAGGAAGATCCTGTAAACATGGCTACACATGAACTGAGTTAGGCAAGAGAACAGAGTCTCACATTTAGAAAACACTCTTATGCCTGCTTAAGGGGGAAGGAGAGGTGGGGTGATGCATCAAACCAGAGTTTGATATAAGCACAGGTACCGTTCCAAAAACCAACTATGGAATAGACAAGACCTACACCTTCCTCAGTGAAAGGGACTCAAAACCCCATATTTCCCGCAGAGGAATAGATCTGACTAGTAAGAATCTTAAAACCTATGTATTGATATGTCTCCGTAAGGGAATCAAGGGTGTCTAGACTGGCATAAACAGGGCAGCAAGAATCAGCTCAAACCCACTCTAAAAAGGAATTTCAAAAACAGAACAAAGAAACAGGGAAATTCTTTACAATTCCTTCAGGGTCTCTGATGCAACCTGGAATGACCCTATCTACAATGACAGCTGGATGTGGCATGAGGCTGGACACTTGGGACTGAGAGGATTGGTGAGATTGGGTGAGCAAATGCAGACCCTTTAAAGCAATAATGCATGGCACCCATTCCATGGGTCCCAGCTCTCCAGGTTGAAGGGAATATTACTACAGCTATAACGTGTACGGGAAACCTAGAGAATGGACACACTGTGAATACGAAAGGTTTCTAAAACTCAACGAAGAGCCCCTCTCCTGGTGCTCCGGTTTGACTTTCCAACTGCTTTCCTATCAATCTCCCAACTTGGAGAGACAGCCCCTTTAAGCTCCTGGTTCGCACAGGTTGCCAATTTGGCAGAGGATGAAAGGGAAGAGGGAGAACCAATGAGAGAGTAGCTGTTAGGCATTTGGATGGGCACATGTCACTCTAATTTCCCGGCAGGAAGAAGAAATTAACCAAAGTCTCAGCCACACACCCGGAACCAGTATAGGTCCTGAACCAAAAGTTTGGACTTGCGTTCAGCTCACAAGAAACGAGTTGAAAAATGGAGCTCAGGGGCACAGCAATTCACAAACTGGCAGAGTAATCAAGGCCAACTATCGTCCAAAAATCTGTTGAGGGAAGGCAACGAGGCGGACTTGAAAGCGAGGCAGAATAGCAGGAAACAGATTTCACGAGGTACGTTGGAATCGCCTGTAAAGCACAGGAAGAGGGGCACAACTTCGACAATGATGCACTTGGCCAAAAAGGGCGTATGCGTTTTCTCCTGAATATATTCAGGAGAAAACGCATACGCCCTTTTTGGCCAAGCAAGCAAGCGGGCAATGCAAATCTGCACTACAAAGAAGTATCACTTCCCACCGGTCAAAAGGGACATCCACAAACTGTGTAAAAACCAGAAAGGCAAGACAGGCCCTGGAGAACAGGGAGCCTTGTTATGCTGATGGGCGGGATGTAAGTTGCCAACTGCCTCACTGGAGGAGTGCATTGTGTTCCCTAAAACAAGTAAACAACAGAGCTACAGAGCCAAGGGCACTTCCAGTCTAGGGAATATACCTTGGGAAAACTGAAAATCCATAAGACAGAGCCACCCCCAAATTGAGGGCTGCACTGCTTACAAGAACCTCAACCTGGGTACACCTGAAATATCCCAGGAAATATAAAAATGGTTCCAAACATTGTGGAACATACGTATGATGGAATATCCCTCAGCCACGAAATCAATGTCATAAGATCAGTAGCAGCAAAATGAGTGGATTCAGGTACGATGATTCTAAGGGAAAGAAGTCACACAGGAAAAGAAACTTATCATAAGATATCACTTAGGAAGATCCTGTAAACATGGCTACACATGAACTGAGTTAGGCAAGAGAACAGAGTCTCACATTTAGAAAACACTCTTATGCCTGCTTAAGGGGGAAGGAGAGGTGGGGTGATGCATCAAACCAGAGTTTGATATAAGCACAGGTACCGTTCCAAAAACCAACTATGGAATAGACAAGACCTACACCTTCCTCAGTGAAAGGGACTCAAAACCCCATATTTCCCGCAGAGGAATAGATCTGACAAGTAAGAATCTTAAAACCTATGTATTGATATGTCTCCGTAAGGGAATCAAGTGTGTCTAGACTGGCATAAACATGGCAGCGAGAATCAGCTCAAAGCCACTCTAAACAGGAATTTCAAAAACAGAACAAAGAAACAGGGTAATTCTTCAAAATTCCTTCAGGGTCGCTGATGCAACCTGGAATGACCCTATCTACAATGACAGCTGGATGTGGCATGAGGCTGGACACTTGGGACTGAGAGGATTGGTGAGATTGGGTGAGCAAATGCAGACCCTTTAAAGCAATAATGCATGGCACCCATTCCATGGGTCCCAGCTCTCCAGGTTGAAGGGAATATTACTACAGCTATAACGTGTACGGGAAACCTAGAGAATGGACACACTGTGAATACGAAAGGTTTCTAAAACTCAACGAAGAGCCCCTCTCCTGGTGCTCCGGTTTGACTTTCCAACTGCTTTCCTATCAATCTCCCAACTTGGAGAGACAGCCCCTTTAAGCTCCTGGTTCGCACAGGTTGCCAATTTGGCAGAGGATGAAAGGGAAGAGGGAGAACCAATGAGAGAGTAGCTGTTAGGCATTTGGATGGGCACATGTCACTCTAATTTCCCGGCAGGAAGAAGAAATTAACCAAAGTCTCAGCCACACACCCGGAACCAGTATAGGTCCTGAACCAAAAGTTTGGACTTGCGTTCAGCTCACAAGAAACGAGTTGAAAAATGGAGCTCAGGGGCACAGCAATTCACAAACTGGCAGAGTAATCAAGGCCAACTATCGTCCAAAAATCTGTTGAGGGAAGGCAACGAGGCGGACTTGAAAGCGAGGCAGAATAGCAGGAAACAGATTTCACGAGGTACGTTGGAATCGCCTGTAAAGCACAGGAAGAGGGGCACAACTTCGACAATGATGCACTTGGCCAAAAAAGGCGTATGCGTTTTCTCCTGAATATATTCAGGAGAAAACGCATACGCCCTTTTTGGCCAAGCAAGCAAGCGGGCAATGCAAATCTGCACTACAAAGAAGTATCACTTCCCACCGGTCAAAAGGGACATCCACAAACTGTGTAAAAACCAGAAAGGCAAGACAGGCCCTGGAGAACAGGGAGCCTTGTTATGCTGATGGGCGGGATGTAAGTTGCCAACTGCCTCACTGGAGGAGTGCATTGTGTTCCCTAAAACAAGTAAACAACAGAGCTACAGAGCCAAGGGCACTTGCAGTCTAGGGAATATACCTTGGGAAAACTGAAAATCCATAAGACAGAGCCACCCCCAAATTGAGGGCTGCACTGCTTACAAGAACCTCAACCTGGGTACACCTGAAATATCCCAGGAAATATAAAAATGGTTCCAAACTTTGTGGAACATACGTATGATGGAATATCCCTCAGCCACGAAATCAATGTCATAAGATCAGTAGCAGCAAAATGAGTGGATTCAGGTACGATGATTCTAAGGGAAAGAAGTCACACAGGAAAAGAAACTTATCATAAGATATCACTTAGGAAGATCCTGTAAACATGGCTACACATGAACTGAGTTAGGCAAGAGAACAGAGTCTCACATTTAGAAAACACTCTTATGCCTGCTTAAGGGGGAAGGAGAGGTGGGGTGATGCATCAAACCAGAGTTTGATATAAGCACAGGTACCGTTCCAAAATCCAACTATGGAATAGACAAGACCTACACCTTCCTCAGTGAAAGGGACTCAAAACGTCATATTTCCCGCAGAGGAATAGATCTGACTAGTAAGAATCTTAAAACCTATGTATTGATATGTCTCCGTAAGGGAATCAAGGGTGTCTAGACTGGCATAAACAGGGCAGCGAGAATCAGCTCAAACCCACTCTAAAAAGGAATTTCAAAAACAGAACAAAGAAACAGGGAAATTCTTTACAATTCCTTCAGGGTCTCTGATGCAACCTGGAATGACCCTATCTACAATGACAGCTGGATGTGGCATGAGGCTGGACACTTGGGACTGAGAGGATTGGTGAGATTGGGTGAGCAAATGCAGACCCTTTAAAGCAATAATGCATGGCACCCATTCCATGGGTCCCAGCTCTCCAGGTTGAAGGGAATATTACTACAGCTATAACGTGTACGGGAAACCTAGAGAATGGACACACTGTGAATACGAAAGGTTTCTAAAACTCAACGAAGAGCCCCTCTCCTGGTGCTCCGGTTTGACTTTCCAACTGCTTTCCTATCAATCTCCCTACTTGGAGAGACAACCCCTTTAAGCTCCTAGTTCGCACAGGTTGCCAATTTGGCAGAGGATGAAAGGGAAGAGGGAGAACCAATGAGAGAGTAGCTGTTAGGCATTTGGATGGGCACATGTCACTCTAATTTCCCGGCAGGAAGAAGAATTAACCAAAGTCTCAGCCACCCACCGGGAACCAGTATAGGTCCTGAACCAAAAGTTTGGACTTGCGTTCAGCTCACAAGAAACGTGTTGAAAAATGGAGCTCAGGGGCACAGCAATTCACAAACTGGCAGAGTAATCAAGGCAAACTATCGTCCAAAAATCTGTTGAGGGAAGGCAACGAGGCAGACTTCAAAGCGAGGCAGAATAGCAGGAAACAGATTTCAAGAGGTACGTTGGAATCACCTGTAAAGCACAGGAAGAGTGGCACAACTTCGACAATGATGCACTTGGCCAAAAAGGGCGTATGCGTTTTCTCCTGAATATATTCAGGAGAAAACGCATACGCCCTTTTTGGCCAAGCAAGCAAGCGGGCAATTCAAATCTGCACTACAAAGAAGTATCACTTCCCACCGGTCAAAAGGGACATCCACAAACTGTGTAAAAACCAGAAAGGCAAGACAGGCCCTGGAGAACAGGGAGCCTTGTTATGCTGATGGGCGGGATGTAAGTTGCCAACTGCCTCACTGGAGGAGTGCATTGTGTTCCCTAAAACAAGTAAACAACAGAGCTACAGAGCCAAGGGCACTTCCAGTCTAGGGAATATACCTTGGGAAAACTGAAAATCCATAAGACAGAGCCACCCCCAAATTGAGGGCTGCACTGCTTACAAGAACCTCAACCTGGGTACACCTGAAATATCCCAGGAAATATAAAAATGGTTCCAAACATCGTGGAACTTACGTACGATGGAATATCCCTCAGCCACGAAATCAATGTCATAAGACCAGTAGCAGCAAAATGAGTGGATTCAGGTACGATGATTCTAAGTGAAAGAAGTCACACAGGAAAAGAAACTTATCATAAGATATCACTTAGGAAGATCCTGTAAACATGGCTACACATGAACTGAGTTAGGCAAGAGAACAGAGTCTCACATTTAGAAAACACTCTTATGCCTGCTTAAGGGGGAAGGAGAGGTGGGGTGATGCATCAAACCAGAGTTTGATATAAGCACAGGTACCGTTCCAAAACCCAACTATGGAATAGACAAGACCTACACCTTCCTCAGTGAAAGGGACTCAAAACCCCATATTTCCCGCAGAGGAATAGATCTGACTAGTAAGAATCTTAAAACCTATGTATTGATATGTCTCCGTAAGGGAATCAAGTGTGTCTAGACTGGCATAAACATGGCAGCGAGAATCAGCTCAAACCCACTCTAAACAGGAATTTCAAAAACAGAACAAAGAAACAGGGTAATTCTTCACAATTCCTTCAGGGTCGCTGATGCAACCTGGAATGACCCTATCTACAATGACAGCTGGATGTGGCATAAGGCTGGACACTTGGGACTGAGAGGATTGGTGAGACTGGGTGAGCAAATGCAGACCCTTTAAAGCAATAATGCATGGCACCCATTCCATGGGTCTCAGCTCTCCAGGTTGAAGGGAATATTACTACAGCTATTACATGTACGGGAAACCTAGAGAATGGACACACTGTGAATACGAAAGGTTTCTAAAACTCAACGAAGAGCCCCTCTCCTGGTGCTCCGGTTTGACTTTCCAACTGCTTTCCTATCAATCTCCCAACTTGGAGAGACAGCCCCTTTAAGCTCCTGGTTCGCACAGGTTGCCAATTTGGCAGAGGATGAAAGGGAAGAGGGAGAACCAATGAGAGAGTAGCTGTTAGGCATTTGGATGGGCACATGTCACTCTAATTTCCCGGCAGGAAGAAGAATTAACCAAAGTCTCAGCCACCCACCGGGAACCAGTATAGGTCCTGAACCAAAAGTTTGGACTTGCGTTCAGCTCACAAGAAACGAGTTGAAAAATGGAGCTCAGGGGCACAGCAATTCACAAACTGGCAGAGTAATCAAGGCCAACTATCGTCCAAAAATCTGTTGAGGGAAGGCAACGAGGCGGACTTGAAAGCGAGGCAGAATAGCAGGAAACAGATTTCACGAGGTACGTTGGAATCGCCTGTAAAGCACAGGAAGAGGGGCACAACTTCGACAATGATGCACTTGGCCAAAAAGGGCGTATGCGTTTTCTCCTGAATATATTCAGGAGAAAACGCATACGCCCTTTTTGGCCAAGCAAGCAAGCGGGCAATGCAAATCTGCACTACAAAGAAGTATCACTTCCCACCGGTCAAAAGGGACATCCACAAAATGTGTAAAAACCAGAAAGGCAAGACAGGCCCTGGAGAACAGGGAGCCTTGTTATGCTGATGGGCGGGATGTAAGTTGCCAACTGCCTCACTGGAGGAGTGCATTGTGTTCCCTAAAACAAGTAAACAACAGAGCTACAGAGCCAAGGGCACTTCCAGTCTAGGGAATATACCTTGGGAAAACTGAAAATCCATAAGACAGAGCCACCCCCAAATTGAGGGCTGCACTGCTTACAAGAACCTCAACCTGGGTACACCTGAAATATCCCAGGAAATATAAAAATGGTTCCAAACATTGTGGAACTTACGTACGATGGAATATCCCTCAGCCACGAAATCAATGTCATAAGACCAGTAGCAGCAAAATGAGTGGATTCAGGTACGATGATTCTAAGTGAAAGAAGTCCCACAGGAAAAGAAACTTATCATAAGATATCACTTAGGAAGATCCTGTAAACATGGCTACACATGAACTGAGTTAGGCAAGAGAACAGAGTCTCACATTTAGAAAACACTCTTATGCCTGCTTAAGGGGGAAGGAGAGGTGGGGTGATGCATCAAACCAGAGTTTGATATAAGCACAGGTACCGTTCCAAAATCCAACTATGGAATAGACAAGACCTACACCTTCCTCAGTGAAAGGGACTCAAAACGTCATATTTCCCGCAGAGGAATAGATCTGACTAGTAAGAATCTTAAAACCTATGTATTGATATGTCTCCGTAAGGGAATCAAGGGTGTCTAGACTGGCATAAACAGGGCAGCGAGAATCAGCTCAAACCCACTCTAAAAAGGAATTTCAAAAACAGAACAAAGAAACAGGGAAATTCTTTACAATTCCTTCAGGGTCTCTGATGCAACCTGGAATGACCCTATCTACAATGACAGCTGGATGTGGCATGAGGCTGGACACTTGGGACTGAGAGGATTGGTGAGATTGGGTGAGCAAATGCAGACCCTTTAAAGCAATAATGCATGGCACCCATTCCATGGGTCCCAGCTCTCCAGGTTGAAGGGAATATTACTACAGCTATAACGTGTACGGGAAACCTAGAGAATGGACACACTGTGAATACGAAAGGTTTCTAAAACTCAACGAAGAGCCCCTCTCCTGGTGCTCCGGTTTGACTTTCCAACTGCTTTCCTATCAATCTCCCAACTTGGAGAGACAGCCCCTTTAAGCTCCTGGTTCGCACAGGTTGCCAATTTGGCAGAGGATGAAAGGGAAGAGGGAGAACCAATGAGAGAGTAGCTGTTAGGCATTTGGATGGGCACATGTCACTCTAATTTCCCGGCAGGAAGAAGAAATTAACCAAAGTCTCAGCCACACACCCGGAACCAGTATAGGTCCTGAACCAAAAGTTTGGACTTGCGTTCAGCTCACAAGAAACGAGTTGAAAAATGGAGCTCAGGGGCACAGCAATTCACAAACTGGCAGAGTAATCAAGGCCAACTATCGTCCAAAAATCTGTTGAGGGAAGGCAACGAGGCGGACTTGAAAGCGAGGCAGAATAGCAGGAAACAGATTTCACGAGGTACGTTGGAATCGCCTGTAAAGCACAGGAAGAGGGGCACAACTTCGACAATGATGCACTTGGCCAAAAAAGGCGTATGCGTTTTCTCCTGAATATATTCAGGAGAAAACGCATACGCCCTTTTTGGCCAAGCAAGCAAGCGGGCAATGCAAATCTGCACTACAAAGAAGTATCACTTCCCACCGGTCAAAAGGGACATCCACAAACTGTGTAAAAACCAGAAAGGCAAGACAGGCCCTGGAGAACAGGGAGCCTTGTTATGCTGATGGGCGGGATGTAAGTTGCCAACTGCCTCACTGGAGGAGTGCATTGTGTTCCCTAAAACAAGTAAACAACAGAGCTACAGAGCCAAGGGCACTTGCAGTCTAGGGAATATACCTTGGGAAAACTGAAAATCCATAAGACAGAGCCACCCCCAAATTGAGGGCTGCACTGCTTACAAGAACCTCAACCTGGGTACACCTGAAATATCCCAGGAAATATAAAAATGGTTCCAAACTTTGTGGAACATACGTATGATGGAATATCCCTCAGCCACGAAATCAATGTCATAAGATCAGTAGCAGCAAAATGAGTGGATTCAGGTACGATGATTCTAAGGGAAAGAAGTCACACAGGAAAAGAAACTTATCATAAGATATCACTTAGGAAGATCCTGTAAACATGGCTACACATGAACTGAGTTAGGCAAGAGAACAGAGTCTCACATTTAGAAAACACTCTTATGCCTGCTTAAGGGGGAAGGAGAGGTGGGGTGATGCATCAAACCAGAGTTTGATATAAGCACAGGTACCGTTCCAAAATCCAACTATGGAATAGACAAGACCTACACCTTCCTCAGTGAAAGGGACTCAAAACGTCATATTTCCCGCAGAGGAATAGATCTGACTAGTAAGAATCTTAAAACCTATGTATTGATATGTCTCCGTAAGGGAATCAAGGGTGTCTAGACTGGCATAAACAGGGCAGCGAGAATCAGCTCAAACCCACTCTAAAAAGGAATTTCAAAAACAGAACAAAGAAACAGGGAAATTCTTTACAATTCCTTCAGGGTCTCTGATGCAACCTGGAATGACCCTATCTACAATGACAGCTGGATGTGGCATGAGGCTGGACACTTGGGACTGAGAGGATTGGTGAGATTGGGTGAGCAAATGCAGACCCTTTAAAGCAATAATGCATGGCACCCATTCCATGGGTCCCAGCTCTCCAGGTTGAAGGGAATATTACTACAGCTATAACGTGTACGGGAAACCTAGAGAATGGACACACTGTGAATACGAAAGGTTTCTAAAACTCAACGAAGAGCCCCTCTCCTGGTGCTCCGGTTTGACTTTCCAACTGCTTTCCTATCAATCTCCCTACTTGGAGAGACAACCCCTTTAAGCTCCTAGTTCGCACAGGTTGCCAATTTGGCAGAGGATGAAAGGGAAGAGGGAGAACCAATGAGAGAGTAGCTGTTAGGCATTTGGATGGGCACATGTCACTCTAATTTCCCGGCAGGAAGAAGAATTAACCAAAGTCTCAGCCACCCACCGGGAACCAGTATAGGTCCTGAACCAAAAGTTTGGACTTGCGTTCAGCTCACAAGAAACGTGTTGAAAAATGGAGCTCAGGGGCACAGCAATTCACAAACTGGCAGAGTAATCAAGGCAAACTATCGTCCAAAAATCTGTTGAGGGAAGGCAACGAGGCAGACTTCAAAGCGAGGCAGAATAGCAGGAAACAGATTTCAAGAGGTACGTTGGAATCACCTGTAAAGCACAGGAAGAGTGGCACAACTTCGACAATGATGCACTTGGCCAAAAAGGGCGTATGCGTTTTCTCCTGAATATATTCAGGAGAAAACGCATACGCCCTTTTTGGCCAAGCAAGCAAGCGGGCAATTCAAATCTGCACTACAAAGAAGTATCACTTCCCACCGGTCAAAAGGGACATCCACAAACTGTGTAAAAACCAGAAAGGCAAGACAGGCCCTGGAGAACAGGGAGCCTTGTTATGCTGATGGGCGGGATGTAAGTTGCCAACTGCCTCACTGGAGGAGTGCATTGTGTTCCCTAAAACAAGTAAACAACAGAGCTACAGAGCCAAGGGCACTTCCAGTCTAGGGAATATACCTTGGGAAAACTGAAAATCCATAACACAGAGCCACCCCCAAATTGAGGGCTGCACTGCTTACAAGAACCTCAACCTGGGTACACCTGAAATATCCCAGGAAATATAAAAATGGTTCCAAACTTTGTGGAACATACGTACGATGGAATATCCCTCAGCCATGAAATCAATGTCATAAGACCAGTAGCAGCAAAATGAGTGGATTCAGGTACGATGATTCTAAGTGAAAGAAGTCACACAGGAAAAGAAACTTATCATAAGATATCACTTAGGAAGATCCTGTAAACATGGCTACACATGAACTGAGTTAGGCAAGAGAACAGAGTCTCACATTTAGAAAACACTCTTATGCCTGCTTAAGGGGGAAGGAGAGGTGGGGTGATGCATCAAACCAGAGTTTGATATAAGCACAGGTACCGTTCCAAAACCCAACTATGGAATAGACAAGACCTACACCTTCCTCAGTGAAAGGGACTCAAAACCCCATATTTCCCGCAGAGGAATAGATCTGACTAGTAAGAATCTTAAAACCTATGTATTGATATGTCTCCGTAAGGGAATCAAGTGTGTCTAGACTGGCATAAACATGGCAGCGAGAATCAGCTCAAACCCACTCTAAACAGGAATTTCAAAAACAGAACAAAGAAACAGGGTAATTCTTCACAATTCCTTCAGGGTCGCTGATGCAACCTGGAATGACCCTATCTACAATGACAGCTGGATGTGGCATAAGGCTGGACACTTGGGACTGAGAGGATTGGTGAGACTGGGTGAGCAAATGCAGACCCTTTAAAGCAATAATGCATGGCACCCATTCCATGGGTCTCAGCTCTCCAGGTTGAAGGGAATATTACTACAGCTATTACATGTACGGGAAACCTAGAGAATGGACACACTGTGAATACGAAAGGTTTCTAAAACTCAACGAAGAGCCCCTCTCCTGGTGCTCCGGTTTGACTTTCCAACTGCTTTCCTATCAATCTCCCAACTTGGAGAGACAGCCCCTTTAAGCTCCTGGTTCGCACAGGTTGCCAATTTGGCAGAGGATGAAAGGGAAGAGGGAGAACCAATGAGAGAGTAGCTGTTAGGCATTTGGATGGGCACATGTCACTCTAATTTCCCGGCAGGAAGAAGAATTAACCAAAGTCTCAGCCACCCACCGGGAACCAGTATAGGTCCTGAACCAAAAGTTTGGACTTGCGTTCAGCTCACAAGAAACGAGTTGAAAAATGGAGCTCAGGGGCACAGCAATTCACAAACTGGCAGAGTAATCAAGGCCAACTATCGTCCAAAAATCTGTTGAGGGAAGGCAACGAGGCGGACTTGAAAGCGAGGCAGAATAGCAGGAAACAGATTTCACGAGGTACGTTGGAATCGCCTGTAAAGCACAGGAAGAGGGGCACAACTTCGACAATGATGCACTTGGCCAAAAAGGGCGTATGTGTTTTCTCCTGAATATATTCAGGAGAAAACGCATACGCCCTTTTTGGCCAAGCAAGCAAGCGGGCAATGCAAATCTGCACTACAAAGAAGTATCACTTCCCACCGGTCAAAAGGGACATCCACAAAATGTGTAAAAACCAGAAAGGCAAGACAGGCCCTGGAGAACAGGGAGCCTTGTTATGCTGATGGGCGGGATGTAAGTTGCCAACTGCCTCACTGGAGGAGTGCATTGTGTTCCCTAAAACAAGTAAACAACAGAGCTACAGAGCCAAGGGCACTTCCAGTCTAGGGAATATACCTTGGGAAAACTGAAAATCCATAAGACAGAGCCACCCCCAAATTGAGGGCTGCACTGCTTACAAGAACCTCAACCTGGGTACACCTGAAATATCCCAGGAAATATAAAAATGGTTCCAAACATTGTGGAACATACGTATGATGGAATATCCCTCAGCCACGAAATCAATGTCATAAGATCAGTAGCAGCAAAATGAGTGGATTCAGGTACGATGATTCTAAGGGAAAGAAGTCACACAGGAAAAGAAACTTATCATAAGATATCACTTAGGAAGATCCTGTAAACATGGCTACACATGAACTGAGTTAGGCAAGAGAACAGAGTCTCACATTTAGAAAACACTCTTATGCCTGCTTAAGGGGGAAGGAGAGGTGGGGTGATGCATCAAACCAGAGTTTGATATAAGCACAGGTACCGTTCCAAAATCCAACTATGGAATAGAGAAGACCTACACCTTCCTCAGTGAAAGGGACTCAAAACGTCATATTTCCCGCAGAGGAATAGATCTGACTAGTAAGAATCTTAAAACCTATGTATTGATATGTCTCCGTAAGGGAATCAACGGTGTCTAGACTGGCATAAACAGGGCAGCGAGAATCAGCTCAAACCCACTCTAAAAAGGAATTTCAAAAACAGAACAAAGAAACAGGGAAATTCTTTACAATTCCTTCAGGGTCTCTGATGCAACCTGGAATGACCCTATCTACAATGACAGCTGGATGTGGCATGAGGCTGGACACTTGGGACTGAGAGGATTGGTGAGATTGGGTGAGCAAATGCAGACCCTTTAAAGCAATAATGCATGGCACCCATTCCATGGGTCCCAGCTCTCCAGGTTGAAGGGAATATTACTACAGCTATAACGTGTACGGGAAACCTAGAGAATGGACACACTGTGAATACGAAAGGTTTCTAAAACTCAACGAAGAGCCCCTCTCCTGGTGCTCCGGTTTGACTTTCCAACTGCTTTCCTATCAATCTCCCTACTTGGAGAGACAACCCCTTTAAGCTCCTAGTTCGCACAGGTTGCCAATTTGGCAGAGGATGAAAGGGAAGAGGGAGAACCAATGAGAGAGTAGCTGTTAGGCATTTGGATGGGCACATGTCACTCTAATTTCCCGGCAGGAAGAAGAATTAACCAAAGTCTCAGCCACCCACCGGGAACCAGTATAGGTCCTGAACCAAAAGTTTGGACTTGCGTTCAGCTCACAAGAAACGTGTTGAAAAATGGAGCTCAGGGGCACAGCAATTCACAAACTGGCAAAGTAATCAAGGCAAACTATCGTCCAAAAATCTGTTGAGGGAAGGCAACGAGGCAGACTTCAAAGCGAGGCAGAATAGCAGGAAACAGATTTCAAGAGGTACGTTGGAATCACCTGTAAAGCACAGGAAGAGTGGCACAACTTCGACAATGATGCACTTGGCCAAAAAGGGCGTATGCGTTTTCTCCTGAATATATTCAGGAGAAAACGCATACGCCCTTTTTGGCCAAGCAAGCAAGCGGGCAATGCAAATCTGCACTACAAAGAAGTATCACTTCCCACCGGTCAAAAGGGACATCCACAAAATGTGTAAAAACCAGAAAGGCAAGACAGGCCCTGGAGAACAGGGAGCCTTGTTATGCTGATGGGCGGGATGTAAGTTGCCAACTGCCTCACTGGAGGAGTGCATTGTGTTCCCTAAAACAAGTAAACAACAGAGCTACAGAGCCAAGGGCACTTCCAGTCTAGGGAATATACCTTGGGAAAACTGAAAATCCATAACACAGAGCCACCCCCAAATTGAGGGCTGCACTGCTTACAAGAACCTCAACCTGGGTACACCTGAAATATCCCAGGAAATATAAAAATGGTTCCAAACTTTGTGGAACATACGTACGATGGAATATCCCTCAGCCATGAAATCAATGTCATAAGACCAGTAGCAGCAAAATGAGTGGATTCAGGTACGATGATTCTAAGTGAAAGAAGTCACACAGGAAAAGAAACTTATCATAAGATATCACTTAGGAAGATCCTGTAAACATGGCTACACATGAACTGAGTTAGGAAAGAGAACAGAGTCTCACATTTAGAAAACACTCTTATGCCTGCTTAAGGGGGAAGGAGAGGTGGGGTGATGCATCAAACCAGAGTTTGATATAAGCACAGGTACCGTTCCAAAACCCAACTATGGAATAGACAAGACCTACACCTTCCTCAGTGAAAGGGACTCAAAACCCCATATTTCCCGCAGAGGAATAGATCTGACTAGTAAGAATCTTAAAACCTATGTATTGATATGTCTCTGTAAGGGAATCAAGTGTGTCTAGACTGGCATAAACATGGCAGCGAGAATCAGCTCAAACCCACTCTAAACAGGAATTTCAAAAACAGAACAAAGAAACAGGGTAATTCTTCACAATTCCTTCAGGGTCGCTGATGCAACCTGGAATGACCCTATCTACAATGACAGCTGGATGTGGCATAAGGCTGGACACTTGGGACTGAGAGGATTGGTGAGATTGGGTGAGCAAATGCAGACCCTTTAAAGCAATAATGCATGGCACCCATTCCATGGGTCTCAGCTCTCCAGGTTGAAGGGAATATTACTACAGCTATTACATGTACGGGAAACCTAGAGAATGGACACACTGTGAATACGAAAGGTTTCTAAAACTCAACGAAGAGCCCCTCTCCTGGTGCTCCGGTTTGACTTTCCAACTGCTTTCCTATCAATCTCCCAACTTGGAGAGACAGCCCCTTTAAGCTCCTGGTTCGCACAGGTTGCCAATTTGGCAGAGGATGAAAGGGAAGAGGGAGAACCAATGAGAGAGTAGCTGTTAGGCATTTGGATGGGCACATGTCACTCTAATTTCCCGGCAGGAAGAAGAATTAACCAAAGTCTCAGCCACCCACCGGGAACCAGTATAGGTCCTGAACCAAAAGTTTGGACTTGCGTTCAGCTCACAAGAAACGAGTTGAAAAATGGAGCTCAGGGGCACAGCAATTCACAAACTGGCAGAGTAATCAAGGCCAACTATCGTCCAAAAATCTGTTGAGGGAAGGCAACGAGGCGGACTTGAAAGCGAGGCAGAATAGCAGGAAACAGATTTCAAGAGGTACGTTGGAATCGCCTGTAAAGCACAGGAAGAGGGGCACAACTTCGACAATGATGCACTTGGCCAAAAAGGGCGTATGCGTTTTCTCCTGAATATATTCAGGAGAAAACGCATACGCCCTTTTTGGCCAAGCAAGCAAGCGGGCAATGCAAATCTGCACTACAAAGAAGTATCACTTCCCACCGGTCAAAAGGGACATCCACAAAATGTGTAAAAACCAGAAAGGCAAGACAGGCCCTGGAGAACAGGGAGCCTTGTTATGCTGATGGGCGGGATGTAAGTTGCCAACTGCCTCACTGGAGGAGTGCATTGTGTTCCCTCAAACAAGTAAACAACAGAGCTACAGAGCCAAGGGCACTTCCAGTCTAGGGAATATACCTTGGGAAAACTGAAAATCCATAAGACAGAGCCACCCCCAAATTGAGGGCTGCACTGCTTACAAGAACCTCAACCTGGGTACACCTGAAATATCCCAGGAAATATAAAAATGGTTCCAAACATTGTGGAACTTACGTACGATGGAATATCCCTCAGCCATGAAATCAATGTCATAAGACCAGTAGCAGCAAAATGAGTGGATTCAGGTACGATGATTCTAAGTGAAAGAAGTCACACAGGAAAATAAACTTATCATAAGATATCACTTAGGAATATCCTGTAAACATGGCTACACATGAACTGAGTTAGGAAAGAGAACAGAGTCTCACATTTAGAAAACACTCTTATGCCTCCTTAAGGGGGAAGGAGAGGTGGGGTGATGCATCAAACCAGAGTTTGATATAAGCACAGGTACCGTTCCAAAAACCAACTGTGGAATAGACAAGACCTACACCTTCCTCAGTGAAAGGGACTCAAAACCCCATATTTCCCGCAGAGGAATAGATCTGACTAGTACGAATCTTAAAACCTATGTATAGATATGTCTCCATAAGGGAATCAAGTGTGTCTAGACTGGCATAAACAGGGCAGCGAGAATCAGCTCAAACCCACTCTAAAAAGGAATTTCAAAAACAGACCAAAGAAACAGGGAAATTCTTTACAATTCCTTCAGGGTCTCTGATGCAACCTGGAATGACCCTATCTACAATGACAGCTGGATGTGGCATGAGGCTGGACACTTGGGACTGAGAGGATTGGTGAGATTGGGTGAGCAAATGCAGACCCTTTAAAGCAATAATGCATGGCACCCATTCCATGGGTCCCAGCTCTCCAGGTTGAAGGGAATATTACTACAGCTATAACGTGTACGGGAAACCTAGAGAATGGACACACTGTGAATACGAAAGGTTTCTAAAACTCAACGAAGAGCCCCTCTCCTGGTGCTCAGGTTTGACTTTCCAACTGCTTTCCTATCAATCTCCCAACTTGGAGAGACAGCCCCTTTAAGCTCCTGGTTCGCACAGGTTGCCAATTTGGCAGAGGATGAAAGGGAAGAGGGAGAACCAATGAGAGGGTAGCTGTTAGGCATTTGGATGGGCACATGTCACTCTAATTTCCCGGCAGGAAGAAGAAATTAACCAAAGTCTCAGCCACCCACCGGGAACCAGTATAGGTCCTGAACCAAAAGTTTGGACTTGCGTTCAGCTCACAAGAAACGAGTTGAAAAATGGAGCTCAGGGGCACAGCAATTCACAAACTGGCAGAGTAATCAAAGCCAACTATCGTCCAAAAATCTGTTGAGGGAAGGCAACGAGGCGGACTTGAAAGCGAGGCAGAATAGCAGGAAACAGATTTCACGAGGTACGTTGGAATCACCTGTAAAGCACAGGAAGAGGGGCACAACTTCGACAATGATGCACTTGGCCAAAAAGGGCGTATGCGTTTTCTCCTGAATATATTCAGGAGAAAACGCATACGCCCTTTTTGGCCAAGCAAGCAAGCGGGCAATGCAAATCTGCACTACAAAGAAGTATCACTTCCCACCGGTCAAAAGGGACATCCACAAAATGTGTACAAACCAGAAAGGCAAGACAGGCCCTGGAGAACAGGGAGCCTTGTTATGCTGATGGGCGGGATGTAAGTTGCCAACTGCCTCACTGGAGGAGTGCATTGTGTTCCCTAAAACAAGTAAACAACAGAGCTACAGAGCCAAGGGCACTTCCAGTCTAGGGAATATACCTTGGGAAAACTGAAAATCCATAAGACAGAGCCACCCCCAAATTGAGGGCTGCACTGCTTACAAGAACCTCAACCTGGGTACACCTGAAATATCCCAGGAAATATAAAAATGGTTCCAAACACCGTGGAACTTATGTACGATGGAATATCCCTCAGCCACGAAATCAATGTCATAAGACCAGTAGCAGCAAAATGAGTGGATTCAGGTACGATGATTCTAAGTGAAAGAAGTCCCACAGGAAAAGAAACTTATCATAAGATATCACTTAGGAAGATCCTGTAAACATGGCTACACATGAACTGAGTTAGGCATGAGAACAGAGTCTCACATTTAGAAAACACTCTTATGCCTGCTTAAGGGGGAAGGAGAGGTGGGGTGATGCATCAAACCAGAGTTTGATATAAGCACAGGTACCGTTCCAAAAACCAACTATGGAATAGACAAGACCTACACCTTCCTCAGTGAAAGGGACTCAAAACCCCATATTTCCCGCAGAGGAATAGATCTGACTAGTAAGAATCTTAAAACCTTTGTATTGATATGTCTCCGTAAGGGAATCAAGTGTGTCTAGACTGGCATAAACAGGGCAGCGAGAATCAGCTCAAACCCACTCTAAAAAGGAATTTCAAAAACAGAACAAAGAAACAGGGAAATTCTTTACAATTCCTTCAGGGTCTCTGATGCAACCTGGAATGACCCTATCTACAATGACAGCTGGATGTGGCATGAGGCTGGACACTTGGGACTGAGAGGATTGGTGAGATTGGGTGAGCAAATGCAGACCCTTTAAAGCAATAATGCATGGCACCCATTCCATGGGTCCCAGCTCTCCAGGTTGAAGGGAATATTACTACAGCTATAACGTGTACGGGAAACCTAGAGAATGGACACACTGTGAATACGAAAGGTTTCTAAAACTCAACGAAGAGCCCCTCTCCTGGTGCTCCGGTTTGACTTTCCAACTGCTTTCCTATCAATCTCCCAACTTGGAGAGACAGCCCCTTTAAGCTCCTGGTTCGCACAGGTTGCCAATTTGGCAGAGGATGAAAGGGAAGAGGGAGAACCAATGAGAGAGTAGCTGTTAGGCATTTGGATGGGCACATGTCACTCTAATTTCCCGGCAGGAAGAAGAAATTAACCAAAGTCTCAGCCACCCACCGGGAACCAGTATAGGTCCTGAACCAAAAGTTTGGACTTGCGTTCAGCTCACAAGAAACGAGTTGAAAAATGGAGCTCAGGGGCACAGCAATTCACAAACTGGCAGAGTAATCAAAGCCAACTATCGTCCAAAAATCTGTTGAGGGAAGGCAACGAGGCGGACTTGAAAGCGAGGCAGAATAGCAGGAAACAGATTTCACGAGGTACGTTGGAATCGCCTGTAAAGCACAGGAAGAGGGGCACAACTTCGACAATGATGCACTTGGCCAAAAAGGGCGTATGCGTTTTCTCCTGAATATATTCAGGAGAAAACGCATACGCCCTTTTTGGCCAAGCAAGCAAGCGGGCAATGCAAATCTGCACTACAAAGAAGTATCACTTCCCACCGGTCAAAAGGGACATCCACAAAATGTGTACAAACCAGAAAGGCAAGACAGGCCCTGGAGAACAGGGAGCCTTGTTATGCTGATGGGCGGGATGTAAGTTGCCAACTGCCTCACTGGAGGAGTGCATTGTGTTCCCTAAAACAAGTAAACAACAGAGCTACAGAGCCAAGGGCACTTCCAGTCTAGGGAATATACCTTGGGAAAACTGAAAATCCATAAGACAGAGCCACCCCCAAATTGAGGGCTGCACTGCTTACAAGAACCTCAACCTGGGTACACCTGAAATATCCCAGGAAATATAAAAATGGTTCCAAACATTGTGGAACTTACGTACGATGGAATATCCCTCAGCCACGAAATCAATGTCATAAGACCAGTAGCAGCAAAATGAGTGGATTCAGGTACGATGATTCTAAGTGAAAGAAGTCCCACAGGAAAGGAAACTTATCATAAGATATCACTTAGGAAGATCCTGTAAACATGGCTACACATGAACTGATTTAGGCAAGAGAACAGAGTCTCACATTTAGAAAACACTCTTATGCCTGCTTAAGGGGGAAGGAGAGGTGGGGTGATGCATCAAACCAGAGTTTGATATAAACACAGGTACCGTTCCAAAAACCAACTATGGAATAGACAAGACCTACACCTTCCTCGGTGAAAGGGACTCAAAACCCCATATTTCCCGCAGAGGAATAGATCTGACTAGTAAGAATCTTAAAACCTATGTATAGATATGTCTCCGTAAGGGAATCAAGGGTGTCTAGACTGGCATAAACAGGGCAGCGAGAATCAGCTCAAACCCACTCTAAAAAGGAATTTCAAAAACAGAACAAAGAAACAGGGAAATTCTTTACAATTCCTTCAGGGTCTCTGATGCAACCTGGAATGACCATATCTACAATGACAGCTGGATGTGGCATGAGGCTGGACACTTGGGACTGAGAGGATTGGTGAGATTGGGTGAGCAAATGCAGACCCTTTAAAGCAATAATGCATGGCACCCATTCCATGGGTCCCAGCTCTCCAGGTTGAAGGGAATATTACTACAGCTATAACGTGTACGGGAAACCTAGAGAATGGACACACTGTGAATACGAAAGGTTTCTAAAACTCAACGAAGAGCCCCTCTCCTGGTGCTCCGGTTTGACTTTCCAACTGCTTTCCTATCAATCTCCCAACTTGGAGAGACAGCCCCTTTAAGCTCCTGGTTCGCACAGGTTGCCAATTTGGCAGAGGATGAAAGGGAAGAGGGAGAACCAATGAGAGAGTAGCTGTTAGGCATTTGGATGGGCACATGTCACTCTAATTTCCCGGCAGGAAGAAGAAATTAACCAAAGTCTCAGCCACCCACCGGGAACCAGTATAGGTCCTGAACCAAAAGTTTGGACTTGCGTTCAGCTCACAAGAAACGAGTTGAAAAATGGAGCTCAGGGGCACAGCAATTCACAAACTGGCAGAGTAATCAAAGCCAACTATCGTCCAAAAATCTGTTGAGGGAAGGCAACGAGGCGGACTTGAAAGCGAGGCAGAATAGCAGGAAACAGATTTCACGAGGTACGTTGGAATCGCCTGTAAAGCACAGGAAGAGGGGCACAACTTCGACAATGATGCACTTGGCCAAAAAGGGCGTATGCGTTTTCTCCTGAATATATTCAGGAGAAAACGCATACGCCCTTTTTGGCCAAGCAAGCAAGCGGGCAATGCAAATCTGCACTACAAAGAAGTATCACTTCCCACCGGTCAAAAGGGACATCCACAAAATGTGTACAAACCAGAAAGGCAAGACAGGCCCTGGAGAACAGGGAGCCTTGTTATGCTGATGGGCGGGATGTAAGTTGCCAACTGCCTCACTGGAGGAGTGCATTGTGTTCCCTAAAACAAGTAAACAACAGAGCTACAGAGCCAAGGGCACTTCCAGTCTAGGGAATATACCTTGGGAAAACTGAAAATCCATAAGACAGAGCCACCCCCAAATTGAGGGCTGCACTGCTTACAAGAACCTCAACCTGGGTACACCTGAAATATCCCAGGAAATATAAAAATGGTTCCAAACATTGTGGAACTTACGTACGATGGAATATCCCTCAGCCACGAAATCAATGTCATAAGACCAGTAGCAGCAAAATGAGTGGATTCAGGTACGATGATTCTAAGTGAAAGAAGTCCCACAGGAAAGGAAACTTATCATAAGATATCACTTAGGAAGATCCTGTAAACATGGCTACACATGAACTGAGTTAGGCAAGAGAACAGAGTCTCACATTTAGAAAACACTCTTATGCCTGCTTAAGGGGGAAGGAGAGGTGGGGTGATGCATCAAACCAGAGTTTGATATAAGCACAGGTACCGTTCCAAAAACCAACTATGGAATAGACAAGACCTACACCTTCCTCAGTGAAAGGGACTCAAAACCCCATATTTCCCGCAGAGGAATAGATCTGACTAGTAAGAATCTTAAAACCTATGTATTGATATGTCTCCGTAAGGGAATCAAGGGTGTCTAGACTGGCATAAACAGGGCAGCGAGAATCAGCTCAAACCCACTCTAAAAAGGAATTTCAAAAACAGAACAAAGAAACAGGGAAATTCTTTACAATTCCTTCAGGGTCTCTGATGCAACCTGGAATGACCCTATCTACAATGACAGCTGGATGTGGCATGAGGCTGGACACTTGGGACTGAGAGGATTGGTGAGATTGGGTGAGCAAATGCAGACCCTTTAAAGCAATAATGCATGGCACCCATTCCATGGGTCCCAGCTCTCCAGGTTGAAGGGAATATTACTACAGCTATAACGTGTACGGGAAACCTAGAGAATGGACACACTGTGAATACGAAAGGTTTCTAAAACTCAAAGAAGAGACCCTCTCCTGGTGCTCCGGTTTGACTTTCCAACTGCTTTCCTATCAATCTCCCAACTTGGAGAGACAGCCCCTTTAAGCTCCTGGTTCGCACAGGTTGCCAATTTGGCAGAGGATGAAAGGGAAGAGGGAGAACCAATGAGAGAGTAGCTGTTAGGCATTTGGATGGGCACATGTCACTCTAATTTCCTGGCAGGAAGAAGAAATTAACCAAAGTCTCAGCCACCCACCGGGAACCAGTATAGGTCCTGAACCAAAAGTTTGGACTTGCGTTCAGCTCACAAGAAACGAGTTGAAAAATGGAGCTCAGGGGCACAGCAATTCAGAAACTGGCAGAGTATTCAAAGCCAACTATCGTCCAAAAATCTGTTGAGGGAAGGCAACGAGGCGGACTTGAAAGCGAGGCAGAATAGCAGGAAACAGATTTCACGAGGTACGTTGGAATCGCCTGTAAAGCACAGGAAGAGGGGCACAACTTCGACAATGATGCACTTGGCCAAAAAGGGCGTATGCGTTTTCTCCTGAATATATTCAGGAGAAAACGCATACGCCCTTTTTGGCCAAGCAAGCAAGCGGGCAATGCAAATCTGCACTACAAAGAAGTATCACTTCCCACCGGTCAAAAGGGACATCCACAAAATGTGTACAAACCAGAAAGGCAAGACAGGCCCTGGAGAACAGGGAGCCTTGTTATGCTGATGGGCGGGATGTAAGTTGCCAACTGCCTCACTGGAGGAGTGCATTGTGTTCCCTAAAACAAGTAAACAACAGAGCTACAGAGCCAAGGGCACTTCCAGTCTAGGGAATATACCTTGGGAAAACTGAAAATCCATAAGACAGAGCCACCCCCAAATTGAGGGCTGCACTGCTTACAAGAACCTCAACCTGGGTACACCTGAAATATCCCAGGAAATATAAAAATGGTTCCAAACATTGTGGAACTTACGTACGATGGAATATCCCTCAGCCACGAAATCAATGTCATAAGACCAGTAGCAGCAAAATGAGTGGATTCAGGTACGATGATTCTAAGTGAAAGAAGTCCCACAGGAAAGGAAACTTATCATAAGATATCACTTAGGAAGATCCTGTAAACATGGCTACACATGAACTGAGTTAGGCAAGAGAACAGAGTCTCACATTTAGAAAACACTCTTATGCCTGCTTAAGGGGGAAGGAGAGGTGGGGTGATGCATCAAACCAGAGTTTGATATAAGCACAGGTACCGTTCCAAAAACCAACTATGGAATAGACAAGACCTACACCTTCCTCAGTGAAAGGGACTCAAAACCCCATATTTCCCGCAGAGGAATAGATCTGACTAGTAAGAATCTTAAAACCTATGTATTGATATGTCTCCGTAAGGGAATCAAGTGTGTCTAGACTGGCATAAACAGGGCAGCGAGAATCAGCTCAAACCCACTCTAAAAAGGAATTTCAAAAACAGAACAAAGAAACAGGGAAATTCTTTACAATTCCTTCAGGGTCTCTGATGCAACCTGGAATGACCCTATCTACAATGACAGCTGGATGTGGCATGAGGCTGGACACTTGGGACTGAGAGGATTGGTGAGATTGGGTGAGCAAATGCAGACCCTTTAAAGCAATAATGCATGGCACCCATTCCATGGGTCCCAGCTCTCCAGGTTGAAGGGAATATTACTACAGCTATAACGTGTACGGGAAACCTAGAGAATGGACACACTGTGAATACGAAAGGTTTCTAAAACTCAAAGAAGAGACCCTCTCCTGGTGCTCCGGTTTGACTTTCCAACTGCTTTCCTATCAATCTCCCAACTTGGAGAGACAGCCCCTTTAAGCTCCTGGTTCGCACAGGTTGCCAATTTGGCAGAGGATGAAAGGGAAGAGGGAGAACCAATGAGAGAGTAGCTGTTAGGCATTTGGATGGGCACATGTCACTCTAATTTCCTGGCAGGAAGAAGAAATTAACCAAAGTCTCAGCCACCCACCGGGAACCAGTATAGGTCCTGAACCAAAAGTTTGGACTTGCGTTCAGCTCACAAGAAACGAGTTGAAAAATGGAGCTCAGGGGCACAGCAATTCAGAAACTGGCAGAGTATTCAAAGCCAACTATCGTCCAAAAATCTGTTGAGGGAAGGCAACGAGGCGGACTTGAAAGCGAGGCAGAATAGCAGGAAACAGATTTCACGAGGTACGTTGGAATGGCCTGTAAAGCACAGGAAGAGGGGCACAACTTCGACAATGATGCACTTGGCCAAAAAGGGCGTATGCGTTTTCTCCTGAATATATTCAGGAGAAAACGCATACGCCCTTTTTGGCCAAGCAAGCAAGCGGGCAATGCAAATCTGCACTACAAAGAAGTATCACTTCCCACCGGTCAAAAGGGACATCCACAAAATGTGTAAAAACCAGAAAGGCAAGACAGGCCCTGGAGAACAGGGAGCCTTGTTATGCTGATGGGCGGGATGTAAGTTGCCAACTGCCTCACTGGAGGAGTGCATTGTGTTCCCTAAAACAAGTAAACAACAGAGCTACAGAGCCAAGGGCACTTCCAGTCTAGGGAATATACCTTGGGAAAACTGAAAATCCATAAGACAGAGCCACCCCCAAATTGAGGGCTGCACTGCTTACAAGAACCTCAACCTGGGTACACCTGAAATATCCCAGGAAATATAAAAATGGTTCCAAACATTGTGGAACTTACGTACGATGGAATATCCCTCAGCCACGAAATCAATGTCATAAGACCAGTAGCAGCAAAATGAGTGGATTCAGGTACGATGATTCTAAGTGAAAGAAGTCCCACAGGAAAGGAAACTTATCATAAGATATCACTTAGGAAGATCCTGTAAACATGGCTACACATGAACTGAGTTAGGCAAGAGAACAGAGTCTCACATTTAGAAAACACTCTTATGCCTGCTTAAGGGGGAAGGAGAGGTGGGGTGATGCATCAAACCAGAGTTTGATATAAGCACAGGTACCGTTCCAAAAACCAACTATGGAATAGACAAGACCTACACCTTCCTCAGTGAAAGGGACTCAAAACCCCATATTTCCCGCAGAGGAATAGATCTGACTAGTAAGAATCTTAAAACCTATGTATTGATATGTCTCCGTAAGGGAATCAAGGGTGTCTAGACTGGCATAAACAGGGCAGCGAGAATCAGCTCAAACCCACTCTAAAAAGGAATTTCAAAAACAGAACAAAGAAACAGGGAAATTCTTTACAATTCCTTCAGGGTCTCTGATGCAACCTGGAATGACCCTATCTACAATGACAGCTGGATGTGGCATGAGGCTGGACACTTGGGACTGAGAGGATTGGTGAGATTGGGTGAGCAAATGCAGACCCTTTAAAGCAATAATGCATGGCACCCATTCCATGGGTCCCAGCTCTCCAGGTTGAAGGGAATATTACTACAGCTATAACGTGTACGGGAAACCTAGAGAATGGACACACTGTGAATACGAAAGGTTTCTAAAACTCAACGAAGAGCCCCTCTCCTGGTGCTCCGGTTTGACTTTCCAACTGCTTTCCTATCAATCTCCCAACTTGGAGAGACAGCCCCTTTAAGCTCCTGGTTCGCACAGGTTGCCAATTTGGCAGAGGATGAAAGGGAAGAGGGAGAACCAATGAGAGAGTAGCTGTTAGGCATTTGGATGGGCACATGTCACTCTAATTTCCCGGCAGGAAGAAGAAATTAACCAAAGTCTCAGCCACCCACCGGGAACCAGTATAGGTCCTGAACCAAAAGTTTGGACTTGCGTTCAGCTCACAAGAAACGAGTTGAAAAATGGAGCTCAGGGGCACAGCAATTCACAAACTGGCAGAGTAATCAAAGCCAACTATCGTCCAAAAATCTGTTGAGGGAAGGCAACGAGGCGGACTTGAAAGCGAGGCAGAATAGCAGGAAACAGATTTCACGAGGTACGTTGGAATCGCCTGTAAAGCACAGGAAGAGGGGCACAACTTCGACAATGATGCACTTGGCCAAAAAGGGCGTATGCGTTTTCTCCTGAATATATTCAGGAGAAAACGCATACGCCCTTTTTGGCCAAGCAAGCAAGCGGGCAATGCAAATCTGCACTACAAAGAAGTATCACTTCCCACCGGTCAAAAGGGACATCCACAAAATGTGTACAAACCAGAAAGGCAAGACAGGCCCTGGAGAACAGGGAGCCTTGTTATGCTGATGGGCGGGATGTAAGTTGCCAACTGCCTCACTGGAGGAGTGCATTGTGTTCCCTAAAACAAGTAAACAACAGAGCTACAGAGCCAAGGGCACTTCCAGTCTAGGGAATATACCTTGGGAAAACTGAAAATCCATAAGACAGAGCCACCCCCAAATTGAGGGCTGCACTGCTTACAAGAACCTCAACCTGGGTACACCTGAAATATCCCAGGAAATATAAAAATGGTTCCAAACATTGTGGAACTTACGTACGATGGAATATCCCTCAGCCACGAAATCAATGTCATAAGACCAGTAGCAGCAAAATGAGTGGATTCAGGTACGATGATTCTAAGTGAAAGAAGTCCCACAGGAAAGGAAACTTATCATAAGATATCACTTAGGAAGATCCTGTAAACATGGCTACACATGAACTGAGTTAGGCAAGAGAACAGAGTCTCACATTTAGAAAACACTCTTATGCCTGCTTAAGGGGGAAGGAGAGGTGGGGTGATGCATCAAACCAGAGTTTGATATAAGCACAGGTACCGTTCCAAAAACCAACTATGGAATAGACAAGACCTACACCTTCCTCAGTGAAAGGGACTCAAAACCCCATATTTCCCGCAGAGGAATAGATCTGACTAGTAAGAATCTTAAAACCTATGTATTGATATGTCTCCGTAAGGGAATCAAGGGTGTCTAGACTGGCATAAACAGGGCAGCGAGAATCAGCTCAAACCCACTCTAAAAAGGAATTTCAAAAACAGAACAAAGAAACAGGGAAATTCTTTACAATTCCTTCAGGGTCTCTGATGCAACCTGGAATGACCCTATCTACAATGACAGCTGGATGTGGCATGAGGCTGGACACTTGGGACTGAGAGGATTGGTGAGATTGGGTGAGCAAATGCAGACCCTTTAAAGCAATAATGCATGGCACCCATTCCATGGGTCCCAGCTCTCCAGGTTGAAGGGAATATTACTACAGCTATAACGTGTACGGGAAACCTAGAGAATAGTCACACTGTGAATACGAAAGGTTTCTAAAACTCAACGAAGAGCCCCTCTCCTGGTGCTCCGGTTTGACTTTCCAACTGCTTTCCTATCAATCTCCCAACTTGGAGAGACAGCCCCTTTAAGCTCCTGGTTCGCGCAGGTTGCCAATTTGGCAGAGGATGAAAGGGAAGAGGGAGAACCAATGAGAGAGTAGCTGTTAGGCATTTGGATGGGCACATGTCACTCTAATTTCCCGGCAGGAAGAAGAAATTAACCAAAGTCTCAGCCACCCACCGGGAACCAGTATAGGTCCTGAACCAAAAGTTTGGACTTGCGTTCAGCTCACAAGAAACGAGTTGAAAAATGGAGCTCAGGGGCACAGCAATTCACAAACTGGCAGAGTAATCAAAGCCAACTATCGTCCAAAAATCTGTTGAGGGAAGGCAACGAGGCGGACTTGAAAGCGAGGCAGAATAGCAGGAAACAGATTTCACGAGGTACGTTGGAATCGCCTGTAAAGCACAGGAAGAGGGGCACAACTTCGACAATGATGCACTTGGCCAAAAAGGGCGTATGCGTTTTCTCCTGAATATATTCAGGAGAAAACGCATATGCCCTTTTTGGCCAAGCAAGCAAGCGGGCAATGCAAATCTGCACTACAAAGAAGTATCACTTCCCACCGGTCAAAAGGGACATCCACAAAATGTGTAAAAACCAGAAAGGCAAGACAGGCCCTGGAGAACAGGGAGCCTTGTTATGCTGATGGGCGGGATGTAAGTTGCCAACTGCCTCACTGGAGGAGTGCATTGTGTTCCCTAAAACAAGTAAACAACAGAGCTACAGAGCCAAGGGCACTTCCAGTCTAGGGAATATACCTTGGGAAAACTGAAAATCCATAAGACAGAGCCACCCCCAAATTGAGGGCTGCACTGCTTACAAGAACCTCAACCTGGGTACACCTGAAATATCCCAGGAAATATAAAAATGGTTCCAAACATTGTGGAACTTACGTATGATGGAATATCCCTCAGCCACGAAATCAATGTCATAAGACCAGTAGCAGCAAAATGAGTGGATTCAGGTACGATGATTCTAAGTGAAAGAAGTCACACAGGAAAAGAAACTTATCATAAGATATCACTTAGGAAGATCCTGTAAACATGGCTACACATGAACTGAGTTAGGCAAGAGAACAGAGTCTCACATTTAGAAAACACTCTTATGCCTGCTTAAGGGGGAAGGAGAGGTGGGGTGATGCATCAAACCAGAGTTAGATATAAGCACAGGTACTGTTCCAAAAACCAACTATGGAATAGACAAGACCTACACCTTCCTCAGTGAAAGGGACTCAAAACCCCATATTTCCCGCAGAGGAATAGATCTGACTAGTAAGAATCTTAAAACCTATGTATTGATATGTCTCCGTAAGGGAATCAAGTGTGTCTAGACTGGCATAAACAGGGCAGCGAGAATCAGCTCAAACCCACTCTAAAAAGGAATTTCAAAAACAGAACAAAGAAACAGGGAAATTCTTTACAATTCCTTCAGGGTCTCTGATGCAACCTGGAATGACCCTATCTACAATGACAGCTGGATGTGGCATGAGGCTGGACACTTGGGACTGAGAGGATTGGTGAGATTGGGTGAGCAAATGCAGACCCTTTAAAGCAATAATGCATGGCACCCATTCCATGGGTCCCAGCTCTCCAGGTTGAAGGGAATATTACTACAGCTATAACGTGTACGGGAAACCTAGAGAATGGACACACTGTGAATACGAAAGGTTTCTAAAACTCAAAGAAGAGACCCTCTCCTGGTGCTCCGGTTTGACTTTCCAACTGCTTTCCTATCAATCTCCCAACTTGGAGAGACAGCCCCTTTAAGCTCCTGGTTCGCACAGGTTGCCAATTTGGCAGAGGATGAAAGGGAAGAGGGAGAACCAATGAGAGAGTAGCTGTTAGGCATTTGGATGGGCACATGTCACTCTAATTTCCTGGCAGGAAGAAGAAATTAACCAAAGTCTCAGCCACCCACCGGGAACCAGTATAGGTCCTGAACCAAAAGTTTGGACTTGCGTTCAGCTCACAAGAAACGAGTTGAAAAATGGAGCTCAGGGGCATAGCAATTCACAAACTGGCAGAGTATTCAAAGCCAACTATCGTCCAAAAATCTGTTGAGGGAAGGCAACGAGGCGGACTTGAAAGCGAGGCAGAATAGCAGGAAACAGATTTCACGAGGTACGTTGGAATCGCCTGTAAAGCACAGGAAGAGGGGCACAACTTCGACAATGATGCACTTGGCCAAAAAGGGCGTATGCGTTTTCTCCTGAATATATTCAGGAGAAAACGCATACGCCCTTTTTGGCCAAGCAAGCAAGCGGGCAATGCAAATCTGCACTACAAAGAAGTATCACTTCCCACCGGTCAAAAGGGACATCCACAAAATGTGTAAAAACCAGAAAGGCAAGACAGGCCCTGGAGAACAGGGAGCCTTGTTATGCTGATGGGCGGGATGTAAGTTGCCAACTGCCTCACTGGAGGAGTGCATTGTGTTCCCTAAAACAAGTAAACAACAGAGCTACAGAGCCAAGGGCACTTCCAGTCTAGGGAATATACCTTGGGAAAACTGAAAATCCATAACACAGAGCCACCCCCAAATTGAGGGCTGCACTGCTTACAAGAACCTCAACCTGGGTACACCTGAAATATCCCAGGAAATATAAAAATGGTTCCAAACATTGTGGAACTTACGTACGATGGAATATCCCTCAGCCACGAAATCAATGTCATAAGACCAGTAGCAGCAAAATGAGTGGATTCAGGTACGATGATTCTAAGTGAAAGAAGTCCCACAGGAAAGGAAACTTATCATAAGATATCACTTAGGAAGATCCTGTAAACATGGCTACACATGAACTGAGTTAGGCAAGAGAACAGAGTCTCACATTTAGAAAACACTCTTATGCCTGCTTAAGGGGGAAGGAGAGGTGGGGTGATGCATCAAACCAGAGTTTGATATAAGCACAGGTACCGTTCCAAAAACCAACTATGGAATAGACAAGACCTACACCTTCCTCAGTGAAAGGGACTCAAAACCCCATATTTCCCGCAGAGGAATAGATCTGACTAGTAAGAATCTTAAAACCTATGTATTGATATGTCTCCGTAAGGGAATCAAGGGTGTCTAGACTGGCATAAACAGGGCAGCGAGAATCAGCTCAAACCCACTCTAAAAAGGAATTTCAAAAACAGAACAAAGAAACAGGGAAATTCTTTACAATTCCTTCAGGGTCTCTGATGCAACCTGGAATGACCCTATCTACAATGACAGCTGGATGTGGCATGAGGCTGGACACTTGGGACTGAGAGGATTGGTGAGATTCGGTGAGCAAATGCAGACCCTTTAAAGCAATAATGCATGGCACCCATTCCATGGGTCCCAGCTATCCAGGTTGAAGGGAATATTACTACAGCTATAACGTGTACGGGAAACCTAGAGAATGGACACACTGTGAATACGAAAGGTTTCTAAAACTCAACGAAGAGCCCCTCTCCTGGTGCTCCGGTTTGACTTTCCAACTGCTTTCCTATCAATCTCCCAACTTGGAGAGACAGCCCCTTTAAGCTCCTGGTTCGCACAGGTTGCCAATTTGGCAGAGGATGAAAGGGAAGAGGGAGAACCAATGAGAGAGTAGCTGTTAGGCATTTGGATGGGCACATGTCACTCTAATTTCCCGGCAGGAAGAAGAAATTAACCAAAGTCTCAGCCACCCACCGGGAACCAGTATAGGTCCTGAACCAAAAGTTTGGACTTGCGTTCAGCTCACAAGAAACGAGTTGAAAAATGGAGCTCAGGGGCACAGCAATTCACAAACTGGCAGAGTAATCAAAGCCAACTATCGTCCAAAAATCTGTTGAGGGAAGGCAACGAGGCGGACTTGAAAGCGAGGCAGAATAGCAGGAAACAGATTTCACGAGGTACGTTGGAATCGCCTGTAAAGCACAGGAAGAGGGGCACAACTTCGACAATGATGCACTTGGCCAAAAAGGGCGTATGCGTTTTCTCCTGAATATATTCAGGAGAAAACGCATACGCCCTTTTTGGCCAAGCAAGCAAGCGGGCAATGCAAATCTGCACTACAAAGAAGTATCACTTCCCACCGGTCAAAAGGGACATCCACAAAATGTGTAAAAACCAGAAAGGCAAGACAGGCCCTGGAGAACAGGGAGCCTTGTTATGCTGATGGGCGGGATGTAAGTTGCCAACTGCCTCACTGGAGGAGTGCATTGTGTTCCCTAAAACAAGTAAACAACAGAGCTACAGAGCCAAGGGCACTGCCAGTCTATGGAATATACCTTGGGAAAACTGAAAATCCATAACACAGAGCCACCCCCAAATTGAGGGCTGCACTGCTTACAAGAACCTCAACCTGGGTACACCTGAAATATCCCAGGAAATATAAAAATGGTTCCAAACATTGTGGAACTTACGTACGATGGAATATCCCTCAGCCACGAAATCCATGTCATAAGACCAGTAGCAGCAAAATGAGTGGATTCAGGTACGATGATTCTAAGTGAAAGAAGTCACACAGGAAAAGAAACTTATCATAAGATATCACTTAGGAAGATCCTGTAAACATGGCTACACATGAACTGAGTTAGGCAAGAGAACAGAGTCTCACATTTAGAAAACACTCTTATGCCTGCTTAAGGGGGAAGGAGAGGTGGGGTGATGCATCAAACCAGAGTTTGATATAAGCACAGGTACCGTTCCAAAATCCAACTATGGAATAGAGAAGACCTACACCTTCCTCAGTGAAAGGGACTCAAAACGTCATATTTCCCGCAGAGGAATAGATCTGACTAGTAAGAATCTTAAAACCTATGTATTGATATGTCTCCGTAAGGGAATCAAGTGTGTCTAGACTGGCATAAACAAGGCAGCGAGAATCAGCTCAAACCCACTCTAAAAAGGAATTTCAAAAACAGACCAAAGAAACAGGGAAATTCTTTACAATTCCTTCAGGGTCTCTGATGCAACCTGGAATGACCCTATCTACAATGACAGCTGGATGTGGCATGAGGCTGGACACTTGGGACTGAGAGGATTGGTGAGATTGGGTGAGCAAATGCAGACCCTTTAAAGCAATAATGCATGGCACCCATTCCATGGGTCCCAGCTTTCCAGGTTGAAGGGAATATTACTACAGCTATAACGTGTACGGGAAACCTAGAGAATGGACACACTGTGAATACGAAAGGTTTCTAAAACTCAACGAAGAGCCCCTCTCCTGGTGCTCCGGTTTGACTTTCCAACTGCTTTCCTATCAATCTCCCAACTTGGAGAGACAGCCCCTTTAAGCTCCTGGTTCGCACAGGTTGCCAATTTGGCAGAGGATGAAAGGGAAGAGGGAGAACCAATGAGAGAGTAGCTGTTAGGCATTTGGATGGGCACATGTCACTCTAATTTCCCGGCAGGAAGAAGTATTAACCAAAGTCTCAGCCACACACCGGGAACCAGTATAGGTCCTGAACCAAAAGTTTGGACTTGCGTTCAGCTCACAAGAAACGAGTTGAAAAATGGAGCTCAGGGGCACAGCAATTCACAAACTGGCAGAGTAATCAAGGCCAACTATCGTCCAAAAATCTGTTGAGGGAAGGCAACGAGGCGGACTTGAAAGCGAGTCAGAATAGCGGGAAACAGATTTCAAGAGGTATGTTGGCATCGCCTGTAAAGCACAGGAAGAGGGGCACAACTTCGACAATGATGCACTTGGCCAAAAAGGGCGTATGCGTTTTCTCCTGAATATATTCAGGAGAAAACGCATACGCCCTTTTTGGCCAAGCAAGCAAGCGGGCAATGCAAATCTGCACTACAAAGAAGTATCACTTCCCAGCCGTCAAAAGGGACATCCACAAAATGTGTAAAAACCAGAAAGGCAAGACAGGCCCTGGAGAACAGGGAGCCTTGTTATGCTGATGGGCGGGATGTAAGTTGCCAACTGCCTCACTGGAGGAGTGCATTGTGTTCCCTAAAACAAGTAAACAACAGAGCTACAGAGCCAAGGGCACTTCCAGTCTAGGGAATATACCTTGGGAAAACTGAAAATCCATAACACAGAGCCACCCCCAAATTGAGGGCTGCACTGCTTACAAGAACCTCAACCTGGGTACACCTGAAATATCCCAGGAAATATAAAAATGGTTCCAAACATTGTGGAACTTACGTACGATGGAATATCCCTCAGCCATGAAATCAATGTCATAAGACCAGTAGCAGCAAAATGAGTGGATTCAGGTACGATGATTCTAAGTGAAAGAAGTCACACAGGAAAAGAAACTTATCATAAGATATCACTTAGGAAGATCCTGTAAACATGGCTACACATGAACTGAGTTAGGAAAGAGAACAGAGTCTCACATTTAGAAAACACTCTTATGCCTGCTTAAGGGGGAAGGAGAGGTGGGGTGATGCATCAAACCATAGTTTGATATAAGCACAGGTACCGTTCCAAAATCCAACTATGGAATAGACAAGACCTACACCTTCCTCAGTGAAAGGGACTCAAAACCCCATATTTCCCGCAGAGGAATAGATCTGACTAGTAAGAATGTTAAAACCTATGTATTGATATGTCTCCGTAAGGGAATCAAGTGTGTCTAGACTGGCATAAACAAGGCAGCGAGAATCAGCTCAAACCCACTCTAAAAAGGAATTTCAAAAACAGACCAAAGAAACAGGGAAATTCTTTACAATTCCTTCAGGGTCTCTGATGCAACCTGGAATGACCCTATCTACAATGACAGCTGGATGTGGCATGAGGCTGGACACTTGGGACTGAGAGGATTGGTGAGATTGGGTGAGCAAATGCAGACCCTTTAAAGCAATAATGCATGGCACCCATTCCATGGGTCCCAGCTCTCCAGGTTGAAGGGAATATTACTACAGCTATAACGTGTACGGGAAACCTAGAGAATGGACACACTGTGAATACGAAAGGTTTCTAAAACTCAACGAAGAGCCCCTCTCCTGGTGCTCCGGTTTGACTTTCCAACTGCTTTCCTATCAATCTCCCAACTTGGAGAGACAGCCCCTTTAAGCTCCTGGTTCGCACAGGTTGCCAATTTGGCAGAGGATGAAAGGGAAGAGGGAGAACCAATGAGAGAGTAGCTGTTAGGCATTTGGATGGGCACATGTCACTCTAATTTCCCGGCAGGAAGAAGAAATTAACCAAAGTCTCAGCCACCCACCGGGAACCAGTATAGGTCCTGAACCAAAAGTTTGGACTTGTGTTCAGCTCACAAGAAACGAGTTGAAAAATGGAGCTCAGGGGCACAGCAATTCACAAACTGGCAGAGTAATCAAAGCCAACTATCGTCCAAAAATCTGTTGAGGGAAGGCAACGAGGCGGACTTGAAAGCGAGGCAGAATAGCAGGAAACAGATTTCACGAGATACGTTGGAATCGCCTGTAAAGCACAGGAAGAGGGGCACAACTTCGACAATGATGCACTTGGCCAAAAAGGGCGTATGCGTTTTCTCCTGAATATATTCAGGAGAAAACGCATACGTCCTTTTTGGCCAAGCAAGCAAGCGGGCAATGCAAATCTGCACTACAAAGAAGTATCACTTCCCACCGGTCAAAAGGGACATCCACAAAATGTGTAAAAACCAGAAAGGCAAGACAGGCCCTGGAGAACAGGGAGCCTTGTTATGCTGATGGGCGGGATGTAAGTTGCCAACTGCCTCACTGGAGGAGTGCACTGTGTTCCCTAAAACAAGTAAACAACAGAGCTACAGAGCCAAGGGCACTTCCAGTCTAGGGAATATACCTTGGGAAAACTGAAAATCCATAACACAGAGCCACCCCCAAATTGAGGGCTGCACTGCTTACAAGAACCTCAACCTGGGTACACCTGAAATATCCCAGGAAATATAAAAATGGTTTCAAACATTGTGGAACTTACGTACGATGGAATATCCCTCAGCCACGAAATCAATGTCATAAGACCAGTAGCAGCAAAATGAGTGGATTCAGGTACAATGATTCTAAGTGAAAGAAGTCACACAGGAAAAGAAACTTATCATAAGATATCACTTAGGAAGATCCTGTAAACATGGCTACACATGAACTGAGTTAGGCAAGAGAACAGAGTCTCACATTTAGAAAACACTCTTATGCCTGCTTAAGGGGGAAGGAGAGGTGGGGTGATGCATCAAACCAGAGTTTGATATAAGCACAGGTACCGTTCCAAAAACCAACTATGGAATAGACAAGACCTACACCTTCCTCAGTGAAAGGGACTCAAAACACCATATTTCCCGCAGAGGAATAGATCTGACTAGTAAGAATCTTAAAACCTATGTATTGATATGTCTCCGTAAGGGAATCAAGTGTGTCTAGACTGGCATAAACAGGGCAGCGAGAATCAGCTCAAACCCACTCTAAAAAGGAATTTCAAAAACAGAACAAAGAAACAGGGAAATTCTTTACAATTCCTTCAGGGTCTCTGATGCAACCTGGAATGACCCTATCTACAATGACAGCTGGATGTGGCATGAGGCTGGACACTTGGGACTGAGAGGATTGGTGAGATTGGGTGAGCAAATGCAGACCCTTTAAAGCAATAATGCATGGCACCCATTCCATGGGTCCCAGCTCTCCAGGTTGAAGGGAATATTACTACAGCTATAACGTGTACGGGAAACCTAGAGAATGGACACACTGTGAATACGAAAGGTTTCTAAAACTCAACGAAGAGCCCCTCTCCTGGTGCTCAGGTTTGACTTTCCAACTGCTTTCCTATCAATCTCCCAACTTGGAGAGACAACCCCTTTAAGCTCCTGGTTCGCACTGGTTGCCAATTTGGCAGAGGATGAAAGGGAAGAGGGAGAACAAATGAGAGAGTAGCTGTTAGGCATTTGGATGGGCACATGTCACTCTAATTTCCCGGCAGGAAGTAGAATTAACCAAAGTCTCAGCCACCCACCGGGAACCAGTATAGGTCCTGAACCAAAAGTTTGGACTTGCGTTCAGCTCACAAGAAACGAGTTGAAAAATGGAGCTCAGGGGCACAGCAATTCACAAACTGGCAGAGTAATCAAGGCCAACTATCGTCCAAAAATCTGTTGAGGGAAGGCAACGAGGCAGACTTGAAAGCGAGGAAGAATAGCAGGAAACAGATTTCAAGAGGTACGTTGGAATCACCTGTAAAGCACAGGAAGAGGGGCACAACTTCGACAATGATGCACTTGGCCAAAAAGGGCGTATGCGTTTTCTCCTGAATATATTCAGGAGAAAACGCATACGCCCTTTTTGGCCAAGCAAGCAAGCGGGCAATGCAAATCTGCACTACAAAGAAGTATCACTTCCCACCGGTCAAAAGGGACATCCACAAAATGTGTAAAAAACAGAAAGGCAAGACAGGCCCTGGAGAACAGGGAGCCTTGTTATGCTGATGGGCGGGATGTAAGTTGCCAACTGCCTCACTGGAGGAGTGCATTGTGTTCCCTAAAACAAGTAAACAACAGAGCTACAGAGCCAAGGGCACTTCCAGTCTAGGGAATATACCTTGGGAAAACTGAAAATCCATAACACAGAGCCACCCCCAAATTGAGGGCTGCACTGCTTACAAGAACCTCAACCTGGGTACACCTGAAATATCCCAGGAAATATAAAAATGGTTCCAAACATTGTGGAACTTACGTACGATGGAATATCCCTCAGCCACGAAATCCATGTCATAAGACCAGTAGCAGCAAAATGAGTGGATTCAGGTACGATGATTCTAAGTGAAAGAAGTCACACAGGAAAAGAAACTTATCATAAGATATCACTTAGGAAGATCCTGTAAACATGGCTACACATGAACTGAGTTAGGCAAGAGAACAGAGTCTCACATTTAGAAAACACTCTTATGCCTGCTTAAGGGGGAAGGAGAGGTGGGGTGATGCATCAAACCAGAGTTTGATATAAGCACAGGTACCGTTCCAAAATCCAACTATGGAATAGAGAAGACCTACACCTTCCTCAATGAAAGGGACTCAAAACGTCATATTTCCCGCAGAGGAATAGATCTGACTAGTAAGAATCTTAAAACCTATGTATTGATATGTCTCCGTAAGGGAATCAAGTGTGTCTAGACTGGCATAAACAAGGCAGCGAGAATCAGCTCAAACCCACTCTAAAAAGGAATTTCAAAAACAAACCAAAGAAATAGGGAAATTCTTTACAATTCCTTCAGGGTCTCTGATGCAACCTGGAATGACCCTATCTACAATGACAGCTGGATGTGGCATGAGGCTGGACACTTGGGACTGAGAGGATTGGTGAGATTGGGTGAGCAAATGCAGACCCTTTAAAGCAATAATGCATGGCACCCATTCCATGGGTCCCAGCTTTCCAGGTTGAAGGGAATATTACTACAGCTATAACGTGTACGGGAAACCTAGAGAATGGACACACTGTGAATACGAAAGGTTTCTAAAACTCAACGAAGAGCCCCTCTCCTGGTGCTCCAGTTTGACTTTCCAACTGCTTTCCTATCAATCTCCCAACTTGGAGAGACAGCCCCTTTAAGCTCCTGGTTCGCACAGGTTGCCAATTTGGCAGAGGATGAAAGGGAAGAGGGAGAACCAATGAGAGAGTAGCTGTTAGGCTTTTGGATGGGCACATGTCACTCTAATTTCCCGGCAGGAAGAAGTATTAACCAAAGTCTCAGCCACCCACCGGGAACCAGTATAGGTCCTGAACCAAAAGTTTGGACTTGCGTTCAGCTCACAAGAAACGAGTTGAAAAATGGAGCTCAGGGGCACAGCAATTCACAAACTGGCAGAGTAATCAAGGCCAACTATCGTCCAAAAATCTGTTGAGGGAAGGCAACGAGGCAGACTTGAAAGCGAGGAAGAATAGCAGGAAACAGATTTCAAGAGGTACGTTGGAATCACCTGTAAAGCACAGGAAGAGGGGCACAACTTCGACAATGATGCACTTGGCCAAAAAGGGCGTATGCGTTTTCTCCTGAATATATTCAGGAGAAAACGCATACGCCCTTTTTGGCCAAGCAAGCAAGCGGGCAATGCAAATCTGCACTACAAAGAAGTATCACTTCCCACCGGTCAAAAGGGACATCCACAAAATGTGTAAAAACCAGAAAGGCAAGACAGGCCCTGGAGAACAGGGAGCCTTGTTATGCTGATGGGCGGGATGTAAGTTGCCAACTGCCTCACTGGAGGAGTGCATTGTGTTCCCTAAAACAAGTAAACAACAGAGCTACAGAGCCAAGGGCACTTCCAGTCTAGGGAATATACCTTGGGAAAACTGAAAATCCATAAGACAGAGCCACCCCCAAATTGAGGGCTGCACTGCTTACAAGAACCTCAACCTGGGTACACCTGAAATATCCCAGGAAATATAAAAATGGTTCCAAACATTGTGGAACTTACGTACGATGGAATATCCCTCAGCCACGAAATCAATGTCATAAGACCAGTAGCAGCAAAATGAGTGGATTCAGGTACGATGATTCTAAGTGAAAGAAGTCCCACAGGAAAGGAAACTTATCATAAGATATCACTTAGGAAGATCCTGTAAACATGGCTACACATGAACTGAGTTAGGCAAGAGAACAGAGTCTCACATTTAGAAAACACTCTTATGCCTGCTTAAGGGGGAAGGAGAGGTGGGGTGATGCATCAAACCAGAGTTTGATATAAGCACAGGTACCGTTCCAAAAACCAACTATGGAATAGACAAGACCTACACCTTCCTCAGTGAAAGGGACTCAAAACCCCATATTTCCCGCAGAGGAATAGATCTGACTAGTAAGAATCTTAAAACCTATGTATTGATATGTCTCCGTAAGGGAATCAAGGGTGTCTAGACTGGCATAAACAGGGCAGCGAGAATCAGCTCAAACCCACTCTAAAAAGGAATTTCAAAAACAGACCAAAGAAACCGGGAAATTCTTTACAATTCCTAAAGGGTCTCTGATGCAACCTGGAATGACCCTATCTACAATGACAGCTGGATGTGGCATGAGGCTGGACACTTGGGACTGAGAGGATTGGTGAGATTGGGTGAGCAAATGCAGACCCTTTAAAGCAATAATGCATGGCACCCATTCCATGGGTCCCAGCTCTCCAGGTTGAAGGGAATATTACTACAGCTATAACGTGTACGGGAAACCTAGAGAATGGACACACTGTGAATACGAAAGGTTTCTAAAACTCAACGAAGAGCCCCTCTCCTGGTGCTCCGGTTTGACTTTCCAACTGCTTTCCTATCAATCTCCCAACTTGGAGAGACAGCCCCTTTAAGCTCCTGGTTCGCACAGGTTGCCAATTTGGCAGAGGATGAAAGGGAAGAGGGAGAACCAATGAGAGAGTAGCTGTTAGGCATTTGGATGGGCACATGTCACTCTAATTTCCCGGCAGGAAGAAGAAATTAACCAAAGTCTCAGCCACCCACCGGGAACCAGTATAGTTCCTGAACCAAAAGTTTGGACTTGTGTTCAGCTCACAAGAAACGAGTTGAAAAATGGAGCTCAGGGGCACAGCAATTCACAAACTGGCAGAGTAATCAAAGCCAACTATCGTCCAAAAATCTGTTGAGGGAAGGCAACGAGGCGGACTTGAAAGCGAGGCAGAATAGCAGGAAACAGATTTCACGAGGTACGTTGGAATCGCCTGTAAAGCACAGGAAGAGGGGCACAACTTCGACAATGATGCACTTGGCCAAAAAGGGCGTATGCGTTTTCTCCTGAATATATTCAGGAGAAAACGCATACGCCCTTTTTGGCCAAGCAAGCAAGCGGGCAATGCAAATCTGCACTACAAAGAAGTATCACTTCCCACCGGTCAAAAGGGACATCCACAAAATGTGTAAAAACCAGAAAGGCAAGACAGGCCCTGGAGAACAGGGAGCCTTGTTATGCTGATGGGCGGGATGTAAGTTGCCAACTGCCTCACTGGAGGAGTGCACTGTGTTCCCTAAAACAAGTAAACAACAGAGCTACAGAGCCAAGGGCACTTCCAGTCTAGGGAATATACCTTGGGAAAACTGAAAATCCATAACACAGAGCCACCCCCAAATTGAGGGCTGCACTGCTTACAAGAACCTCAACCTGGGTACACCTGAAATATTCCAGGAAATATAAAAATGGTTCCAAACATTGTGGAACTTACGTACGATGGAATATCCCTCAGCCACGAAATCAATGTCATAAGACCAGTAGCAGCAAAATGAGTGGATTCAGGTACAATGATTCTAAGTGAAAGAAGTCACACAGGAAAAGAAACTTATCATAAGATATCACTTAGGAAGATCCTGTAAACATGGCTACACATGAACTGAGTTAGGCAAGAGAACAGAGTCTCACATTTAGAAAACACTCTTATGCCTGCTTAAGGGGGAAGGAGAGGTGGGGAGATGCATCAAACCAGAGTTTGATATAAGCACAGGTACCGTTCCAAAACCCAACTATGGAATAGACAAGACCTACACCTTCCTCAGTGAAAGGGACTCAAAACACCATATTTCCCGCAGAGGAATAGATCTGACTAGTAAGAATCTTAAAACCTATGTATTGATATGTCTCCGTAAGGGAATCAAGTGTGTCTAGACTGGCATAAACAGGGCAGCGAGAATCAGCTCAAACCCACTCTAAAAAGGAATTTCAAAAACAGAACAAAGAAACAGGGAAATTCATTACAATTCCTTCAGGGTCTCTGATGCAACCTGGAATGACCCTATCTACAATGACAGCTGGATGTGGCATGAGGCTGGACACTTGGGACTGAGAGGATTGGTGAGATTGGGTGAGCAAATGCAGACCCTTTAAAGCAATAATGCATGGCACCCATTCCATGGGTCCCAGCTCTCCAGGTTGAAGGGAATATTACTACAGCTATAACGTGTACGGGAAACCTAGAGAATGGACACACTGTGAATACGAAAGGTTTCTAAAACTCAACGAAGAGCCCCTCTCCTGGTGCTCAGGTTTGACTTTCCAACTGCTTTCCTATCAATCTCCCAACTTGGAGAGACAACCCCTTTAAGCTCCTGGTTCGCACTGGTTGCCAATTTGGCAGAGGATGAAAGGGAAGAGGGAGAACCAATGAGAGAGTAGCTGTTAGGCATTTGGATGGGCACATGTCACTCTAATTTCCCGGCAGGAAGTAGAATTAACCAAAGTCTCAGCCACCCACCGGGAACCAGTATAGGTCCTGAACCAAAAGTTTGGACTTGCGTTCAGCTCACAAGAAACGAGTTGAAAAATGGAGCTCAGGGGCACAGCAATTCACAAACTGGCAGAGTAATCAAGGCCAACTATCGTCCAAAAATCTGTTGAGGGAAGGCAACGAGGCAGACTTGAAAGCGAGGAAGAATAGCAGGAAACAGATTTCAAGAGGTACGTTGGAATCACCTGTAAAGCACAGGAAGAGGGGCACAACTTCGACAATGATGCACTTGGCCAAAAAGGGCGTATGTGTTTTCTCCTGAATATATTCAGGAGAAAACGCATACGCCCTTTTTGGCCAAGCAAGCAAGCGGGCAATGCAAATCTGCACTACAAAGAAGTATCACTTCCCACCGGTCAAAAGGGACATCCACAAAATGTGTAAAAACCAGAAAGGCAAGACAGGCCCTGGAGAACAGGGAGCCTTGTTATGCTGATGGGCGGGATGTAAGTTGCCAACTGCCTCACTGGAGGAGTGCATTGTGTTCCCTAAAACAAGTAAACAACAGAGCTACAGAGCCAAGGGCACTTCCAGTCTAGGGAATATACCTTGGGAAAACTGAAAATCCATAAGACAGAGCCACCCCCAAATTGAGGGCTGCACTGCTTACAAGAACCTCAACCTGGGTACACCTGAAATATCCCAGGAAATATAAAAATGGTTCCAAACATTGTGGAACTTACGTACGATGGAATATCCCTCAGCCATGAAATCAATGTCATAAGAGCAGTAGCAGCAAAATGAGTGGATTCAGGTACGATGATTCTAAGTGAAAGAAGTCACACAGGAAAAGAAACTTATCATAAGATATCACTTAGGAAGATCCTGTAAACATCGCTACACATGAACTGAGTTAGGAAAAAGAACAGAGTCTCATATTTAGAAAACACTCTTATGCCTGCTTAAGGGGGAAGGAGAGGTGGGGTGATGCATCAAACCAGAGTTTGATATAAGCACAGGTAACGTTCCAAAATCCAACTATGGAATAGACAAGACCTCCACCTTCCTCAGTGAAAGGGACTCAAAACCCCATATTTCCCGCAGAGGAATAGATCTGACTAGTAAGAATCTTAAAACCTATGTATTGATATGTCTCCGTAAGGGAATCAAGTGTGTCTAGACTGGCATAAACAGGGCAGCGAGAATCAGCTCAAACTCACTCTAAACAGGAACTTCAAAAACAGAACAAAGAAACAGGGTAATTCTTCACAATTCCTTCAGGTTCTCTGATGCAACCTGGAATGACCCTATCTACAATGACAGCTGGATGTGGCATGAGGCTGGACACTTGGGACTGAGAGGATTGGTGAGATTGGGTGAGCAAATGCAGACCCTTTAAAGCAATAACGCATGGCACCCATTCCATGGGTCCCAGCTCTCCAGGTTGAAAGGAATATTACTACAGCTATAACGTGTACGGGAAACCTAGAGAATGGACACACTGTGAATACGAAAGGTTTCTAAAACTCAACGAAGAACCCCTCTCCTGGTGCTCCGGTTTGACTTTCCAACTGCTTTCCTATCAATCTCCCAACTTGGAGAGACAGCCCCTTTAAGCTCCTGTTTCGCACAGGTTGCCAATATGGCAGAGGATGAAAGGGAAGAGGGAGAACCAATGAGAGAGTAGCTGTTAGGCATTTGGATGGGCACATGTCACTCTAATTTCCCGGCAGGAAGAAGAATTAACCAAAGTCTCAGCCACCCACCGGGAACCAGTATAGGTCCTGAACCAAAAGTTTGGACTTGCGTTCAGCTCAGAAGTAACGAGTTGAAAAACGGAGCTCAGGGGCACAGCAATTCACAAACTGGCAGAGTAATCAAGGCCAACTATCGTCCAAAAATCTGTTGAGAGAAGGCAACGAGGCAGACTTGAAAGCGAGGCAGAATAGCAGGAAACAGATTTCAAGAGGTACGTTCGAATCGCCTGTAAAGCACAGGAAGAGGGGCACAACTTCGACAATGATGCACTTGGCCAAAAAGGGCGTATGCGTTTTCTCCTGAATATATTCAGGAGAAAACGCATACGCCCTTTTTGGCCAAGCAAGCAAGCGGGCAATGCAAATCTGCACTACAAAGAAGTATCACTTCCCACCGGTCAAAAGGGACATCCACAAAATGTGTAAAAACCAGAAAGGCAAGACAGGCCCTGGAGAACAGGGAGCCTTGTTATGCTGATGGGCGGGATGTAAGTTGCCAACTGCCTCACTGGAGGAGTGCATTGTGTTCCCTAAAACAAGTAAACAACAGAGCTACAGAGCCAAGGGCACTTCCACTCTAGGGAATATACCTTGGGAAAACTGAAAATCCATAACACAGAGCCACCCCCAAATTGAGGGCTGCACTGCTTACAAGAACCTCAACCTGGGTACACCTGAAATATCCCAGGAAATATAAAAATGGTTCCAAACATTGTGGAACTTACGTACGATGGAATATCCCTCAGCCATGAAATCAATGTCATAAGACCAGTAGCAGCAAAATGAGTGGATTCAGGTACGATGATTCTAAGTGAAAGAAGTCACACAGGAAAAGAAACTTATCATAAGATATCACTTAGGAAGATCCTGTAAACATGGCTACACATGAACTGAGTTAGGAAAGAGAACAGAGTCTCACATTTAGAAAACAATCTTATGCCTGCTTAAGGGGGAAGGAGAGGTGGGGTGATGCATCAAACCAGAGTTTGATATAAGCACAGGTACCGTTCCAAAAACCAACTATGGAATAGACAAGACCTACACCTTCCTCAGTGAAAGGGACTCAAAACCCCATATTTCCCGCAGAGGAATAGATCTGACTAGTAAGAATCTTAAAACCTATGTATTGATATGTCTCCGTAAGGGAATCAAGTGTGTCTAGACTGGCATAAACATGGCAGCGAGAATCAGCTCAAACCCACTCTAAACAGGAATTTCAAAAACAGAACAAAGAAACAGGGAAATTCTTCACATTTCCTTCAGGGTCTCTGATGCAACCTGGAATGACCCTATCTACAATGACAGCTGGATGTGGCATGAGGCTGGACACTTGGGACTGAGAGGATTGGTGAGATTGGGTGAGCAAATGCAGACCCTTTAAAGCAATAATGCATGGCACCCATTCCATGGGTCCCAGCTCTCCAGGTTGAAGGGAATATTACTACAGCTATAACGTGTACGGGAAACCTAGAGAATGGACACACTGTGAATACGAAAGGTTTCTAAAACTCAACGAAGAGCCCCTCTCCTGGTGCTCCGGTTTGACTTTCCAACTGCTTTCCTATCAATCTCGCAACATGGAGAGACAGTCCCTTTAAGCTCCTGTTTCGCAAAGGTTGCCAATATGGCAGAGGATGAAAGGGAAGAGGGAGAACCAATGAGAGAGTAGCTGTTAGGCATTTGGATGGGCACATGTCACTCTAATTTCCCGGCAGGAAGAAGAAATTAACCAAGGTCTCAGCCACCCACCGGGAACCAGTATAGGTCCTGAACCAAAAGTTTGGACTTGTGTTCAGCTCACAAGAAACGAGTTGAAAAATGGAGCTCAGGGGCACAGCAATCCACAAACTGGCAGAGTAATCAAAGCCAACTGTCGTCCAAATATCTGTTGAGGGAAGGCAACGAGGCGGACTTGAAAGTGAGGCAGAATAGCAGGAAACAGATTTCACGAGGTACGTTGGAATCGCCTGTAAAGCACACGAAGAGGGGCACAACTTCGACAATGATGCACTTGGCCAAAAAGGGCGTATGCGTTTTCTCCTGAATATATTCAGGAGAAAACGCATACGCCCTTTTTGGCCAAGCAAGCAAGCGGGCAATGCAAATCTGCACTACAAAGAAGTATCACTTCCCACCGGTCAAAAGGGACATCCACAAAATGTGTAAAAACCAGAAAGGCAAGACGGGCCCTGGAGAACAGGGTGCCTTGTTATGCTGATGGGCGGGATGTAAGTTGCCAACTGCCTCACTGGAGGAGTGCATTGTGTTCCCTAAAACAAGTAAACAACAGAGCTACAGAGCCAAGGGCACTTCCAGTCTAGGGAATATACCTTGGGAAAACTGAAAATCCATAACACAGAGCCACCCCCAAATTGAGGGCTGCACTGCTTACAAGAACCTCAACCTGGGTACACCTGAAATATCCCAGGAAATATAAAAATGCTTCCAAACATTGTGGAACATACGTACGATGGAATATCCCTCAGCCATGAAATCAATGTCATAAGACCAGTAGCAGCAAAATGAGTGGATTCAGGTACGATGATTCTAAGTGAAAGAAGTCACACAGGAAAATAAACTTATCATAAGATATCACTTAGGAAGATCCTGTAAACATGGCTACACATGAACTGAGTTAGGAAAGAGAACAGAGTCTCACATTTAGAAAACACTCTTATGCCTGCTTAAGGGGGAAGGAGAGGTGGGGTGATGCATCAAACCAGAGTTTGATATAAGCACAGGTACCGTTCCAAAAACCAACTGTGGAATAGACAAGACCTACACCTTCCTCAGTGAAAGGGACTCAAAACCCCATATTTCCCGCAGAGGAATAGATCTGACTAGTAAGAATCTTAAAACCTATGTATTGATATGTCTCCGTAAGGGAATCAAGGGTGTCTAGACTGGCATAAACAGGGCAGCGAGAATCAGCTCAAACCCACTCTAAAAAGGAATTTCAAAAACAGACCAAAGAAACAGGGAAATTCTTTACAATTCCTTCAGGGTCTCTGATGCAACCTGGAATGACCCTATCTACAATGACAGCTGGATGTGGCATGAGGCTGGACACTTGGGACTGAGAGGATTGGTGAGATTGGGTGAGCAAATGCAGACCCTTTAAAGCAATAATGCATGGCACCCATTCTATGGGTCCCAGCTCTCCAGGTTGAAGGGAATATTACTACAGCTATAACGTGTACGGGAAACCTAGAGAATGGACACACTGTGAATACGAAAGGTTTCTAAAACTCAACGAAGAGCCCCTCTCCTGGTGCTCCGGTTTGACTTTCCAACTGCTTTCCTATCAATCTCCCAACTTGGAGAGACAGCCCCTTTAAGCTCCTGGTTCGCACAGGTTGCCAATTTGGCAGAGGATGAAAGGGAAGAGGGGGAACCAATGAGAGAGTAGCTGTTAGGCATTTGGATGGGCACATGTCACTCTAATTTCCCGGCAGGAAGAAGAATTAACCAAAGTCTCAGCCACCCACCGGGAACCAGTATAGGTCCTGAACCAAAAGTTTGGACTTGCGTTCAGCTCACAAGAAACGAGTTGAAAAATGGAGCTCAGGGGCACAGCAATTCACAAACTGGCAGAGTAATCAAGGCCAACTATCGTCCAAAAATCTGTTGAGGGAAGGCAACGAGGCGGACTTGAAAGCGAGGCAGAATAGCAGGAAACAGATTTCACGAGGTATGTTGGAATCGCCTGTAAAGCACAGGAAGAGGGGCACAACTTCGACAATGATGCACTTGGCCAAAAAGGGCATATGCGTTTTCTCCTGAATATATTCAGGAGAAAACGCATACGCCCTTTTTGGCCAAGCAAGCAAGCGGGCAATGCAAATCTGCACTACAAAGAAGTATCACTTCCCACCGGTCAAAAGGGACATCCACAAAATGTGTAAAAACCAGAAAGGCAAGACAGGCCCTGGAGAACAGGGAGCCTTGTTATGCTGATGGGCGGGATGTAAGTTGCCAACTGCCTCACTGGAGGAGTGCATTGTGTTCCCTAAAACAAGTAAACAACAGAGCTACAGAGCCAAGGGCACTTCCACTCTAGGGAATATACCTTGGGAAAACTGAAAATCCATAACACAGAGCCACCCCCAAATTGAGGGCTGCACTGCTTACAAGAACCTCAACCTGGGTACACCTGAAATATCCCAGGAAATATAAAAATGGTTCCAAACATTGTGGAACTTACGTACGATGGAATATCCCTCAGCCATGAAATCAATGTCATAAGACCAGAAGCAGCAAAATGAGTGGATTCAGGTACGATGATTCTAAGTGAAAGAAGTCACACAGGAAAAGAAACTTATCATAAGATATCACTTAGGAAGATCCTGTAAACATGGCTACACATGAACTGAGTTAGGAAAGAGAACAGAGTCTCACATTTAGAAAACACTCTTATGCCTGCTTAAGGGGGAAGGAGAGGTGGGGTGATGCATCAAACCAGAGTTTGATATAAGCACAGGTACCGTTCCAAAAACCAACTATGGAATAGACAAGACCTACACCTTCCTCAGTGAAAGGGACTCAAAACCCCATATTTCCCGCAGAGGAATAGATCTGACTAGTAAGAATCTTAAAACCTATGTATTGATATGTCTCCGTAAGGGAATCAAGTGTGTCTAGACTGGCATAAACATGGCAGCGAGAATCAGCTCAAACCCACTCTATACATGAATTTCAAAAACAGAAAAAAGAAACAGGGAAATTCTTCACATTTCCTTCAGGGTCTCTGATGCAACCTGGAATGACCCTATCTACAATGACAGCTGGATGTGGCATGAGGCTGGACACTTGGGACTGAGAGGATTGGTGAGATTGGGTGAGCAAATGCAGACCCTTTAAAGCAATAATGCATGGCACCCATTCCATGGGTCCCAGCTCTCCAGGTTGAAGGGAATATTACTACAGCTATAACGTGTACGGGAAACCTAGAGAATGGACACACTGTGAATACGAAAGGTTTCTAAAACTCAACGAAGAGCCCCTCTCCTGGTGCTCCGGTTTGACTTTCCAACTGCTTTCCTATCAATCTCGCAACATGGAGAGACAGTCCCTTTAAGCTCCTGTTTCGCAAAGGTTGCCAATATGGCAGAGGATGAAAGGGAAGAGGGAGAACCAATGAGAGAGTAGCTGTTAGGCATTTGGATGGGCACATGTCACTCTAATTTCCTGGCAGGAAGAAGAAATTAACCAAAGTCTCAGCCACCCACCGGGAACCAGTATAGGTCCTGAACCAAAAGTTTGGACTTGTGTTCAGCTCACAAGAAACGAGTTGAAAAATGGAGCTCAGGGGCACAGCAATTCACAAACTGGCAGAGTAATCAAAGCCAACTGTCGTCCAAATATCTGTTGAGGGAAGGCAACGAGGCGGACTTGAATGTGAGGCAGAATAGCAGGAAACAGATTTCACGAGGTACGTTGGAATCGCCTGTAAAGCACACGAAGAGGGGCACAACTTCGACAATGATGCACTTGGCCAAAAAGGGCGTATGCGTTTTCTCCTGAATATATTCAGGAGAAAACGCATACGCCCTTTTTGGCCAAGCAAGCAAGCGGGCAATGCAAATCTGCACTACAAAGAAGTATCACTTCCCACCGGTCAAAAGGGACATCCACAAAATGTGTAAAAACCAGAAAGGCAAGACGGGCCCTGGAGAACAGGGTGCCTTGTTATGCTGATGGGCGGGATGTAAGTTGCCAACTGCCTCACTGGAGGAGTGCATTGTGTTCCCTAAAACAAGTAAACAACAGAGCTACAGAGCCAAGGGCACTTCCAGTCTAGGGAATATACCTTGGGAAAACTGAAAATCCATAACACAGAGCCACCCCCAAATTGAGGGCTGCACTGCTTACAAGAACCTCAACCTGGGTACACCTGAAATATCCCAGGAAATATAAAAATGGTTCCAAACATTGTGGAACATACGTACGATGGAATATCCCTCAGCCATGAAATCAATGTCATAAGACCAGTAGCAGCAAAATGAGTGGATTCAGGTACGATGATTCTAAGTGAAAGAAGTCACACAGGAAAATAAACTTATCATAAGATATCACTTAGGAAGATCCTGTAAACATGGCTACACATGAACTGAGTTAGGAAAGAGAACAGAGTCTCACATTTAGAAAACACTCTTATGCCTGCTTAAGGGGGAAGGAGAGGTGGGGTGATGCATCAAACCAGAGTTTGATATAAGCACAGGTACCGTTCCAAAAACCAACTGTGGAATAGACAAGACCTACACCTTCCTCAGTGAAAGGGACTCAAAACCCCATATTTCCCGCAGAGGAATAGATCTGACTAGTACGAATCTTAAAACCTATGTATAGATATGTCTCCCTAAGGGAATCAAGTGTGTCTAGACTGGCATAAACAGGGCAGCGAGAATCAGCTCAAACCCACTCTAAAAAGGAATTTCAAAAACAGACCAAAGAAACAGGGAAATTCTTTACAATTCCTTCAGGGTCTCTGATGCAACCTGGAATGACCCTATCTACAATGACAGCTGGATGTGGCATGAGGCTGGACACTTGGGACTGAGAGGATTGGTGAGATTGGGTGAGCAAATGCAGACCCTTTAAAGCAATAATGCATGGCACCCATTCCATGGGTCCCAGCTCTCCAGGTTGAAGGGAATATTACTACAGCTATAACGTGTCCGGGAAACCTAGAGAATGGACACCCTGTGAATACGAAAGGTTTCTAAAACTCAACGAAGAGCCCCTCTCCTGGTGCTCCGGTTTGACTTTCCAACTGCTTTCCTATCAATCTCCCAACTTGGAGAGACAGCCCCTTTAAGCTCCTGGTTCGCACAGGTTGCCAATTTGGCAGAGGATGAAAGGGAAGAGGGGGAACCAATGAGAGAGTAGCTGTTAGGCATTTGGATGGGCACATGTCACTCTAATTTCCCGGCAGGAAGAAGAATTCACCAAAGTCTCAGCCACCCACCGGGAACCAGTATAGGTCCTGAACCAAAAGTTTGGACTTGCGTTCAGCTCACAAGAAACGAGTTGAAAAATGGAGCTCAGGGGCACAGCAATTCACAAACTGGCAGAGTAATCAAGGCCAACTATCGTCCAAAAATCTGTTGAGGGAAGGCAACGAGGCGGACTTGAAAGCGAGGCAGAATAGCAGGAAACAGATTTCACGAGGTATGTTGGAATCGCCTGTAAAGCACAGGAAGAGGGGCACAACTTCGACAATGATGCACTTGGCCAAAAAGGGCGTATGCGTTTTCTCCTGAATATATTCAGGAGAAAACGCATACGCCCTTTTTGGCCAAGCAAGCAAGCCGGCAATGCAAATCTGCACTACAAAGAAGTATCACTTCCCACCGGTCAAAAGGGACATCCACAAAATGTGTAAAAACCAGAAAGGCAAGACAGGCCCTGGAGAACAGGGAGCCTTGTTATGCTGATGGGCGGGATGTAAGTTGCCAACTGCCTCACTGGAGGAGTGCATTGTGTTCCCTAAAACAAGTAAACAATAGAGCTACAGAGCCAAGGGCACTTCCAGTCTAGGGAATATACCTTGGGAAAACTGAAAATCCATAACACAGAGCCACCCCCAAAATGAGGGCTGCACTGCTTACAAGAACCTCAACCTGGGTACACCTGAAATATCCCAGGAAATATAAAAATGGTTCCAAACATTGTGGAACTTACGTACGATGGAATATCCCTCAGCCACGAAATCAATGTCATAAGACCAGTAGCAGCAAAATGAGTGGATTCAGGTACGATGATTCTAAGTGAAAGAAGTCACACAGGAAAAGAAACTTATCATAAGATATCACATAGGAAGATCCTGTAAACATGGCTACACATGAACTGAGTTAGGCAAGAGAACAGAGTCTCACATTTAGAAAACACTCTTATGCCTGCTTAAGGGGGAAGGAGAGGTGGGGTGATGCATCAAACCAGAGTTTGATATAAGCACAGGTACCGTTCCAAAAACCAACTATGGAATAGACAAGACCTACACCTTCCTCAGTGAAAGGGACTCAAAACCCCATATTTCCCGCAGAGGAATAGATCTGACTAGTAAGAATCTTAAAACCTATGTATTGATATGTCTCCGTAAGGGAATCAAGTGTGTCTAGACTGGCATAAACAGGGCAGCGAGAAACAGCTCAAACCCACTCTAAAAAGGAATTTCAAAAACAGAACAAAGAAACAGGGTAATTCTTCACAATTCCTTCAGGGTCGCTGATGCAACCTGGAAAGACCCTATCTACAATGACAGCTGGATGTGGCATAAGGCTGGACACTTGGGACTGAGAGGATTGGTGAGATTGGGTGAGCAAATGCAGACCCTTTAAAGCAATAATGCATGGCACCCATTCCATGGGTCCCAGCTCTCCAGGTTGAAGGGAATATTACTACAGCTATAACGTGTACGGGAAACCTAGAGAATGGACACACTGTGAATACGAAAGGTTTCTAAAACTCAACGAAGAGCCCCTCTCCTGGTGCTCCGGTTTGACTTTCCAACTGCTTTCCTATCAATCTCCCAACTTGGAGAGACAGCCCCTTTAAGCTCCTGGTTCGCACAGGTTGCCAATTTGGCAGAGGATGAAAGGGAAGAGGGAGAACCAATGAGAGAGTAGCTGTTAGGCATTTGGATGGGCACATGTCACTCTAATTTCCCGGCAGAAAGAAGAATTAACCAAAGTCTCAGCCACCCACCGGGAACCAGTATAGGTCCTGAACCAAAAGTTTGGACTTGTGTTCAGCTCACAAGAAACGAGTTGAAAAATGGAGCTCAGGGGCACAGCAATTCACAAACTGGCAGAGTAATCAAGGCCAACTATCGTCCAAAAATCTGTTGAGAGAAGGCAACGAGGCAGACTTGAAAGCGAGGCAGAATAGCAGGAAACAGATTTCAAGATGTACGTTGGAATCGCCTGTAAAGCACAGGAAGAGGGGCACAACTTCGACAATGATGCACTTGGCCAAAAAGGGCGTATGCGTTTTCTCCTGAATATATTCAGGAGAAAACGCATACGCCCTTTTTGGCCAAGCAAGCAAGCGGGCAATGCAAATCTGCACTACAAAGAAGTATCACTTCCCACCGGTCAAAAGGGACATCCACAAAATGTGTAAAAACCAGAAAGGCAAGACAGGCCCTGGAGAACAGGGAGCCTTGTTATGCTGATGGGCGGGATGTAAGTTGCCAACTGCCTCACTGGAGGAGTGCATTGTGTTCCCTAAAACAAGTAAACAACAGAGCTACAGAGCCAAGGGCACTTCCTGTCTAGGGAATATACCTTGGGAAAACTGAATATCCATAACACAGAGCCACCCCCAAATTGAGGGCTGCACTGCTTACAAGAACCTCAACCTGGGTACACCTGAAATATCCCAGGAAATATAAAAATGGTTCCAAACATTGTGGAACTTACGTACGATGGAATATCCCTCAGCCATGAAATCAATGTCATAAGACCAGTAGCAGCAAAATGAGTGGATTCAGGTACGATGATTCAAAGTGAAAGAAGTCACACAGGAAAAGAAACTTATCATAAGATATCACTTAGGAAGATCCTGTAAACATGGCTACACATGAACTGAGTTAGGAAAAAGAACAGAGTCTCACATTTAGAAAACACTCTTATGCCTGCTTAAGGGGGAAGGAGAGGTGGGGTGATGCATCAAACCAGAGTTTGATATAAGCACAGGTACCGTTCCAAAAACCAACTATGGAATAGACAAGACCTACACCTTCCTCAGTGAAAGGGACTCAAAACCCCATATTTCCCGCAGAGGAATAGATCTGACTAGTAAGAATCTTAAAACCTATGTATTGATATGTCTCCATAAGGGAATCAAGTGTGTCTAGACTGGCATAAACAGGGCAGCGAGAATCAGATCAAACCCAGTCTAAACAGGAATTTCAAAAACAGAACAAAGAAACAGGGAAATTCTTTACAATTCCTTCAGGGTCTCTGATGCAACCTGGAATGACCCTATCTACAATGACAGCTGGATGTGGCATGAGGCTGGACACTTGGGACTGAGAGGATTGGTGAGATTGGGTGAGCAAATGCAGACCCTTTAAAGCAATAATGCATGGCACCCATTCCATGGGTCCCAGCTCTCCAGGTTGAAGGGAATATTACTACAGCTATAACGTGTACGGGAAACATAGAGAATGGACACACTGTGAATACGAAAGGTTTCTAAAACTCAACGAAGAGCCCCTCTCCTGGTGCTCCGGTTTGACTTTCCAACTGCTTTCCTATCAGTCTCCCAACTTGGAGAGACAGACCCTTTAAGCTCCTGGTTCGCACAAGTTGCCAATATGGCAGAGGATGAAAGGGAAGAGGGAGAACCAATGATGGAGTAGCTGTTAGGCATTTGGATGGGCACATGTCACTCTAATTTCCCGGCAGGAAGAAGAAATTAACCAAAGTCTCAGCCACCCACCGGGAACCAGTATAGGTCCTGAACCAAAAGTTTGGACTTGTGTTCAGCTCACAAGAAACGAGTTGAAAAATGGAGCTCAGGGGCACAGCAATTCACAAACTGGCAGAGTAATCAAAGCCAACTATCGTCCAAAAATCTGTTGAGGGAAGGCAACGAGGCAGACTTGAAAGCGAGACAGAATAGCAGAAAACAGATTTCAAGAGGTACGTTGGAATCGCCTGTAAAGCACAGGAAGAGGGGCACAACTTCGACAATGATGCACTTGGCCAAAAAGGGCGTATGTGTTTTCTCCTGAATATATTCAGGAGAAAACGCATACGCCCTTTTTGGCCAAGCAAGCAAGCGGGCAATGCAAATCTGCACTACAAAGAAGTATCACTTCCCACCGGTCAAAAGGGACATCCACAAAATGTGTAAAAACCAGAAAGGCAAGACAGGCCCTGGAGAACAGGGAGCCTTGTTATGCTGATGGGCGGGATGTAAGTTGCCAACTGCCTCACTGGAGGAGTGCATTGTGTTCCCTAAAACAAGTAAACAACAGAGCTACAGAGCCAAGGGCACTTCCAGTCTAGGGAATATACCTTGGGAAAACTGAAAATCCATAAGACAGAGCCACACCCAAATTGAGGGCTGCACTGCTTACAAGAAGCTCAACCTGGGTACACCTGAAATATACCAGGAAATATAAAAATGGTTCCAAACATTGTGGAACTTACGTACGATGGAATATCCCTCAGCCACGAAATCAATGACATAAGACCAGTAGCAGCAAAATGAGTGGATTCAGGTATGATGATTCTAAGTGAAAGAAGTCACACAGGAAAAGAAACTTATCATAAGATATCACTTAGGAAGATCCTGTAAACATGGCTACACATGAACTGAGTTAGGCAAGAGAACAGAGTCTCACATTTAGAAAACACTCTTATGCCTGCTTAAGGGGGAAGGAGAGGTGGGGTGATGCATCAAACCAGAGTTTGATATAAGCACAGGTACCGTTCCAAAAACCAACTATGGAATAGACAAGACCTACACCTTCCTCAGTGAAAGGGACTCAAAACCCCATATTTCCCGCAGAGGAATAGATCTGACTAGTAAGAATCTTAAAACCTATGTATTGATATGTCTCCATAAGGGAATCAAGTGTGTCTAGACTGGCATAAACAGGGCAGCGAGAATCAGATCAAACCCAGTCTAAACAGGAATTTCAAAAACAGAACAAAGAAACAGGGAAATTCTTTACAATTCCTTCAGGGTCTCTGATGCAACCTGGAATGACCCTATCTACAATGACAGCTGGATGTGGCATGAGGCTGGACACTTGGGACTGAGAGGATTGGTGAGATTGGGTGAGCAAATGCAGACCCTTTAAAGCAATAATGCATGGCACCCATTCCATGGGTCCCAGCTCTCCAGGTTGAAGGGAATATTACTACAGCTATAACGTGTACGGGAAACATAGAGAATGGACACACTGTGAATACGAAAGGTTTCTAAAACTCAACGAAGAGCCCCTCTCCTGGTGCTCCGGTTTGACTTTCCAACTGCTTTCCTATCAGTCTCCCAACTTGGAGAGACAGACCCTTTAAGCTCCTGGTTCGCACAAGTTGCCAATATGGCAGAGGATGAAAGGGAAGAGGGAGAACCAATGATGGAGTAGCTGTTAGGCATTTGGATGGGCACATGTCACTCTAATTTCCCGGCAGGAAGAAGAAATTAACCAAAGTCTCAGCCACCCACCGGGAACCAGTATAGGTCCTGAACCAAAAGTTTGGACTTGTGTTCAGCTCACAAGAAACGAGTTGAAAAATGGAGCTCAGGGGCACAGCAATTCACAAACTGGCAGAGTAATCAAAGCCAACTATCGTCCAAAAATCTGTTGAGGGAAGGCAACGAGGCAGACTTGAAAGCGAGACAGAATAGCAGAAAACAGATTTCAAGAGGTACGTTGGAATCGCCTGTAAAGCACAGGAAGAGGGGCACAACTTCGACAATGATGCACTTGGCCAAAAAGGGCGTATGTGTTTTCTCCTGAATATATTCAGGAGAAAACGCATACGCCCTTTTTGGCCAAGCAAGCAAGCGGGCAATGCAAATCTGCACTACAAAGAAGTATCACTTCCCACCGGTCAAAAGGGACATCCACAAAATGTGTAAAAACCAGAAAGGCAAGACAGGCCCTGGAGAACAGGGAGCCTTGTTATGCTGATGGGCGGGATGTAAGTTGCCAACTGCCTCACTGGAGGAGTGCATTGTGTTCCCTAAAACAAGTAAACAACAGAGCTACAGAGCCAAGGGCACTTCCAGTCTAGGGAATATACCTTGGGAAAACTGAAAATCCATAAGACAGAGCCACACCCAAATTGAGGGCTGCACTGCTTACAAGAAGCTCAACCTGGGTACACCTGAAATATCCCAGGAAATATAAAAATGGTTCCAAACATTGTGGAACTTACGTACGATGGAATATCCCTCAGCCACGAAATCAATGACATAAGACCAGTAGCAGCAAAATGAGTGGATTCAGGTATGATGATTCTAAGTGAAAGAAGTCACACAGGAAAAGAAACTTATCATAAGATATCACTTAGGAAGATCCTGTAAACATGGCTACACATGAACTGAGTTAGGCAAGAGAACAGAGTCTCACATTTAGAAAACACTCTTATGCCTGCTTAAGGGGGAAGGAGAGGTGGGGTGATGCATCAAACCAGAGTTTGATATAAGCACAGGTACCGTTCCAAAAACCAACTATGGAATAGACAAGACCTACACCTTCCTCAGTGAAAGGGACTCAAAACCCCATATTTCCCACAGAGGAATATATCTGACTAGTAAGTATCTTAAAACCTATGTATTGATATGTCTCCGTAAGGGAATCAAGTGTGTCTAGACTGGCATAAACATGGCAGCGAGAATCAGCTCAAACCCACTCTAAAAAGGAATTTCAAAAACAGAACAAAGAAACAGGGAAATTCTTCACAATTCCTTCAGGGTCGCTGATGCAACCTGGAATGACCCTATCTACAATGACAGCTGGATGTGGCATAAGGCTGGACACTTGGGACTGAGAGGATTGGTGAGATTCGGTGAGCAAATGCAGACCCTTTAAAGCAATAATGCATGGCACCCATTCCATGGGTCCCAGCTCTCCAGGTTGAAGGGAATATTACTACAGCTATAACGTGTAAGGGAAACCTAGAGAATGGACACACTGTGAATACGAAAGGTTTCTAAAACTCAACGAAGTGCCCCTCTCCTGGTGCTCCGGTTTGACTTTCCAACTGCTTTCCTATCAATCTCCCAACTTGGAGAGACAGCCCCTTTAAGCTCCTGGTTCGCACAGGTTGCCAATTTGGCAGAGGATGAAAGGGAAGAGGGAGAACCAATGAGAGAGTAGCTGTTAGGCATTTGGATGGGCACATGTCACTCTAATTTCCCGGCAGGAAGAAGAATTAACCAAAGTCTCAGCCACCCACCGGGAACCAGTATAGGTCCTGAACCAAAAGTTTGGACTTGCGTTCAGCTCACAAGAAACGAGTTGAAAAATGGAGCTCAGGGGCACAGCAATTCACAAACTGGCAGAGTAATCAAGGCCAACTATCGTCCAAAAATCTGTTGAGGGAAGGCAACGAGGCGGACTTGAAAGCGAGGCAGAATAGCAGGAAACAGATTTCAAGAGGTACGTTGGAATCGCCTGTAAAGCACAGGAAGAGGGGCACAACTTCGACAATGATGCACTTGGCCAAAAAGGGCGTATGCGTTTTCTCCTGAATATATTCAGGAGAAAACGCATACGCCCTTTTTGGCCAAGCAAGCAAGCGGGCAATGCAAATCTGCACTACAAAGAAGTATCACTTCCCACCGGTCAAAAGGGACATCCACAAAATGTGTAAAAACCAGAAAGGCAAGACAGGCCCTGGAGAACAGGGAGCCTTGTTATGCTGATGGGCGGGATGTAAGTTGCCAACTGCCTCACTGGAGGAGTGCATTGTGTTCCCTAAAACAAGTAAACAACAGAGCTACAGAGCCAAGGGCACTTCCAGTCTAGGGAATATACCTTGGGAAAACTGAAAATCCATAAGACAGAGCCACCCCCAAATTGAGGGCTGCACTGCTTACAAGAACCTCAACCTGGGTACACCTGAAATATCCCAGGAAATATAAAAATGGTTCCAAACATTGTGGAACTTACGTACGATGGAATATCCCTCAGCCACGAAATCAATGTCATAAGACCAGTAGCAGCAAAATGAGTGGATTCAGGTACGATGATTCTAAGTGAAAGAAGTCACACAGGAAAAGAAACTTATCATAAGATATCACTTAGGAAGATCCTGTAAACATGGCTACACATGAACTGAGTTAGGCAAGAGAACAGAGTCTCACATTTAGAAAACACACTTATGCCTGCTTAAGGGGGAAGGAGAGGTGGGGTGATGCATCAAACCAGAGTTTGATATAAGCACAGGTACCGTTCCAAAAAACAACTATGGAATAGACAAGACCTACACCTTCCTCAGTGAAAGGGACTCAAAACCCCATATTTCCCGCAGAGGAATAGATCTGACTAGTAAGAATCTTAAAACTTATGTATAGATATGTCTCTGTAAGGGAATCAAGTGTGTCTAGACTGGCATAAACAGGGCAGCGAGAATCAGCTCAAACCCACTCTAAAAAGGAATTTCAAAAACAGAACAAAGAAAGAGGGAAATTCTTTACAATTCCTTCAGGGTCTCTGATGCAACCTGGAATGACCCTATCTACAATGACAGCTGGATGTGGCATGAGGCTGGACACTTGGGACTGAGAGGATTGGTGAGATTGGGTGAGCAAATGCAGACCCTTTAAAGCAATAATGCATGGCACCCATTCCATGGGTCCCAGCTCTCCAGGTTGAAGGGAATATTACTACAGCTATAACGTGTACGGGAAACCTAGAGAATGGACACACTGTGAATACGAAAGGTTTCTAAAACTCAACGAAGAGCCCCTCTCCTGGTGCTCCGGTTTGACTTTCCAACTGCTTTCCTATCAATCTCCCAACTTGGAGAGAGCCCCTTTAAGCTCCTGTTTTGCACAGGTTGCCAATTTGGCAGAGGATGAAAGGGAAGAGGGAGAACCAATGAGAGAGTAGCTGTTAGGCATTTGGATGGGCACATGTCACTCTAATTTCCCGGCAGGAAGAAGAAATTAACCAAAGTCTCAGCCACCCACCGGGAACCAGTATAGGTCCTGAACCAAAAGTTTGGACTTGCGTTCAGCTCACAAGAAACGAGTTGAAAAATGGAGCTCAGGGGCACAGCAATTCACAAACTGGCAGAGTAATCAAAGCCAACTATCGTCCAAAAATCTGTTGAGGGAAGGCAACGAGGCGGACTTGAAAGCGAGGCAGTATAGCAGGAAACAGATTTAAAGAGGTACGTTGGAATCGCCTGTAAAGCACAGGAAGAGGGGCACAACTTCGACAATGATGCACTTGGCCAAAAAGGGCGTATGCGTTTTCTCCTGAATATATTCAGGAGAAAACGCATACGCCCTTTTTGGCCAAGCAAGCAAGCGGGCAATGCAAATCTGCACTACAAAGAAGTATCACTTCCCACCGGTCAAAAGGGACATCCACAAAATGTGTAAAAACCAGAAAGGCAAGACAGGCCCTGGAGAACAGGGAGCCTTGTTATGCTGATGGGCGGGATGTAAGTTGCCAACTGCCTCACTGGAGGAGTGCATTGTGTTCCCTAAAACAAGTAAACAACAGAGCTACAGAGCCAAGGGCACTTCCAGTCTAGGGAATATACCTTGGGAAAACTGAAAATCCATAACACAGAGCCACCCCCAAATTGAGGGCTGCACTGCTTACAAGAACCTCAACCTGGGTACACCTAAAATATCCCGGGAAGTATAAAAATGGTTCCAAACATTGTGGAACTTACATACGATGGAATATCCCTCAGCCACGAAATCAATGTCATAAGACCAGTAGCAGCAAAATGAGTGGATTCAGGTACGATGATTCTAAGTGAAAGAAGTCACACAGGAAAAGAAACTTATCATAAGATTTCACTTAGGAAGATCCTGTAAACATGGCTACACATGAACTTAGTTAGGCAAGAGAACAGAGTCTCACATTTAGAAAACACTCTTATGCCTGCTTAAGGGGGAAGGAGAGGTGGGGTGATGCATCAAACCAGAGTTTGATATAAGCACAGGTACCGTTCCAAAAACCAACTATGGAATAGACAAGACCTCCACCTTCCTCAGTGAAAGGGACTCAAAACCCCATATTTCCCGCAGAGGAATAGATCTGACTAGTAAGAATCTTAAAACCTATGTATAGATATGTCTCCGTAAGGGAATCAAGTGTGTCTAGACTGGCATAAACATGGCAGCGAGAATCAGCTCAAACCCACTCTAAACAGGAATTTCAAAAACAGAACAAAGAAACAGGGTAATTCTTCACAATTCCTTCAGGGTCGCTGATGCAACCTGGAATGACCCTATCTACAATGACAGCTGGATGTGGCATAAGGCTGGACACTTGGGACTGAGAGGATTGGTGAGATTGGGTGAGCAAATGCAGACCCTTTAAAGCAATAATGCATGGCACCCATTCCATGGGTCCCAGCTCTCCAGGTTGAAGGGAATATTACTACAGCTATAACGTGTACGGGAAACCTAGAGAATGGACACACTGTGAATACGAAAGGTTTCTAAAACTCAACGAAGAGCCCCTCTCCTGGTGCTCCGGTTTGACTTTCCAACTGCTTTCCTATCAATCTCCCAACTTGGAGAGACAGCCCCTTTAAGCTCCTGGTTCGCACAGGTTGCCAATTTGGCAGAGGATGAAAGGGAAGAGGGAGAACCAATGAGAGAGTAGCTGTTAGGCATTTGGATGGGCACATGTCACTCTAATTTCCCGGCAGGAAGAAGAATTAACCAAAGTCTCAGCCACCCACCGGGAACCAGTATAGGTCCTGAACCAAAAGTTTGGACTTGCGTTCAGCTCACAAAAAACGAGTTGAAAAATGGAGCTCAGGGGCACAGCAATTCACAAACTGGCAGAGTAATCAAGGCCAACTATCGTCCAAAAATCTGTTGAGGGAAGGCAACGAGGCGGACTTGAAAGCGAGGCAGAATAGCAGGAAACAGATTTCAAGAGGTACGTTGGAATTGCCTGTAAAGCACAGGAAGAGGGGCACAACTTCGAAAATGATGCACTTGGCCAAAAAGGGCGTATGCGTTTTCTCCTGAATATATTCAGGAGAAAACGCATACGCCCTTTTTGGCCAAGCAAGCAAGCGGGCAATGCAAATCTGCACTACAAAGAAGTATCACTTCCCACCGGTCAAAAGGGACATCCACAAAATGTGTAAAAACCAGAAAGGCAAGACAGGCCCTGGAGAACAGGGAGCCTTGTTATGCTGATGGGCGGGATGTAAGTTGCCAACTGCCTCACTGGAGGAGTGCATTGTGTTCCCTAAAACAAGTAAACAACAGAGCTACAGAGCCAAGGGCACTTCCGGACTAGGGAATATACCTTGGGAAAACTGAAAATACATAAGACAGAGCCACCCCCAAATTGAGGGCTGCACTGCTTACAAGAACCTCAACCAGGGTACACCTGAAATATCCCAGGAAATATAAAAATGGTTCCAAACATTGTGGAACTTACGTACGATGGAATATCCCTCAGCCACGAAATCAATGTCATAAGACCAGTAGCAGCAAAATGAGTGGATTCAGGTACGATGATTCTAAGTGAAAGAAGTCACACAGGAAAAGAAACTTATCATAAGATATCACTTAGGAAGATCCTGTAAACATGGCTACACATGAACTGAGTTAGGCAAGAGAACAGAGTCTCACATTTAGAAAACACTCTTATGCCTGCTTAAGGGGGAAGGAGAGGTGGGGTGATGCATCAAACCAGAGTTTGATATAAGCACAGGTACCGTTCCAAAAACCACCTATGGAATAGACAAGACCTACACCTTCCTCAGTGAAAGGGACTCAAAACCCCATATTTCCCGCAGAGGAATAGATCTGACTAGTAAGAATCTTAAAACCTATGTATTGATATGTCTCCGTAAGGGAATCAAGTGTGTCTAGACTGGCATAAACATGGCAGCGAGAATCAGCTCAAACCCACTCTAAAAAGGAATTTCAAAAACAGAACCAAGAAACAGGGAAATTCTTTACAATTCCTTCAGGGTCTCTGATGCAACCTGGAATGACCCTATCTACAATGACAGCTGGATGTGGCATGAGGCTGGACACTTGGGACTGAGATGATTGGTGAGATTGAGTGAGCAAATGCAGACCCTTTAAAGCAATAATGCATGGCACCCATTCCATGGGTCCCAGCTCTCCAGGTTGAAGGGAATATTACTACAGCTATAACGTGTACGGGAAACCTAGAGAATGGACACACTGTGAATACGAAAGGTTTCTAAAACTCAACGAAGAGCCCCTCTCCTGGTGCTCCGGTTTGACTTTCCAACTGCTTTCCTATCAATCTCCCAACTTGGAGAGACAGCCCCTTTAAGCTCCTGGTTCGCACAGGTTGCCAATTTGGCAGAGGATGAAAGGGAAGAGGGAGAACCAATGAGAGAGTAGCTGTTAGGCATTTGGATGGGCACATGTCACTCTAATTTCCCGGAAGGAAGAAGAATTAACCAAAGTCTCAGCCACCCACCGGGAACTAGTATAGGTCCTGAACCAAAAGTTTGGACTTGCGTTCAGCTCACAAGAAACGAGTTGAAATATGGAGCTCAGGGGCACAGCAATTCACAAACTGGCAGAGTAATCAAGGCCAACTATCGTCCAAAAATCTGTTGAGGGAAGGCAACGAGGCGGACTTGAAAGCGAGGCAGAATAGCAGGAAACAGATTTCAAGAGGTACGTTGGAATCGCCTGTAAAGCACAGGAAGAGGGGCACAACTTCGACAATGATGCACTTGGCCAAAAAGGGCGTATGCGTTTTCTCCTGAATATATTCAGGAGAAAACGCATACGACCTTTTTGGCCAAGCAAGCAAGCGGGCAATGCAAATCTGCACTACAAAGAAGTATCACTTCCCACCGGTCAAAAGGGACATCCACAAAATGTGTAAAAACCAGAAAGGCAAGACAGGCCCTGGAGAACAGGGAGCCTTGTTATGCTGATGGGCGGGATGTAAGTTGCCAACTGCCTCACTGGAGGAGTGCATTGTGTTCCCTAAAACAAGTAAACAACAGAGCTACAGAGCCAAGGGCACTTCCAGTCTAGGGAATATACCTTGGGAAAACTGAAAATCCATAAGACAGAGCCACCCCCAAATTGAGGGCTGCACTGCTTACAAGAACCTCAACCTGGGTACACCTGAAATATCCCAGGAAATATAAAAATGGTTCCAAACATTGTGGAACTTACGTACGATGGAATATCCCTCAGCCACGAAATCAATGTCATAAGACCAGTAGCAGCAAAATGAGTGGATTCAGGTACGATGATTCTAAGTGAAAGAAGTCACACAGGAAAAGAAACTTATCATAAGATATCACTTAGGAAGATCCTGTAAACATGGCTACACATGAACTGAGTTAGGCAAGAGAACAGAGTCTCACATTTAGAAAACACTCTTATGCCTGCTTAAGGGGGAAGGAGAGGTGGGGTGATGCATCAAACCAGAGTTTGATATAAGCACAGGTACCGTTCCAAAAACCAACTATGGAATAGACAAGACCTCCACCTTCCTCAGTGAAAGGGACTCAAAACCCCATATTTCCCGCAGAGGAATAGATCTGACTAGTAAGAATCTTAAAACCTATGTATAGATATGTCTCCGTAAGGGAATCAAGTGTGTCTAGACTGGCATAAACATGGCAGCGAGAATCAGCTCAAACCCACTCTAAACAGGAATTTCAAAAACAGAACAAAGAAACAGGGTAATTCTTCACAATTCCTTCAGGGTCGCTGATGCAACCTGGAATGACCCTATCTACAATGACAGCTGGATGTGGCATAAGGCTGGACACTTGGGACTGAGAGGATTGGTGAGATTGGGTGAGCAAATGCAGACCCTTTAAAGCAATAATGCATGGCACCCATTCCATGGGTCCCAGCTCTCCAGGTTGAAGGGAATATTACTACAGCTATAACGTGTACGGGAAACCTAGAGAATGGACACACTGTGAATACGAAAGGTTTCTAAAACTCAACGAAGAGCCCATCTCCTGGTGCTCCGGTTTGACTTTGCAACTGCTTTCCTATCAATCTCCCAACTTGGAGAGACAGACCCTTTAAGCTCCTGGTTCGCACAGGTTGCCAATTTGGCAGAGGATGAAAGGGAAGAGGGAGAACCAATGAGAGAGTAGCTGTTAGGCATTTGGATGGGCACATGTCACTCTAATTTCCCGGCAGGAAGAAGAATTAACCAAAGTCTCAGCCACCCACCGGGAACCAGTATAGGTCCTGAACCAAAAGTTTGGACTTGCGTTCAGCTCACAAAAAAAGAGTTGAAAAATGGAGCTCAGGGGCACAGCAATTCACAAACTGGCAGAGTAATCAAGGCCAACTATCGTCCAAAAATCTGTTGAGGGAAGGCAACGAGGTGGACTTGAAAGCGAGGCAGAATAGCAGGAAACAGATTTCAAGAGGTACGTTGGAATCGCCTGTAAAGCACAGGAAGAGGGGCACAACTTCGACAATGATGCACTTGGCCAAAAAGGGCATATGCGTTTTCTCCTGAATATATTCAGGAGAAAATGCATACGCCCTTTTTGGCCAAGCAAGCAAGCGGGCAATGCAAATCTGCACTACAAAGAAGTATCACTTCCCACCGGTCAAAAGGGACATCCACAAAATGTGTAAAAACCAGAAAGGCAAGACAGGCCCTGGAGAACAGGGAGCCTTGTTATGCTGATGGGCGGGATGTAAGTTGCCAACTGCCTCACTGGAGGAGTGCATTGTGTTCCCTAAAACAAGTAAACAACAGAGCTACAGAGCCAAGGGCACTTGCAGTCTAGGGAATATACCTTGGGAAAACTGAAAATCCATAAGACAGAGCCACCCCCAAATTGAGGGCTGCACTGCTTACAAGAACCTCAACCTGGATACACCTGAAATATCCCAGGAAATATAAAAATGGTTCCAAACATTGTGGAACTTACGTACGATGGAATATCCCTCAGCCACGAAATCAATGTCATAAGACCAGTAGCAGCAAAATGAGTGGATTCAGGTACGATGATTCTAAGTGAAAGAAGTCACACAGGAAAAGAAACTTATCATAAGATATCACTTAGGAAGATCCTGTAAACATGGCTACACATGAACTGAGTTAGGCAAGAGAACAGAGTCTCACATTTAGAAAACACTCTTATGCCTGCTTAAGGGGGAAGGAGAGGTGGGGTGATGCATCAAACCAGAGTTTGATATAAGCACAGGTACCGTTCCAAAAACCAACTATGGAATAGACAAGACCTCCACCTTCCTCAGTGAAAGGGACTCAAAACCCCATATTTCCCGCAGAGGAATAGATCTGACTAGTAAGAATCTTAAAACCTATGTATTGATATGTCTCCGTAAGGGAATCAAGTGTGTCTAGACTGGCATAAACATGGCAGCGAGAATCAGCTCAAACCCACTCTAAAAAGGAATTTCAAAAACAGAACAAAGAAACAGGGAAATTCTTCACAATTCCTTCAGGGTCGCTGATGCAACCTGGAATGACCCTATCTACAATGACAGCTGGATATGGCATAAGGCTGGACACTTGGGACTGAGAGGATTGGTGAGATTGGGTGAGCAAATGCAGACCCTTTAAAGCAATAATGCATGGCACCCATTCCATGGGTCCCAGCTCTCCAGGTTGAAGGGAATATTACTACAGCTATAACGTGTACGGGAAACCTAGAGAATGGACACACTGTGAATACGAAAGGTTTCTAAAACTCAACGAAGAGCCCCTCTCCTGGTGCTCCGGTTTGACTTTCCAACTGCTTTCCTATCAATCTCCCAACTTGGAGAGAGCCCCTTTAAGCTCCTGTTTTGCACAGGTTGCCAATTTGGCAGAGGATGAAAGGGAAGAGGGAGAACCAATGAGGGAGTAGCTGTTAGGCATTTGGATGGGCACATGTCACTCTAATTTCCCGGCAGGAAGAAGAAATTAACCAAAGTCTCAGCCACCCACCGGGAACCAGTATAGGTCCTGAACCAAAAGTTTGGACTTGCGTTCAGCTCACAAGAAACGAGTTGAAAAATGTAGCTCAGGGGCACAGCAATTCACAAACTGGCAGAGTAATCAAAGCCAACTATCGTCCAAAAATCTGTTGAGGGAAGGCAACGAGGCGGACTTGAAAGCGAGGCAGTATAGCAGGAAACAGATTTCAAGAGGTACGTTGGAATCACCTGTAAAGCACAGGAAGAGGGGCACAACTTCGACAATGATGCACTTGGCCAAAAAGGGCGTATGCGTTTTCTCCTGAATATATTCAGGTGAAAACGCATACGCCCTTTTTGGCCAAGCAAGCAAGCGGGCAATGCAAATCTGCACTACAAAGAAGTATCACTTCCCACCGGTCAAAAGGGACATCCACAAAATGTGTAAAAACCAGAAAGGCAAGACAGGCCCTGGAGAACAGGGAGCCTTGTTATGCTGATGGGCGGGATGTAAGTTGCCAACTGCCTCACTGGAGGAGTGCATTGTGTTCCCTAAAACAAGTAAACAACAGAGCTACAGAGCCAAGGGCACTTCCAGTCTAGGGAATATACCTTGGGAAAACTGAAAATCCATAACACAGAGCCACCCCCAAATTGAGGGCTGCACTGTTTACAAGAACCTCAACCTGGGTACAACTGAAATATCCCAGGAAGTATAAAAATGGTTCCAAACATTGTGGAACTTACGTACGATGGAATATCCCTCAGCCATGAAATCAATGTCATAAGACCAGTAGCAGCAAAATGAGTGGATTCAGGTACGATGATTCTAAGTGAAAGAAGTCACACAGGAAAAGAAACTTATCATAAGATATCACTTAGGAAGATCCTGTAAACATGGCTACACATGAACTGAGTTAGGCAAGAGAACAGAGTCTCACATTTAGAAAACACTCTTATGCCTGCTTAAGGGGGAAGGAGAGGTGGGGTGATGCATCAAACCAGAGTTTGATATAAGCACAGGTACCGTTCCAAAAACCAACTATGGAATAGACAAGACCTACACCTTCCTCAGTGAAAGGGACTCAAAACCCCATATTTCCCGCAGAGGAATAGATCTGACTAGTAAGAATCTTAAAACCTATGTATTGATATGTCTCCGTAAGGGAATCAAGTGTGTCTAGACTGGCATAAACAGGGCAGCGAGAATCAGCTCAAATCCACTCTAAAAAGGAATTTCAAAAACAGAACAAAGAAACAGGGAAATTCTTTACAATTCCTTCAGGGTCTCTGATGCAACCCGGAATGACCCTACCTACAATGACAGCTGGATGTGGCATGAGGCTGGACACTTGGGACTGAGAGGATTGGTGAGATTGGGTGAGCAAATGCAGACCCTTTAAAGCAATAATGCATGGCACCCATTCCATGGGTCCCAGCTCTCCAGGTTGAAGGGAATATTACTACAGCTATAATGTTTACGGGAAACCTAGAGAATGGACACACTGTGAATACGAAAGGTTTCTAAAACTCAACGAAGAGCCCCTCGCCTGGTGCTCCGGTTTGACTTTCCAACTGCTTTCCTATCAATCTCCCAACTTGGAGAGACAGCTCCTTTAAGCTCCTGTTTCGCACAGGTTGCCAATTTGGCAGAGGATGAAAGGGAAGAGGGAGAACCAATGAGAGAGTAACTGTTAGGCATTTGGATGGGCACATGTCACTCTAATTTCCCGGCAGGAAGAAGAAATTAACCAAAGTCTCAGCCACCCACCGGGAACCAGTATAGGTCCTGAACCAAAAGTTTGGACTTGCGTTCAGCTCACAAGAAACGAGTTGAAAAATGGAGATCAGGGGCACAGCAATTCACAAACTGGCAGAGTAATCAAAGCCAACTATCGTCCAAAAATCTATTGAGGGAAGGCAACGAGGCGGACTTGAAAGCGAGGCAGAATAGCAGGAAACAGATTTCATGAGGTACGTTGGAATCACCTGTAAAGCACAGGAAGAGGGGCACAACTTCGACAATGATGCACTTGGCCAAAAAGGGCATATGCGTTTTCTCCTGTATATATTCAGGAGAAAACCCATACGCCCTATTTGGCCAAGCAAGCAAGCGGGCAATGCAAATCTGCACTACAAAGAAGTATCACTTCCCACCGGTCAAAAGGGACATCCACAAAATGTGTAAAAACCAGAAAGGCAAGACAGGCCCTGGAGAACAGGGAGCCTTGTTATGCTGATGGGCGGGATGTAAGTTGCCAACTGCCTCACTGGAGGAGTGCATTGTGTTCCCTAAAACAAGTAAACAACAGAGCTACAGAGCCAAGGGCACTTCCAGTCTAGGGAATATACCTTGGGAAAACTGAAAATCCATAAGACAGAGCCACCCCCAAATTGAGGGCTGCACTGCTTACAAGAACCTCAACCTGGGTACACCTAAAATATCCCAGGAAGTATAAAAATGGTTCCAAACATTGTGGAACATACATACGATGGAATATCCCTCAGCCACGAAATCAATGTCATAAGACCAGTAGCAGCAAAATGAGTGGATTCAGGTACGATGATTCTAAGTGAAAGAAGTCACACAGGAAAAGAAACTTATCATAAGATTTCACTTAGGAAGATCCTGTAAACATGGCTACACATGAACTGAGTTAGGCAAGAGAACAGAGTCTCACATTTAGAAAACACTCTTATGCCTGCTTAAGGGGGAAGGAGAGGTGGGGTGATGCATCAAACCAGAGTTTGATATAAGCACAGGTACCGTTCCAAAAACCAACTATGGAATAGACAAGACCTCCACCTTCCTCAGTGAAAGGTACTCAAAACCCCATATTTCCCCCAGAGGAATAGATCTGACTAGTAAGAATCTTAAAACCTATGTATTGATATGTCTCCGTAAGGGAATCAAGTGTGTCTAGACTGGCATAAACATGGCAGCGAGAATCAGCTCAAACCCACTCTAAACAGGAATTTCAAAAACAGAACAAAGAAACACGGTAATTCTTCACAATTCCTTCAGGGTCGCTGATGCAACCTGGAATGACCCTATCTACAATGACAGCTGGATGTGGCATAAGGCTGGACACTTGGGACTGAGAGGATTGGTGAGATTGGGTGAGCAAATGCAGACCCTTTAAAGCAATAATGCATGGCACCCATTCCATGGGTCCCAGCTCTCCAGGTTGAAGGGAATATTACTACAGCTATAACGTGTACGGGAAACCTAGAGAATGGACACACTGTGAATACGAAAGGTTTCTAAAACTCAACGAAGAGCCCCTCTCCTGGTGCTCCGGTTTGACTTTCCAACTGCTTTCCTATCAATCTCCCAACTTGGAGAGACAGACCCTTTAAGATCCTGGTTCGCACAGGTTGCCAATTTGGCAGAGGATGAATGGGAAGAGGGAGAACCAATGAGAGAGTAGCTGTTAGGCATTTGGATGGGCACATGTCACTCTAATTTCCCGGCAGAAAGAAGAATTAACCAAAGTCTCAGCCACCCACCGGGAACCAGTATAGGTCCTGAACCAAAAGTTTGGACTTGCGTTCAGCTCACAAGAAAAGAGTTGAAAAATGTAGCTCAGGGGCACAGCAATTCACAAACTGGCAGAGTAATCAAGGCCAACTATCGTCCAAAAATCTGTTGAGGGAAGGCAACGAGGCGGACTTGAAAGCGAGGCAGAATAGCAGGAAACAGATTTCAAGAGGTACGTTGGAATCGCCTGTAAAGCACAGGAAGAGGGGCACAACTTCGACAATGATGCACTTGGCCAAAAAGGGCGTATGCGTTTTCTCCTGAATATATTCAGGAGAAAACACATACGCCCTTTTTGGCCAAGCAAGCAAGCGGGCAATGCAAATCTTCACTACAAAGAAGTATCACTTCCCACCGGTCAAAAGGGACATCCACAAAATGTGTAAAAACCAGAAAGGCAAGACAGGCCCTGGAGAACAGGGAGCCTTGTTATGCTGATGGGCGGGATGTAAGTTGCCAACTGCCTCACTGGAGGAGTGCATTGTGTTCCCTAAAACAAGTAAACAACAGAGCTACAGAGCCAAGGGCACTTCCAGTCTAGGGAATATACCTTGGGAAAACTGAAAATCCATAACACAGACCCACCCCCAAATTGAGGGCTGCACTGCTTACAAGAACCTCAACCTGGGTACACCTGAAATATCCCAGGAAATATAAAAATGGTTCCAAACATTGTGGAACTTACGTACGATGGAATATCCCTCAGCCATGAAATCAATGTCATAAGAGCATTAGCAGCAAAATGAGTGGATTCAGGTACGATTATTCTAAGTGAAAGAAGTCACACAAGAAAAGAAACTTATCATAAGATATCACTTAGGAAGATCCTGTAAACATGGCTACACATGAACTGAGTTAGGAAAGAGAACAGAGTCTCACATTTAGAAAACACTCTTATGCCTGCTTAAGGGGGAAGGAGAGGTGGGGTGATGCATCAAACCAGAGTTTGATATAAGCACAGGTACCGTTCCAAAAACCAACTATGGAATAGACAAGACCTACACCTTCCTCAGTGAAAGGGACTCAAAACCCCATATTTCCCGCAGAGGAATAGATCTGACTAGTAAGAATCTTAAAACCTATGTATTGATATGTCTCCGTAAGGGAATCAAGTGTGTCTAGACTGGCATAAAGAGGGCAGCGAGAATCAGCTCAAACCCACTCTAAAAAGGAATTTCAAAAACAGAACAAAGAAACAGGGTAATTCTTCACAATTCCTTCAGGGTCTCTGATGCAACCTGGAATGACCCTATCTACAATGACAGCTGGATGTGGCATGAGGCTGGACACTTGGGACTGAGAGGATTGGTGAGATTGGGTGAGCAAATGCAGACCCTTTAAAGCAATAATGCATGGCACCCATTCCATGGGTCCCAGCTCTCCAGGTTGAAGGGAATATTACTACAGCTATAACGTGTACGGGAAACCTAGAGAATGGACACACTGTGAATACGAAAGGTTTCTGAAACTCAACGAAGAGCCCCTCTCCTGGTGCTCCGGTTTGACTTTCCAACTGCTTTCCTATCTATCTCCCAACTTGGAGAGACAGCCCCTTTAAGCTCCTGGTTCGCACAGGTTGCCAATTTGGCAGAGGATGAAAGGGAAGAGGGAGAACCAATGAGAGAGTAGCTGTTAGGCATTTGGATGGGCACATGTCACTCTAATTTCCCGGCAGGAAGAAGAATTAACCAAAGTCTCAGCCACCCACCGGGAACCAGTATAGGTCCTGAACCAAAAGTTTGGACTTGCGTTCAGCTCACAAAAAAAGAGTTGAAAAATGGAGCTCAGGGGCACAGCAATTCACAAACTGGCAGAGTAATCAAGGCCAACTATCGTCCAAAAATCTGTTGAGGGAAGGCAACGAGGTGGACTTGAAAGCGAGGCAGAATAGCAGGAAACAGATTTCAAGAGGTACGTTGGAATCGCCTGTAAAGCACAGGAAGAGGGGCACAACTTCGACAATGATGCACTTGGCCAAAAAGGGCATATGCGTTTTCTCCTGAATATATTCAGGAGAAAATGCATACGCCCTTTTTGGCCAAGCAAGCAAGCGGGCAATGCAAATCTGCACTACAAAGAAGTATCACTTCCCACCGGTCAAAAGGGACATCCACAAAATGTGTAAAAACCAGAAAGGCAAGACAGGCCCTGGAGAACAGGGAGCCTTGTTATGCTGATGGGCGGGATGTAAGTTGCCAACTGCCTCACTGGAGGAGTGCATTGTGTTCCCTAAAACAAGTAAACAACAGAGCTACAGAGCCAAGGGCACTTCCAGTCTAGGGAATATACCTTGGGAAAACTGAAAATCCATAACACAGACCCACCCCCAAATTGAGGGCTGCACTGCTTACAAGAACCTCAACCTGGGTACACCTGAAATATCCCAGGAAATATAAAAATGGTTCCAAACATTGTGGAACTTATGTACGACGGAATATCCCTCAGCCACGAAATCAATGTCATAAGACCAGTAGCAGCAAAATGAGTGGATTCAGGTACGATGATTCTAAGTGAAAGAAGTCACACAGGAAAAGAAACTTATCATAAGATTTCACTTAGGAAGATCCTGTAAACATGGCTACACATGAACTGAGTTAGGCAAGAGAACAGAGTCTCACATTTAGAAAACACTCTTATGCCTGCTTAAGGGGGAAGGAGAGGTGGGGTGATGCATCAAACCAGAGTTTGATATAAGCACAGGTACCGTTCCAAAAACCAACTATGGAATAGACAAGACCTACACCTTCCTCAGTGAAAGGGACTCAAAACCCCATATTTCCCGCAGAGGAATAGATCTGACTAGTAAGAATCTTAAAACCTATGTATTGATATGTCTCCGTAAGGGAATCAAGTGTGTCTAGACTGGCATAAACATGGCAGCGAGAATCAGCTCAAACCCACTCTAAACAGGAATTTCAAAAACAGAACAAAGAAACAGGGTAATTCTTCACAATTCCTTCAGGGTCGCTGATGCAACCTGGAATGACCCTATCTACAATGACAGCTGGATGTGGCATAAGGCTGGACACTTGGGACTGAGAGGATTGTTGAGATTGTGTGAGCAAATGCAGACCATTTAAAGCAATAATGCATGGCACCCATTCCATGGGTCCCAGCTCTCCAGGTTGAAGGGAATATTACTACAGCTATAACGTGTACGGGAAACCTAGAGAATGGACACACTGTGAATACGAAAGGTTTCTAAAACTCAACGAAGAGCCCCTCTCCTGGTGCTCAAGTTTGACTTTCCAACTGCTTTCCTATCAATCTCCCAACTTGGAGAGGCAAACCCATTAAGCTCCTGGTTCGCACAGGTTGCCAATTTGGCAGAGGATGAAAGGGAAGAGGGAGAACCAATGAGAGAGTAGCTGTTAGGCATTTGGATGGGCACATGTCACTCTAATTTCCCGGCAGGAAGAAGAATTAACCAAAGTCTCAGCCACCCACCGGGAACCAGTATAGGTCCTGAACCAAAAGTTTGGACTTGCGTTCAGCTCACAAGAAACGAGTTGAAAAATGGAGCTCAGGGGCACAGCAATTCACAAACTGGCAGAGTAATCAAGGCGAACTATCGTCCAAAAATCTGTTGAGGGAAGGCAACGAGGCAGACTTGAAAGCGAGGCAGAATAGCAGGAAACAGATTTCAAGAGGTACGTTGGAATCGCCTGTAAAGCACAGGAAGAGGGGCACAACTTCGACAATGATGCACTTGGCCAAAAAGGGCGTATGCGTTTTCTCCTGAATATATTCAGGAGAAAACGCATACGCCCTTTTTGGCCAAGCAAGCAAGCGGGCAATGCAAATCTGCACTACAAAGAAGTATCACTTCCCACCGGTCAAAAGGGACATCCACAAAATGTGTAAAAACCAGAAAGGCAAGACAGGCCCTGGAGAACAGGGAGCCTTGTTATGCTGATGGGCGGGATGTAAGTTGCCAACTGCCTCACTGGAGGAGTGCATTGTGTTCCCTAAAACAAGTAAACAACAGAGCTACAGAGCCAAGGGCACTTGCAGTCTAGGGAATATACCTTGGGAAAACTGAAAATCCATAAGACAGAGCCACCCCCAAATTGAGGGCTGCACTGCTTACAAGAACCTCAACCTGGGTACACCTGAAATATCCCAGGAAATATAAAAATGGTTCCAAACATTGTGGAACTTACGTACGATGGAATATCCCTCAGCCACGAAATCAATGTCATAAGACCAGTAGCAGCAAAATGAGTGGATTCAGGTACGATGATTCTAAGTGAAAGAAGTCACACAGGAAAAGAAACTTATCATAAGATATCACTTAGGAAGATCCTGTAAACATGGCTACACATGAACTGAGTTAGGCAAGAGAACAGAGTCTCACATTTAGAAAACACTCTTATGCCTGCTTAAGGGGGAAGGAGAGGTGGGGTGATGCATCAAACCAGAGTTTGATATAAGCACAGGTACCGTTCCAAAAACCAACTATGGAATAGACAAGACCTCCACCTTCCTCAGTGAAAGGGACTCAAAACCCCATATTTCCCGCAGAGGAATAGATCTGACTAGTAAGAATCTTAAAACCTATGTATTGATATGTCTCCGTAAGGGAATCAAGTGTGTCTAGACTGGCATAAACATGGCAGCGAGAATCAGCTCAAACCCACTCTAAAAAGGAATTTCAAAAACAGAACAAAGAAACAGGGAAATTCTTCACAATTCCTTCAGGGTCGCTGATGCAACCTGGAATGACCCTATCTACAATGACAGCTGGATATGGCATAAGGCTGGACACTTGGGACTGAGAGGATTGGTGAGATTGGGTGAGCAAATGCAGACCCTTTAAAGCAATAATGCATGGCACCCATTCCATGGGTCCCAGCTCTCCAGGTTGAAGGGAATATTACTACAGCTATAACGTGTACGGGAAACCTAGAGAATGGACACACTGTGAATACGAAAGGTTTCTAAAACTCAACGAAGAGCCCCTCTCCTGGTGCTCCGGTTTGACTTTCCAACTGCTTTCCTATCAATCTCCCAACTTGGAGAGAGCCCCTTTAAGCTCCTGTTTTGCACAGGTTGCCAATTTGGCAGAGGATGAAAGGGAAGAGGGAGAACCAATGAGAGAGTAGCTGTTAGGCATTTGGATGGGCACATGTCACTCTAATTTCCCGGCAGGAAGAAGAAATTAACCAAAGTCTCAGCCACCCACCGGGAACCAGTATAGGTCCTGAACCAAAAGTTTGGACTTGCGTTCAGCTCACAAGAAACGAGTTGAAAAATGTAGCTCAGGGGCACAGCAATTCACAAACTGGCAGAGTAATCAAAGCCAACTATCGTCCAAAAATCTGTTGAGGGAAGGCAACGAGGCGGACTTGAAAGCGAGGCAGTATAGCAGGAAACAGATTTCAAGAGGTACGTTGGAATCACCTGTAAAGCACAGGAAGAGGGGCACAACTTCGACAATGATGCACTTGGCCAAAAAGGGCGTATGCGTTTTCTCCTGAATATATTCAGGTGAAAACGCATACGCCCTTTTTGGCCAAGCAAGCAAGCGGGCAATGCAAATCTGCACTACAAAGAAGTATCACTTCCCACCGGTCAAAAGGGACATCCACAAAATGTGTAAAAACCAGAAAGGCAAGACAGGCCCTGGAGAACAGGGAGCCTTGTTATGCTGATGGGCGGGATGTAAGTTGCCAACTGCCTCACTGGAGGAGTGCATTGTGTTCCCTAAAACAAGTAAACAACAGAGCTACAGAGCCAAGGGCACTTCCAGTCTAGGGAATATACCTTGGGAAAACTGAAAATCCATAAGACAGAGCCACCCCCAAATTGAGGGCTGCACTGCTTACAAGAACCTCAACCTGGGTACACCTAAAATATCCCAGGAAGTATAAAAATGGTTCCAAACATTGTGGAACATACATACGATGGAATATCCCTCAGCCACGAAATCAATGTCATAAGACCAGTAGCAGCAAAATGAGTGGATTCAGGTACGATGATTCTAAGTGAAAGAAGTCACACAGGAAAAGAAACTTATCATAAGATTTCACTTAGGAAGATCCTGTAAACATGGCTACACATGAACTGAGTTAGGCAAGAGAACAGAGTCTCACATTTAGAAAACACTCTTATGCCTGCTTAAGGGGGAAGGAGAGGTGGGGTAATGCATCAAACCAGAGTTTGATATAAGCACAGGTACCGTTCCAAAAACCAACTATGGAATAGACAAGACCTCCACCTTCCTCAGTGAAAGGTACTCAAAACCCCATATTTCCCCCAGAGGAATAGATCTGACTAGTAAGAATCTTAAAACCTATGTATTGATATGTCTCCGTAAGGGAATCAAGTGTGTCTAGACTGGCATAAACATGGCAGCGAGAATCAGCTCAAACCCACTCTAAACAGGAATTTCAAAAACAGAACAAAGAAACAGGGTAATTCTTCACAATTCCTTCAGGGTCGCTGATGCAACCTGGAATGACCCTATCTACAATGACAGCTGGATGTGGCATAAGGCTGGACACTTGGGACTGAGAGGATTGGTGAGATTGGGTGAGCAAATGCAGACCCTTTAAAGCAATAATGCATGGCACCCATTCCATGGGTCCCAGCTCTCCAGGTTGAAGGGAATATTACTACAGCTATAACGTGTACGGGAAACCTAGAGAATGGACACACTGTGAATACGAAAGGTTTCTAAAACTCAACGAAGAGCCCCTCTCCTGGTGCTCCGGTTTGACTTTCCAACTGCTTTCCTATCAATCTCCCAACTTGGAGAGACAGACCCTTTAAGATCCTGGTTCGCACAGGTTGCCAATTTGGCAGAGGATGAATGGGAAGAGGGAGAACCAATGAGAGAGTAGCTGTTAGGCATTTGGATGGGCACATGTCACTCTAATTTCCCGGCAGAAAGAAGAATTAACCAAAGTCTCAGCCACCCACCGGGAACCAGTATAGGTCCTGAACCAAAAGTTTGGACTTGCGTTCAGCTCACAAGAAAAGAGTTGAAAAATGTAGCTCAGGGGCACAGCAATTCACAAACTGGCAGAGTAATCAAGGCCAACTATCGTCCAAAAATCTGTTGAGGGAAGGCAACGAGGCGGACTTGAAAGCGAGGCAGAATAGCAGGAAACAGATTTCAAGAGGTACGTTGGAATCGCCTGTAAAGCACAGGAAGAGGGGCACAACTTCGACAATGATGCACTTGGCCAAAAAGGGCGTATGCGTTTTCTCCTGAATATATTCAGGAGAAAACACATACGCCCTTTTTGGCCAAGCAAGCAAGCGGGCAATGCAAATCTTCACTACAAAGAAGTATCACTTCCCACCGGTCAAAAGGGACATCCACAAAATGTGTAAAAACCAGAAAGGCAAGACAGGCCCTGGAGAACAGGGAGCCTTGTTATGCTGATGGGCGGGATGTAAGTTGCCAACTGCCTCACTGGAGGAGTGCATTGTGTTCCCTAAAACAAGTAAACAACAGAGCTACAGAGCCAAGGGCACTTCCAGTCTAGGGAATATACCTTGGGAAAACTGAAAATCCATAACACAGAGCCACCCCCAAATTGAGGGCTGCACTGCTTACAAGAACCTCAACCTGGGTACACCTGAAATATCCCAGGAAATATAAAAATGGTTCCAAACATTTTGGAACTTACGTACGATGGAATATCCCTCAGCCATGAAATCAATGTCATAAGACCAGTAGCAGCAAAATGAGTGGATTCAGGTACGATTATTCTAAGTGAAAGAAGTCACACAAGAAAAGAAACTTATCATAAGATATCACTTAGGAAGATCCTGTAAACATGGCTACACATGAACTGAGTTAGGAAAGAGAACAGAGTCTCACATTTAGAAAACACTCTTATGCCTGCTTAAGGGGGAAGGAGAGGTGGGGTGATGCATCAAACCAGAGTTTGATATAAGCACAGGTACCGTTCCAAAAACCAACTATGGAATAGACAAGACCTACACCTTCCTCAGTGAAAGGGACTCAAAACCCCATATTTCCCGCAGAGGAATAGATCTGACTAGTAAGAATCTTAAAACCTATGTATAGATATGTCTCCGTAAGGGAATCAAGTGTGTCTAGACTGGCATAAACATGGCAGCGAGAATCAGCTCAAACCCACTCTAAACAGGAATTTCAAAAACAGAACAAAGAAACAGGGTAATTCTTCACAATTCCTTCAGGGTCGCTGATGCAACCTGGAATGACCCTATCTACAATGACAGCTGGATGTGGCATAAGGCTGGACACTTGGGACTGAGAGGATTGGTGAGATTGGGTGAGCAAATGCAGACCCTTTAAAGCAATAATGCATGGCACCCATTCCATGGGTCCCAGCTCTCCAGGTTGAAGGGAATATTACTACAGCTATAACGTGTACGGGAAACCTAGAGAATGGACACACTGTGAATACGAAAGGTTTCTAAAACTCAACGAAGAACCCCTCTCCTGGTGCTCCGGTTTGACTTTCCAACTGCTTTCCTATCAATCTCCCAACTTGGAGAGACAGCCCCTTTAAGCTCCTGGTTCGCACAGGTTGCCAATTTGGCAGAGGATGAAAGGGAAGAGGGAGAACCAATGAGAGAGTAGCTGTTAGGCATTTGGATGGGCACATGTCACTCTAATTTCCCGGCAGGAAGAAGAATTAACCAAAGTCTCAGCCACCCACCGGGAACCAGTATAGGTCCTGAACCAAAAGTTTGGACTTGCGTTCAGCTCACAAGAAACGAGTTGAAATATGGAGCTCAGGGGCACAGCAATTCACAAACTGGCAGAGTAATCAAGGCCAACTATCGTCCAAAAATCTGTTGAGGGAAGGCAACGAGGCGGACTTGAAAGCGAGGCAGAATAGCAGGAAACAGATTTCAAGAGGTACGTTGGAATCGCCTGTAAAGCACAGGAAGAGGGGCACAACTTCGACAATGATGCACTTGGCCAAAAAGGGCGTATGCGTTTTCTCCTGAATATATTCAGGAGAAAACGCATACGCCCTTTTTGGCCAAGCAAGCAAGCGGGCAATGCAAATCTGCACTACAAAGAAGTATCACTTCCCACTGGTCAAAAGGGACATCCACAAAATGTGTAAAAACCAGAAAGGCAAGACAGGCCCTGGAGAACAGGGAGCCTTGTTATGCTGAAGGGCGGGATGTAAGTTGCCAACTGCGTCACTGGAGGAGTGCATTGTGTTCCCTAAAACAAGTAAACAACAGAGCTACAGAGCCAAGGGCACTTCCAGTCTAGGGAATATACCTTGGGAAAACTGAAAATCCATAACACAGAGCCACCCCCAAATTGAGGGCTGCACTGCTTACAAGAACCTCAACCTGGGTACACCTAAAATATCCCGGGAAGTATAAAAATGGTTCCAAACATTGTGGAACTTACATACGATGGAATATCCCTCAGCCACGAAATCAATGTCATAAGACCAGTAGCAGCAAAATGAGTGGATTCAGGTACGATGATGCTAAGTGAAAGAAGTCACACAGGAAAAGAAACTTATCATAAGATTTCACTTAGGAAGATCCTGTAAACATGGCTACACATGAACTGAGTTAGGCAAGAGAACAGAGTCTCACATTTAGAAAACACTCTTATGCCTGCTTAAGGGAGAAGGAGAGGTGGGGTGATGCATCAAACCAGAGTTTGATATAAGCACAGGTACCGTTCCAAAAACCAACTATGGAATAGACAAGACCTCCACCTTCCTCAGTGAAAGGGACTCAAAACCCCATATTTCCCGCAGAGGAATAGATCTGACTAGTAAGAATCTTAAAACCTATGTATAGATATGTCTCCGTAAGGGAATCAAGTGTGTCTAGACTGGCATAAACATGGCAGCGAGAATCAGCTCAAACCCACTCTAAACAGGAATTTCAAAAACAGAACAAAGAAACAGGGTAATTCTTCACAATTCCTTCAGGGTCGCTGATGCAACCTGGAATGACCCTATCTACAATGACAGCTGGATGTGGCATAAGGCTGGACACTTGGGACTGAGAGGATTGGTGAGATTGGGTGAGCAAATGCAGACCCTTTAAAGCAATAATGCATGGCACCCATTCCATGGGTCCCAGCTCTCCAGGTTGAAGGGAATATTACTACAGCTATAACGTGTACGGGAAACCTAGAGAATGGACACACTGTGAATACGAAAGGTTTCTAAAACTCAACGAAGAGCCCCTCTCCTGGTGCTCCGGTTTGACTTTCCAACTGCTTTCCTATCAATCTCCCAACTTGGAGAGACAGCCCCTTTAAGCTCCTGGTTCGCACAGGTTGCCAATTTGGCAGAGGATGAAAGGGAAGAGGGAGAACCAATGAGAGAGTAGCTGTTAGGCATTTGGATGGGCACATGTCACTCTAATTTCCCGGCAGGAAGAAGAATTAACCAAAGTCTCAGCCACCCACCGGGAACCAGTATAGGTCCTGAACCAAAAGTTTGGACTTGCGTTCAGCTCACAAAAAACGAGTTGAAAAATGGAGCTCAGGGGCACAGCAATTCACAAACTGGCAGAGTAATCAAGGCCAACTATCGTCCAAAAATCTGTTGAGGGAAGGCAACGAGGCGGACTTGAAAGCGAGGCAGAATAGCAGGAAACAGATTTCAAGAGGTACGTTGGAATCGCCTGTAAAGCACAGGAAGAGGGGCACAACTTCGACAATGATGCACTTGGCCAAAAAGGGCGTATGCGTTTTCTCCTGAATATATTCAGGAGAAAACGCATACGCCCTTTTTGGCCAAGCAAGCAAGCGGGCAATGCAAATCTGCACTACAAAGAAGTATCACTTCCCACCGGTCAAAAGGGACATCCACAAAATGTGTAAAAACCAGAAAGGCAAGACAGGCCCTGGAGAACAGGGAGCCTTGTTATGCTGATGGGCGGGATGTAAGTTGCCAACTGCCTCACTGGAGGAGTGCATTGTGTTCCCTAAAACAAGTAAACAACAGAGCTACAGAGCCAAGGGCACTTCCGGACTAGGGAATATACCTTGGGAAAACTGAAAATACATAAGACAGAGCCACCCCCAAATTGAGGGCTGCACTGCTTACAAGAACCTCAACCAGGGTACACCTGAAATATCCCAGGAAATATAAAAATGGTTCCAAACATTGTGGAACTTACGTACGATGGAATATCCCTCAGCCACGAAATCAATGTCATAAGACCAGTAGCAGCAAAATGAGTGGATTCAGGTACGATGATTCTAAGTGAAAGAAGTCACACAGGAAAAGAAACTTATCATAAGATATCACTTAGGAAGATCCTGTAAACATGGCTACACATGAACTGAGTTAGGCAAGAGAACAGAGTCTCACATTTAGAAAACACTCTTATGCCTGCTTAAGGGGGAAGGAGAGGTGGGGTGATGCATCAAACCAGAGTTTGATATAAGCACAGGTACCGTTCCAAAAACCACCTATGGAATAGACAAGACCTACACCTTCCTCAGTGAAAGGGACTCAAAACCCCATATTTCCCGCAGAGGAATAGATCTGACTAGTAAGAATCTTAAAACCTATGTATTGATATGTCTCCGTAAGGGAATCAAGTGTGTCTAGACTGGCATAAACATGGCAGCGAGAATCAGCTCAAACCCACTCTAAAAAGGAATTTCAAAAACAGAACAAAGAAACAGGGAAATTCTTTACAATTCCTTCAGGGTCTCTGATGCAACCTGGAATGACCCTATCTACAATGACAGCTGGATGTGGCATGAGGCTGGACACTTGGGACTGAGATGATTGGTGAGATTGGGTGAGCAAATGCAGACCCTTTAAAGCAATAATGCATGGCACCCATTCCATGGGTCCCAGCTCTCCAGGTTGAAGGGAATATTACTACAGCTATAACGTGTACGGGAAACCTAGAGAATGGACACACTGTGAATACGAAAGGTTTCTAAAACTCAACGAAGAGCCCCTCTCCTGGTGCTCCGGTTTGACTTTCCAACTGCTTTCCTATCAATCTCCCAACTTGGAGAGACAGCCCCTTTAAGCTCCTGGTTCGCACAGGTTGCCAATTTGGCAGAGGATGAAAGGGAAGAGGGAGAACCAATGAGAGAGTAGCTGTTAGGCATTTGGATGGGCACATGTCACTCTAATTTCCCGGAAGGAAGAAGAATTAACCAAAGTCTCAGCCACCCACCGGGAACTAGTATAGGTCCTGTACCAAAAGTTTGGACTTGCGTTCAGCTCACAAGAAACGAGTTGAAATATGGAGCTCAGGGGCACAGCAATTCACAAACTGGCAGAGTAATCAAGGCCAACTATCGTCCAAAAATCTGTTGAGGGAAGGCAACGAGGCGGACTTGAAAGCGAGGCAGAATAGCAGGAAACAGATTTCAAGAGGTACGTTGGAATCGCCTGTAAAGCACAGGAAGAGGGGCACAACTTCGACAATGATGCACTTGGCCAAAAAGGGCGTATGCGTTTTCTCCTGAATATATTCAGGAGAAAACGCATACGCCCTTTTTGGCCAAGCAAGCAAGCGGGCAATGCAAATCTGCACTACAAAGAAGTATCACTTCCCACCGGTCAAAAGGGACATCCACAAAATGTGTAAAAACCAGAAAGGCAAGACAGGCCCTGGAGAACAGGGAGCCTTGTTATGCTGATGGGCGGGATGTAAGTTGCCAACTGCCTCACTGGAGGAGTGCATTGTGTTCCCTAAAACAAGTAAACAACAGAGCTACAGAGCCAAGGGCACTTCCAGTCTAGGGAATATACCTTGGGAAAACTGAAAATCCATAAGACAGAGCCACCCCCAAATTGAGGGCTGCACTGCTTACAAGAACCTCAACCTGGGTACACCTGAAATATCCCAGGAAATATAAAAATGGTTCCAAACATTGTGGAACTTACGTACGGTGGAATATCCCTCAGCCACGAAATCAATGTCATAAGACCAGTAGCAGCAAAATGAGTGGATTCAGGTACGATGATTCTAAGTGAAAGAAGTCACACAGGAAAAGAAACTTATCATAAGATATCACTTAGGAAGATCCTGTAAACATGGCTACACATGAACTGAGTTAGGCAAGAGAACAGAGTCTCACATTTAGAAAACACTCTTATGCCTGCTTAAGGGGGAAGGAGAGGTGGGGTGATGCATCAAACCAGAGTTTGATATAAGCACAGGTACCGTTCCAAAAACCAACTATGGAATAGACAAGACCTCCACCTTCCTCAGTGAAAGGGACTCAAAACCCCATATTTCCCGCAGAGGAATAGATCTGACTAGTAAGAATCTTAAAACCTATGTATTGATATGTCTCCGTAAGGGAATCAAGTGTGTCTAGACTGGCATAAACATGGCAGCGAGAATCAGCTCAAACCCACTCTAAACAGGAATTTCAAAAACAGAACAAAGAAACAGGGTAATTCTTCACAATTCCTTCAGGGTCGCTGATGCAACCTGGAATGACCCTATCTACAATGACAGCTGGATGTGGCATAAGGCTGGACACTTGGGACTGAGAGGATTGGTGAGATTGGGTGAGCAAATGCAGACCCTTTAAAGCAATAATGCATGGCACCCATTCCATGGGTCCCAGCTCTCCAGGTTGAAGGGAATATTACTACAGCTATAACGTGTACGGGAAACCTAGAGAATGGACACACTGTGAATACGAAAGGTTTCTAAAACTCAACGAAGAGCCCATCTCCTGGTGCTCCGGTTTGACTTTGCAACTGCTTTCCTATCAATCTCCCAACTTGGAGAGACAGACCCTTTAAGCTCCTGGTTCGCACAGGTTGCCAATTTGGCAGAGGATGAAAGGGAAGAGGGAGAACCAATGAGAGAGTAGCTGTTAGGCATTTGGATGGGCACATGTCACTCTAATTTCCCGGCAGGAAGAAGAATTAACCAAAGTCTCAGCCACCCACCGGGAACCAGTATAGGTCCTGAACCAAAAGTTTGGACTTGCGTTCAGCTCACAAGAAACGAGTTGAAAAATGGAGCTCAGGGGGACAGCAATTCACAAACTGGCAGAGTAATCAAGGCCAACTATCGTCCAAAAATCTGTTGAGGGAAGGCAACGAGGCGGCTTGAAAGCGAGGCAGAATAGCAGGAAACAGATTTCAAGAGGTACGTTGGAATCGCCTGTAAAGCACAGGAAGAGGGGCACAACTTCGACAATGATGCACTTGGCCAAAAAGGGCGTATGCGTTTTCTCCTGAATATATTCAGGAGAAAACGCATACGCCCTTTTTGGCCAAGCAAGCAAGCGGGCAATGCAAATCTGCACTACAAAGAAGTATCACTTCCCACCCGTCAAAAGGGACATCCACAAAATGTGTAAAAACCAGAAAGGCAAGACAGGCCCTGGAGAACAGGGAGCCTTGTTATGCTGATGGGCGGGATGTAAGTTGCCAACTGCCTCACTGGAGGAGTGCATTGTGTTCCCTAAAACAAGTAAACAACAGAGCTACAGAGCCAAGGGCACTTCCAGTCTAGGGAATATACCTTGGGAAAACTGAAAATCCATAAGACAGAGCCACCCCCAAATTGAGGGCTGCACTGCTTACAAGAACCTCAACCTGGGTACACCTGAAATATCCGAGGAAATATAAAAATGGTTCCAAACATTGTGGAACTTACGTACAATGGAATATCCCTCAGCCACGAAATCAATGTCATAAGACCAGTAGCAGCAAAATGAGTGGATTCAGGTACGATGATTCTAAGTGAAAGAAGTCACACAGGAAAAGAAACTTATCATAAGATATCACTTAGGAAGATCCTGTAAACATGGCTACACATGAACTGAGTTAGGAAAGAGAACAGAGTCTCACATTTAGAAAACACTCTTATGCCTGCTTAAGGGGGAAGGAGAGGTGGGGTGATGCATCAAACCAGAGTTTGATATAAGCACAGGTACCGTTCCAAAAACCAACTATGGAATAGACAAGACCTACACCTTCCTCAGTGAAAGGGACTCAAAACCCCATATTTCCCGCAGAGGAATAGATCTGACTAGTAAGAATCTTAAAACCTATGTATTGATATGTCTCCGTAAGGGAATCAAGTGTGTCTAGACTGGCATAAACATGGCAGCGAGAATCAGCTCAAACCCACTCTAAACAGGAATTTCATAAACAGAACAAAGAAACAGGGTAATTCTTCAAAATTCCTTCAGGGTCGCTGATGCAACCTGGAATGACCCTCTCTACAATGACAGCTGGATGTGGCATAAGGCTGGACACTTGGGACTGAGAGGATTGGTGAGATTGGGTGAGCAAATGCAGACCCTTTAAAGCAATAATGCATGGCACCCATTCCATGGGTCCCAGCTCTCCAGGTTGAAGGGAATATTACTACAGCTATAACGTGTACGGGAAACCTAGAGAATGGACACACTGTGAATACGAAAGGTTTCTAAAACTCAACGAAGAGCCCCTCTCCTGGTGCTCCGGTTTGACTTTCCAACTGCTTTCCTATCAATCTCCCAACTTGGAGAGACAGCCCCTTTAAGCTCCTGTTTCGCACAGGTTGCCAATATGGCAGAGGATGAAAGGGAAGAGGGAGAACCAATGAGAGAGTAGCTGTTAGGCATTTGGATGGGCACATGTCACTCTAATTTCCCGGCAGGAAGAAGAATTAACCAAAGTCTCAGCCACCCACCGGGAACCAGTATAGGTCCTGTATCAAATGTTTGGACTTGCGTTCAGCTCACAAGAAACGAGTTGAAAAATGGAGCTCAGGGGCACAGCAATTCACAAACTGGCAGAGTAATCAAGGCCAACTATCGTCCAAAAATCTGTTGAGGGAAGGCAACGAGGCAGACTTGAAAGCGAGGCAGAATAGCAGGAAACAGATTTCAAGAGGTACGTTGGAATCGCCTGTAAAGCACAGGAAGAGGGGCACAACTTCGACAATGATGCACTTGGCCAAAAAGGGCGTATGCGTTTTCTCCTGAATATATTCAGGAGAAAACGCATACGCCCTTTTTGGCCAAGCAAGCAAGCGGGCAATGCAAATCTGCACTACAAAGAAGTATCACTTCCCACCGGTCAAAAGGGACATCCACAAAATGTGTAAAAACCAGAAAGGCAAGACAGGCCCTGGAGAACAGGGAGCCTTGTTATGCTGATGGGCGGGATGTAAGTTGCCAACTGCCTCACTGGAGGAGTGCATTGTGTTCCCTAAAACAAGTAAACAACAGAGCTACAGAGCCAAGGGCACTTCCAGTCTAGGGAATATACCTTGGGAAAACTGAAAATCCATAACACAGAGCCACCCCCAAATTGAGGGCTGCACTGCTTACAAGAACCTCAACCTGGGTACACCTGAAATATCCCAGGAAATATAAAAATGGTTCCAAACATTGTGGAACTTACGTACGATGGAATATCCCTCAGCCATGAAATCAATGTCATAAGACCAGTAGCAGCAAAATGAGTGGATTCAGGTACGATGATTCTAAGTGAAAGAAGTCACACAGGAAAAGAAACTTATCATCAGATATCACTTAGGAAGATCCTGTAAACATGGCTACACATGAACTGAGTTAGGAAAGAGAACAGAGTCTCACATTTAGAAAACACTCTTATGCCTGCTTAAGGGGGAAGGAGAGGTGGGGTGATGCATCAAACCAGAGTTTGATATAAGCACAGGTACCGTTCCAAAAACCAACTATGGAATAGACAAGACCTACACCTTCCTCAGTGAAAGGGACTCAAAATCCCATATTTCCCGCAGAGGAATAGATCTGACTAGTAAGAATCTTAAAACCTATGTACTGATATGTCTCCGTAAGGGAATCAAGTGTGTCTAGACTGGCATAAAGAGGGCAGCGAGAATCAGCTCAAACCCACTCTAAAAAGGAATTTCAAAAACAGAACAAAGAAACAGGGTAATTCTTCACAATTCCTTCAGGGTCTCTGATGCAACCTGGAATGACCCTATCTACAATGACAGCTGGATGTGGCATGAGGCTGGACACTTGGGACTGAGAGGATTGGTGAGATTGGGTGAGCAAATGCAGACCCTTTAAAGCAATAATGCATGGCACCCATTCCATGGGTCCCAGCTCTCCAGGTTGAAGGGAATATTACTACAGCTATAACGTGTACGGGAAACCTAGAGAATGGACACACTGTGAATACGAAAGGTTTCTAAAACTCAACGAAGAGCCCCTCTCCTGGTGCTCCGGTTTGACTTTCCAACTGCTTTCCTATCAATCTCCCAACTTGGAGAGACAGCCCCTTTAAGCTCCTGTTTCGCACAGGTTGCCAATATGGCAGAGGATGAAAGGGAAGAGGGAGAACCAATGAGAGAGTAGCTGTTAGGCATTTGGATGGGCACATGTCACTCTAATTTCCCGGCAGGAAGAAGAATTAACCAAAGTCTCAGCCACCCACCGGGAACCAGTATACGTCCTGAATCAAAAGTTTGGACTTGCGTTCAGCTCACAAGAAACGAGTTGAAAAATGGAGCTCAGGGGCACAGCAATTCACAAACTGGCAGAGTAATCAAGGCCAACTCTCGTCCAAAAATCTGTTGAGGGAAGGCAACGAGGCAGACTTGAAAGCGAGGCAGAATAGCAGGAAACAGATTTCAAGAGGTACGTTGGAATCGCCTGTAAAGCACAGGAAGAGGGGCACAACTTCGACAATGATGCACTTGGCCAAAAAGGGCGTATGCGTTTTCTCCTGAATATATTCAGGAGAAAACGCATACGCCCTTTTTGGCCAAGCAAGCAAGCGGGCAATGCAAATCTGCACTACAAAGAAGTATCACTTCCCACCGGTCAAAAGGGACATCCACAAAATGTGTAAAAACCAGAAAGGCAAGACAGGCCCTGGAGAACAGGGAGCCTTGTTATGCTGATGGGCGGGATGTAAGTTGCCAACTGCCTCACTGGAGGAGTGCATTGTGTTCCCTAAAACAAGTAAACAACAGAGCTACAGAGCCAAGTGCACTTCCAGTCTAGGGAATATACCTTGGGAAAACTGAAAATCCATAACACAGAGCCACCCCCAAATTGAGGGCTGCACTGCTTACAAGAACCTCAACCTGGGTACACCTGAAATATCCCAGGAAATATAAAAATGGTTCCAAACATTGTGGAACTTACGTACGATGGAATATCCCTCAGCCAGGAAATCAATGTCATAAGACCAGTAGCAGCAAAATGAGTGGATTCAGGTACGATGATTCTAAGTGAAAGAAGTCACACAGGAAAAGAAACTTATCATCAGATATCACTTAGGAAGATCCTGTAAACATGGCTACACATGAACTGAGTTAGGCAAGAGAACAGAGTCTCACATTTAGAAAACACTCTTATGCCTGCTTAAGGGGGAAGGAGAGGTGGGGTGATGCATCAAACCAGAGTTTGATATAAGCACAGGTACCGTTCCAAAAACCAACTATGGAATAGACAAGACCTACACCTTCCTCAGTGAAAGGGACTCAAAACCCCATATTTCCCGCAGAGGAATAGATCTGACTAGTAAGAATCTTAAAACCTATGTATTGATATGTCTCCGTAAGGGAATCAAGTGTGTCTAGACTGGCATAAACAGGGCAGCGAGAATCAGCTCAAACCCACTCTAAAAAGGAATTTCAAAAACAGAACAAAGAAACAGGGTAATTCTTCACAATTCCTTCAGGGTCTCTGATGCAACCTGGAATGACCCTATCTACAATGACAGCTGGATGTGGCATGAGGCTGGACACTTGGGACTGAGAGGATTGGTGAGATTGGGTGAGCAAATGCAGACCCTTTAAAGCAATAATGCATGGCACCCATTCCATGGGTCCCAGCTCTCCAGGTTGAAGGGAATATTACTACAGCTATAACGTGTACGGGAAACCTAGAGAATGGACACACTGTGAATACGAAAGGTTTCTAAAACTCAACGAAGAGCCCCTCTCCTGGTGCTCCGGTTTGACTTTCCAACTGCTTTCCTATCAATCTCCCAACTTGGAGAGACAGCCCCTTTAAGCTCCTGTTTCGCACAGGTTGCCAATATGGCAGAGGATGAAAGGGAAGAGGGAGAACCAATGAGAGAGTAGCTGTTAGGCATTTGGATGGGCACATGTCACTCTAATTTCCCGGCAGGAAGAAGAATTAACCAAAGTCTCAGCCACCCACCGGGAACCAGTATAGGTCCTGAATCAAAAGTTTGGACTTGCGTTCAGCTCACAAGAAACGAGTTGAAAAATGGAGCTCAGGGGCACAGCAATTCACAAACTGGCAGAGTAATCAAGGCCAACTATCGTCCAAAAATCTGTTGAGGGAAGGCAACGAGGCAGACTTGAAAGCGAGGCAGAATAGCAGGAAACAGATTTCAAGAGGTACGTTGGAATCGCCTGTAAAGCACAGGAAGAGGGGCACAACTTCGACAATGATGCACTTGGCCAAAAAGGGCGTATGCGTTTTCTCCTGAATATATTCAGGAGAAAACGCATACGCCCTTTTTGGCCAAGCAAGCAAGCGGGCAATGCAAATCTGCACTACAAAGAAGTATCACTTCCCACCGGTCAAAAGGGACATCCACAAAATGTGTAAAAACCAGAAAGGCAAGACAGGCCCTGGAGAACAGGGAGCCTTGTTATGCTGATGGGCGGGATGTAAGTTGCCAACTGCCTCACTGGAGGAGTGCATTGTGTTCCCTAAAACAAGTAAACAACAGAGCTACAGAGCCAAGGGCACTTCCAGTCTAGGGAATATACCTTGGGAAAACTGAAAATCCATAACACAGAGCCACCCCCAAATTGAGGGCTGCACTGCTTACAAGAACCTCAACCTGGGTACACCTGAAATATCCCAGGAAATATAAAAATGGTTCCAAACATTGTGGAACTTACGTACGATGGAATATCCCTCAGCCATGAAATCAATGTCATAAGACCAGTAGCAGCAAAATGAGTGGATTCAGGTACGATGATTCTAAGTGAAAGAAGTCACACAGGAAAAGAAACTTATCATAAGATATCACTTAGGAAGATCCTGTAAACATGGCTACACATGAACTGAGTTAGGCAAGAGAACAGAGTCTCACATTTAGAAAACACTCTTATGCCTGCTTAAGGGGGAAGGAGAGGTGGGGTGATGCATCAAACCAGAGTTTGATATAAGCACAGGTACCGTTCCAAAAACCAACTATGGAATAGACAAGACCTACACCTTCCTCAGTGAAAGGGACTCAAAACCCCATATTTCCCGCAGAGGAATAGATCTGACTAGTAAGAATCTTAAAACCTATGTATTGATATGTCTCCGTAAGGGAATCAAGTGTGTCTAGACTGGCATAAAGAGGGCAGCGAGAATCAGCTCAAACCCACTCTAAAAAGGAATTTCAAAAACAGAACAAAGAAACAGGGTAATTCTTCACAATTCCTTCAGGGTCTCTGATGCAACCTGGAATGACCCTATCTACAATGACAGCTGGATGTGGCATGAGGCTGGACACTTGGGACTGAGAGGATTGGTGAGATTGGGTGAGCAAATGCAGACCCTTTAAAGCAATAATGCATGGCACCCATTCCATGGGTCCCAGCTCTCCAGGTTGAAGGGAATATTACTACAGCTATAACGTGTACGGGAAACCTAGAGAATGGACACACTGTGAATACGAAAGGTTTCTAAAACTCAACGAAGAGCCCCTCTCCTGGTGCTCCGGTTTGACTTTCCAACTGCTTTCCTATCAATCTCCCAACTTGGAGAGACAGCCCCTTTAAGCTCCTGTTTCGCACAGGTTGCCAATATGGCAGAGGATGAAAGGGAAGAGGGAGAACCAATGAGAGAGTAGCTGTTAGGCATTTGGATGGGCACATGTCACTCTAATTTCCCGGCAGGAAGAAGAATTAACCAAAGTCTCAGCCACCCACCGGGAACCAGTATAGGTCCTGAATCAAAAGTTTGGACTTGCGTTCAGCTCACAAGAAACGAGTTGAAAAATGGAGCTCAGGGGCACAGCAATTCACAAACTGGCAGAGTAATCAAGGCCAACTATCGTCCAAAAATCTGTTGAGGGAAGGCAACGAGGCAGACTTGAAAGCGAGGCAGAATAGCAGGAAACAGATTTCAAGAGGTACGTTGGAATCGCCTGTAAAGCACAGGAAGAGGGGCACAACTTCGACAATGATGCACTTGGCCAAAAAGGGCGTATGCGTTTTCTCCTGAATATATTCAGGAGAAAACGCATACGCCCTTTTTGGCCAAGCAAGCAAGCGGGCAATGCAAATCTGCACTACAAAGAAGTATCACTTCCCACCGGTCAAAAGGGACATCCACAAAATGTGTAAAAACCAGAAAGGCAAGACAGGCCCTGGAGAACAGGGAGCCTTGTTATGCTGATGGGCGGGATGTAAGTTGCCAACTGCCTCACTGGAGGAGTGCATTGTGTTCCCTAAAACAAGTAAACAACAGAGCTACAGAGCCAAGGGCACTTCCAGTCTAGGGAATATACCTTGGGAAAACTGAAAATCCATAACACAGAGCCACCCCCAAATTGAGGGCTGCACTGCTTACAAGAACCTCAACCTGGGTACACCTGAAATATCCCAGGAAATATAAAAATGGTTCCAAACATTGTGGAACTTACGTACGATGGAATATCCCTCAGCCATGAAATCAATGTCATAAGACCAGTAGCAGCAAAATGAGTGGATTCAGGTACGATGATTCTAAGTGAAAGAAGTCACACAGGAAAAGAAACTTATCATCAGATATCACTTAGGAAGATCCTGTAAACATGGCTACACATGAACTGAGTTAGGAAAGAGAACAGAGTCTCACATTTAGAAAACACTCTTATGCCTGCTTAAGGGGGAAGGAGAGGTGGGGTGATGCATCAAACCAGAGTTTGATATAAGCACAGGTACCGTTCCAAAAACCAACTATGGAATAGACAAGACCTACACCTTCCTCAGTGAAAGGGACTCAAAATCCCATATTTCCCGCAGAGGAATAGATCTGACTAGTAAGAATCTTAAAACCTATGTACTGATATGTCTCCGTAAGGGAATCAAGTGTGTCTAGACTGGCATAAAGAGGGCAGCGAGAATCAGCTCAAACCCACTCTAAAAAGGAATTTCAAAAACAGAACAAAGAAACAGGGTAATTCTTCACAATTCCTTCAGGGTCTCTGATGCAACCTGGAATGACCCTATCTACAATGACAGCTGGATGTGGCATGAGGCTGGACACTTGGGACTGAGAGGATTGGTGAGATTGGGTGAGCAAATGCAGACCCTTTAAAGCAATAATGCATGGCACCCATTCCATGGGTCCCAGCTCTCCAGGTTGAAGGGAATATTACTACAGCTATAACGTGTACGGGAAACCTAGAGAATGGACACACTGTGAATACGAAAGGTTTCTAAAACTCAACGAAGAGCCCCTCTCCTGGTGCTCCGGTTTGACTTTCCAACTGCTTTCCTATCAATCTCCCAACTTGGAGAGACAGCCCCTTTAAGCTCCTGTTTCGCACAGGTTGCCAATATGGCAGAGGATGAAAGGGAAGAGGGAGAACCAATGAGAGAGTAGCTGTTAGGCATTTGGATGGGCACATGTCACTCTAATTTCCCGGCAGGAAGAAGAATTAACCAAAGTCTCAGCCACCCACCGGGAACCAGTATACGTCCTGAATCAAAAGTTTGGACTTGCGTTCAGCTCACAAGAAACGAGTTGAAAAATGGAGCTCAGGGGCACAGCAATTCACAAACTGGCAGAGTAATCAAGGCCAACTCTCGTCCAAAAATCTGTTGAGGGAAGGCAACGAGGCAGACTTGAAAGCGAGGCAGAATAGCAGGAAACAGATTTCAAGAGGTACGTTGGAATCGCCTGTAAAGCACAGGAAGAGGGGCACAACTTCGACAATGATGCACTTGGCCAAAAAGGGCGTATGCGTTTTCTCCTGAATATATTCAGGAGAAAACGCATACGCCCTTTTTGGCCAAGCAAGCAAGCGGGCAATGCAAATCTGCACTACAAAGAAGTATCACTTCCCACCGGTCAAAAGGGACATCCACAAAATGTGTAAAAACCAGAAAGGCAAGACAGGCCCTGGAGAACAGGGAGCCTTGTTATGCTGATGGGCGGGATGTAAGTTGCCAACTGCCTCACTGGAGGAGTGCATTGTGTTCCCTAAAACAAGTAAACAACAGAGCTACAGAGCCAAGGGCACTTCCAGTCTAGGGAATATACCTTGGGAAAACTGAAAATCCATAACACAGAGCCACCCCCAAATTGAGGGCTGCACTGCTTACAAGAACCTCAACCTGGGTACACCTGAAATATCCCAGGAAATATAAAAATGGTTCCAAACATTGTGGAACTTACGTACGATGGAATATCCCTCAGCCAGGAAATCAATGTCATAAGACCAGTAGCAGCAAAATGAGTGGATTCAGGTACGATGATTCTAAGTGAAAGAAGTCACACAGGAAAAGAAACTTATCATCAGATATCACTTAGGAAGATCCTGTAAACATGGCTACACATGAACTGAGTTAGGCAAGAGAACAGAGTCTCACATTTAGAAAACACTCTTATGCCTGCTTAAGGGGGAAGGAGAGGTGGGGTGATGCATCAAACCAGAGTTTGATATAAGCACAGGTACCGTTCCAAAAACCAACTATGGAATAGACAAGACCTACACCTTCCTCAGTGAAAGGGACTCAAAACCCCATATTTCCCGCAGAGGAATAGATCTGACTAGTAAGAATCTTAAAACCTATGTATTGATATGTCTCCGTAAGGGAATCAAGTGTGTCTAGACTGGCATAAACAGGGCAGCGAGAATCAGCTCAAACCCACTCTAAAAAGGAATTTCAAAAACAGAACAAAGAAACAGGGTAATTCTTCACAATTCCTTCAGGGTCTCTGATGCAACCTGGAATGACCCTATCTACAATGACAGCTGGATGTGGCATGAGGCTGGACACTTGGGACTGAGAGGATTGGTGAGATTGGGTGAGCAAATGCAGACCCTTTAAAGCAATAATGCATGGCACCCATTCCATGGGTCCCAGCTCTCCAGGTTGAAGGGAATATTACTACAGCTATAACGTGTACGGGAAACCTAGAGAATGGACACACTGTGAATACGAAAGGTTTCTAAAACTCAACGAAGAGCCCCTCTCCTGGTGCTCCGGTTTGACTTTCCAACTGCTTTCCTATCAATCTCCCAACTTGGAGAGACAGCCCCTTTAAGCTCCTGTTTCGCACAGGTTGCCAATATGGCAGAGGATGAAAGGGAAGAGGGAGAACCAATGAGAGAGTAGCTGTTAGGCATTTGGATGGGCACATGTCACTCTAATTTCCCGGCAGGAAGAAGAATTAACCAAAGTCTCAGCCACCCACCGGGAACCAGTATAGGTCCTGAATCAAAAGTTTGGACTTGCGTTCAGCTCACAAGAAACGAGTTGAAAAATGGAGCTCAGGGGCACAGCAATTCACAAACTGGCAGAGTAATCAAGGCCAACTATCGTCCAAAAATCTGTTGAGGGAAGGCAACGAGGCAGACTTGAAAGCGAGGCAGAATAGCAGGAAACAGATTTCAAGAGGTACGTTGGAATCGCCTGTAAAGCACAGGAAGAGGGGCACAACTTCGACAATGATGCACTTGGCCAAAAAGGGCGTATGCGTTTTCTCCTGAATATATTCAGGAGAAAACGCATACGCCCTTTTTGGCCAAGCAAGCAAGCGGGCAATGCAAATCTGCACTACAAAGAAGTATCACTTCCCACCGGTCAAAAGGGACATCCACAAAATGTGTAAAAACCAGAAAGGCAAGACAGGCCCTGGAGAACAGGGAGCCTTGTTATGCTGATGGGCGGGATGTAAGTTGCCAACTGCCTCACTGGAGGAGTGCATTGTGTTCCCTAAAACAAGTAAACAACAGAGCTACAGAGCCAAGGGCACTTCCAGTCTAGGGAATATACCTTGGGAAAACTGAAAATCCATAACACAGAGCCACCCCCAAATTGAGGGCTGCACTGCTTACAAGAACCTCAACCTGGGTACACCTGAAATATCCCAGGAAATATAAAAATGGTTCCAAACATTGTGGAACTTACGTACGATGGAATATCCCTCAGCCATGAAATCAATGTCATAAGACCAGTAGCAGCAAAATGAGTGGATTCAGGTACGATGATTCTAAGTGAAAGAAGTCACACAGGAAAAGAAACTTATCATAAGATATCACTTAGGAAGATCCTGTAAACATGGCTACACATGAACTGAGTTAGGCAAGAGAACAGAGTCTCACATTTAGAAAACACTCTTATGCCTGCTTAAGGGGGAAGGAGAGGTGGGGTGATGCATCAAACCAGAGTTTGATATAAGCACAGGTACCGTTCCAAAAACCAACTATGGAATAGACAAGACCTACACCTTCCTCAGTGAAAGGGACTCAAAACCCCATATTTCCCGCAGAGGAATAGATCTGACTAGTAAGAATCTTAAAACCTATGTATTGATATGTCTCCGTAAGGGAATCAAGTGTGTCTAGACTGGCATAAAGAGGGCAGCGAGAATCAGCTCAAACCCACTCTAAAAAGGAATTTCAAAAACAGAACAAAGAAACAGGGTAATTCTTCACAATTCCTTCAGGGTCTCTGATGCAACCTGGAATGACCCTATCTACAATGACAGCTGGATGTGGCATGAGGCTGGACACTTGGGACTGAGAGGATTGGTGAGATTGGGTGAGCAAATGCAGACCCTTTAAAGCAATAATGCATGGCACCCATTCCATGGGTCCCAGCTCTCCAGGTTGAAGGGAATATTACTACAGCTATAACGTGTACGGGAAACCTAGAGAATGGACACACTGTGAATACGAAAGGTTTCTAAAACTCAACGAAGAGCCCCTCTCCTGGTGCTCCGGTTTGACTTTCCAACTGCTTTCCTATCAATCTCCCAACTTGGAGAGACAGCCCCTTTAAGCTCCTGTTTCGCACAGGTTGCCAATATGGCAGAGGATGAAAGGGAAGAGGGAGAACCAATGAGAGAGTAGCTGTTAGGCATTTGGATGGGCACATGTCACTCTAATTTCCCGGCAGGAAGAAGAATTAACCAAAGTCTCAGCCACCCACCGGGAACCAGTATAGGTCCTGAATCAAAAGTTTGGACTTGCGTTCAGCTCACAAGAAACGAGTTGAAAAATGGAGCTCAGGGGCACAGCAATTCACAAACTGGCAGAGTAATCAAGGCCAACTATCGTCCAAAAATCTGTTGAGGGAAGGCAACGAGGCAGACTTGAAAGCGAGGCAGAATAGCAGGAAACAGATTTCAAGAGGTACGTTGGAATCGCCTGTAAAGCACAGGAAGAGGGGCACAACTTCGACAATGATGCACTTGGCCAAAAAGGGCGTATGCGTTTTCTCCTGAATATATTCAGGAGAAAACGCATACGCCCTTTTTGGCCAAGCAAGCAAGCGGGCAATGCAAATCTGCACTACAAAGAAGTATCACTTCCCACCGGTCAAAAGGGACATCCACAAAATGTGTAAAAACCAGAAAGGCAAGACAGGCCCTGGAGAACAGGGAGCCTTGTTATGCTGATGGGCGGGATGTAAGTTGCCAACTGCCTCACTGGAGGAGTGCATTGTGTTCCCTAAAACAAGTAAACAACAGAGCTACAGAGCCAAGGGCACTTCCAGTCTAGGGAATATACCTTGGGAAAACTGAAAATCCATAACACAGAGCCACCCCCAAATTGAGGGCTGAACTGCTTACAAGAACCTCAACCTGGGTACACCTGAAATATCCCAGGAAATATAAAAATGGTTCCAAACATTGTGGAACTTACGTACGATGGAATATCCCTCAGCCATGAAATCAATGTCATAAGACCAGTAGCAGCAAAATGAGTGGATTCAGGTACGATGATTCTAAGTGAAAGAAGTCACACAGGAAAAGAAACTTATCATAAGATATCACTTAGGAAGTTCCTGTAAACATGGCTACACATGAACTGAGTTAGGCAAGAGAACAGAGTCTCACATTTAGAAAACACTCTTATGCCTGCTTAAGGGGGAAGGAGAGGTGGGGTGATGCATCAAACCAGAGTTTGATATAAGCACAGGTACCGTTCCAAAAACCAACTATGGAATAGACAAGACCTACACCTTCCTCAGTGAAAGGGACTCAAAACCCCATATTTCCCGCAGAGGAATAGATCTGACTAGTAAGAATCTTAAAACCTATGTATTGATATGTCTCCGTAAGGGAATCAAGTGTGTCTAGACTGGCATAAACAGGGCAACGAGAATCAGCTCAAACCCACTCTAAAAAGGAATTTCAAAAACAGAACAAAGAAACAGGGTAATTCTTCACAATTCCTTCAGGGTCTCTGATGCAACCTGGAATGACCCTATCTACAATGACAGCTGGATGTGGCATGAGGCTGGACACTTGGGACTGAGAGGATTGGTGAGATTGGGTGAGCAAATGCAGACCCTTTAAAGCAATAATGCATGGCACCCATTCCATGGGTCCCAGCTCTCCAGGTTGAAGGGAATATTACTACAGCTATAACGTGTACGGGAAACCTAGAGAATGGACACACTGTGAATACGAATGGTTTCTAAAACTCAACGAAGAGCCCCTCTCCTGGTGCTCCGGTTTGACTTTCCAACTGCTTTCCTATCAATCTCCCAACTTGGAGAGACAGCCCCTTTAAGCTCCTGTTTCGCACAGGTTGCCAATATGGCAGAGGATGAAAGGGAAGAGGGAGAACCAATGAGAGAGTAGCTGTTAGGCATTTGGATGGGCACATGTCACTCTAATTTCCCGGCAGGAAGAAGAATTAACCAAAGTCTCAGCCACCCACCGGGAACAAGTATAGGTCCTGAATCAAAAGTTTGGACTTGCGTTCAGCTCACAAGAAACGAGTTGAAAAATGGAGCTCAGGGGCACAGCAATTCACAAACTGGCAGAGTAATCAAGGCCAACTATCGTCCAAAAATCTGTTGAGGGAAGGCAACGAGGCAGACTTGAAAGCGAGGCAGAATAGCAGGAAACAGATTTCAAGAGGTACGTTGGAATCGCCTGTAAAGCACAGGAAGAGGGGCACAACTTCGACAATGATGCACTTGGCCAAAAAGGGCGTATGCGTTTTCTCCTGAATATATTCAGGAGAAAACGCATACGCCCTTTTTGGCCAAGCAAGCAAGCGGGCAATGCAAATCTGCACTACAAAGAAGTATCACTTCCCACCAGTCAAAAGGGACATCCACAAAATGTGTAAAAACCAGAAAGGCAAGACAGGCCCTGGAGAACAGGGAGCCTTGTTATGCTGATGGGCGGGATGTAAGTTGCCAACTGCCTCACTGGAGGAGTGCATTGTGTTCCCTAAAACAAGTAAACAACAGAGCTACAGAGCCAAGGGCACTTCCAGTCTAGGGAATATACCTTGGGAAAACTGAAAATCCATAACACAGAGCCACCCCCAAATTGAGGGCTGAACTGCTTACAAGAACCTCAACCTGGGTACACCTGAAATATCCCAGGAAATATAAAAATGGTTCCAAACATTGTGGAACTTACGTACGATGGAATATCCCTCAGCCATGAAATCAATGTCATAAGACCAGTAGCAGCAAAATGAGTGGATTCAGGTACGATGATTCTAAGTGAAAGAAGTCACACAGGAAAAGAAACTTATCATAAGATATCACTTAGGAAGATCCTGTAAACATGGCTACACATGAACTGAGTTAGGAAAGAGAACAGAGTCTCACATTTAGAAAACACTCTTATGCCTGCTTAAGGGGGAAGGAGAGGTGGGGTGATGCATCAAACCAGAGTTTGATATAAGCACAGGTACCGTTCCAAAAACCAACTATGGAATAGACAAGACCTACACCTTCCTCAGTGAAAGGGACTCAAAACCCCATATTTCCCGCAGAGGAATAGATCTGACTAGTAAGAATCTTAAAACCTATGTATTGATATGTCTCCGTAAGGGAATCAAGTGTGTCTAGACTGGCATAAACAGGGCAATGAGAATCAGCTCAAACCCACTCTAAAAAGGAATTTCAAAAACAGAACAAAGAAACAGGGTAATTCTTCACAATTCCTTCAGGGTCTCTGATGCAACCTGGAATGACCCTATCTACAATGACAGCTGGATGTGGCATGAGGCTGGACACTTGGGACTGAGAGGATTGGTGAGATTGGGTGAGCAAATGCAGACCCTTTAAAGCAATAATGCATGGCACCCATTCCATGGGTCCCAGCTCTCCAGGTTGAAGGGAATATTACTACAGCTATAACGTGTACGGGAAACCTAGAGAATGGACACACTGTGAATACGAAAGGTTTCTAAAACTCAACGAAGAGCCCCTCTCCTGGTGCTCCGGTTTGACTTTCCAACTGCTTTCCTATCAATCTCCCAACTTGGAGAGACAGCCCCTTTAAGCTCCTGTTTCGCACAGGTTGCCAATATGGCAGAGGATGAAAGGGAAGAGGGAGAACCAATGAGAGAGTAGCTGTTAGGCATTTGGATGGGCACATGTCACTCTAATTTCCCGGCAGGAAGAAGAATTAACCAAAGTCTCAGCCACCCACCGGGAACCAGTATAGGTCCTGAATCAAAAGTTTGGACTTGCGTTCAGCTCACAAGAAACGAGTTGAAAAATGGAGCTCAGGGGCACAGCAATTCACAAACTGGCAGAGTAATCAAGGCCAACTATCGTCCAAAAATCTGTTGAGGGAAGGCAACGAGGCAGACTTGAAAGCGAGGCAGAATAGCAGGAAACAGATTTCAAGAGGTACGTTGGAATCGCCTGTAAAGCACAGGAAGAGGGGCACAACTTCGACAATGATGCACTTGGCCAAAAAGGGCGTATGCGTTTTCTCCTGAATATATTCAGGAGAAAACGCATACGCCCTTTTTGGCCAAGCAAGCAAGCGGGCAATGCAAATCTGCACTACAAAGAAGTATCACTTCCCACCGGTCAAAAGGGACATCCACAAAATGTGTAAAAACCAGAAAGGCAAGACAGGCCCTGGAGAACAGGGAGCCTTGTTATGCTGATGGGCGGGATGTAAGTTGCCAACTGCCTCACTGGAGGAGTGCATTGTGTTCCCTAAAACAAGTAAACAACAGAGCTACAGAGCCAAGGGCACTTCCAGTCTAGGGAATATACCTTGGGAAAACTGAAAATCCATAACACAGAGCCACCCCCAAATTGAGGGCTGCACTGCTTACAAGAACCTCAACCTGGGTACACCTGAAATATCCCAGGAAATATAAAAATGGTTCCAAACATTGTGGAACTTACGTACGATGGAATATCCCTCAGCCATGAAATCAATGTCATAAGACCAGTAGCAGCAAAATGAGTGGATTCAGGTACGATGATTCTAAGTGAAAGAAGTCACACAGGAAAAGAAACTTATCATAAGATATCACTTAGGAAGATCCTGTAAACATGGCTACACATGAAATGAGTTAGGAAAGAGAACAGAGTCTCACATTTAGAAAACACTCTTATGCCTGCTTAAGGGGGAAGGAGAGGTGGGGTGATGCATCAAACCAGAGTTTGATATAAGCACAGGTACCGTTCCAAAAACCAACTATGGAATAGACAAGACCTACACCTTCCTCAGTGAAAGGGACTCAAAACCCCATATTTCCCGCAGAGGAATAGATCTGACTAGTAAGAATCTTAAAACCTATGTATTGATATGTCTCCGTAAGGGAATCAAGTGTGTCTAGACTGGCATAAACAGGGCAACGAGAATCAGCTCAAACCCACTCTAAAAAGGAATTTCAAAAACAGAACAAAGAAACAGGGTAATTCTTCACAATTCCTTCAGGGTCTCTGATGCAACCTGGAATGACCCTATCTACAATGACAGCTGGATGTGGCATGAGGCTGGACACTTGGGACTGAGAGGATTGGTGAGATTGGGTGAGCAAATGCAGACCCTTTAAAGCAATAATGCATGGCACCCATTCCATGGGTCCCAGCTCTCCAGGTTGAAGGGAATATTACTACAGCTATAACGTGTACGGGAAACCTAGAGAATGGACACACTGTGAATACGAAAGGTTTCTAAAACTCAACGAAGAGCCCCTCTCCTGGTGCTCCGGTTTGACTTTCCAACTGCTTTCCTATCAATCTCCCAACTTGGAGAGACAGCCCCTTTAAGCTCCTGTTTCGCACAGGTTGCCAATATGGCAGAGGATGAAAGGGAAGAGGGAGAACCAATGAGAGAGTAGCTGTTAGGCATTTGGATGGGCACATGTCACTCAAATTTCCCGGCAGGAAGAAGAATTAACCAAAGTCTCAGCCACCCACCGGGAACCAGTATAGGTCCTGAACCAAAAGTTTGGACTTGCGTTCAGCTCACAAGAAACGAGTTGAAAAATGGAGCTCAGGGGCACAGCAATTCACAAACTGGCAGAGTAATCAAGGCCAACTATCGTCCAAAAATCTGTTGAGGGAAGGCAACGAGGCAGACTTGAAAGCGAGGCAGAATAGCAGGAAACAGATTTCAAGAGGTACGTTGGAATCGCCTGTAAAGCACAGGAAGAGGGGCACAACTTCGACAATGATGCACTTGGCCAAAAAGGGCGTATGCGTTTTCTCCTGAATATATTCAGGAGAAAACGCATACGCCCTTTTTGGCCAAGCAAGCAAGCGGGCAATGCAAATCTGCACTACAAAGAAGTATCACTTCCCACCGGTCAAAAGGGACATCCACAAAATGTGTAAAAACCAGAAAGGCAAGACAGGCCCTGGAGAACAGGGAGCCTTGTTATGCTGATGGGCGGGATGTAAGTTGCCAACTGCCTCACTGGAGGAGTGCATTGTGTTCCCTAAAACAAGTAAACAACAGAGCTACAGAGCCAAGGGCACTTCCAGTCTAGGGAATATACCTTGGGAAAACTGAAAATCCATAACACAGAGCCACCCCCAAATTGAGGGCTGCACTGCTTACAAGAACCTCAACCTGGGTACACCTGAAATATCCCAGGAAATATAAAAATGGTTCCAAACATTGTGGAACTTACGTACGATGGAATATCCCTCAGCCATGAAATCAATGTCATAAGACCAGTAGCAGCAAAATGAGTGGATTCAGGTACGATGATTCTAAGTGAAAGAAGTCACACAGGAAAAGAAACTTATCATAAGATATCACTTAGGAAGATCCTGTAAACATGGCTACACATGAAATGAGTTAGGAAAGAGAACAGAGTCTCACATTTAGAAAACACTCTTATGCCTGCTTAAGGGGGAAGGAGAGGTGGGGTGATGCATCAAACCAGAGTTTGATATAAGCACAGGTACCGTTCCAAAAACCAACTATGGAATAGACAAGACCTACACCTTCCTCAGTGAAAGGGACTCAAAACCCCATATTTCCCGCAGAGGAATAGATCTGACTAGTAAGAATCTTAAAACCTATGTATTGATATGTCTCCGTAAGGGAATCAAGTGTGTCTAGACTGGCATAAACAGGGCAACGAGAATCAGCTCAAACCCACTCTAAAAAGGAATTTCAAAAACAGAACAAAGAAACAGGGTAATTCTTCACAATTCCTTCAGGGTCTCTGATGCAACCTGGAATGACCCTATCTACAATGACAGCTGGATGTGGCATGAGGCTGGACACTTGGGACTGAGAGGATTGGTGAGATTGGGTGAGCAAATGCAGACCCTTTAAAGCAATAATGCATGGCACCCATTCCATGGGTCCCAGCTCTCCAGGTTGAAGGGAATATTACTACAGCTATAACGTGTACGGGAAACCTAGAGAATGGACACACTGTGAATACGAAAGGTTTCTAAAACTCAACGAAGAGCCCCTCTCCTGGTGCTCCGGTTTGACTTTCCAACTGCTTTCCTATCAATCTCCCAACTTGGAGAGACAGCCCCTTTAAGCTCCTGGTTCGCACAGGTTGCCAATTTGGCAGAGGATGAAAGGGAAGAGGGAGAACCAATGAGAGAGTAGCTGTTAGGCATTTGGATGGGCACATGTCACTCTAATTTCCCGGCAGGAAGAAGAATTAACCAAAGTCTCAGCCACCCACCGGGAACCAGTATAGGTCCTGAACCAAAAGTTTGGACTTGCGTTCAGCTCACAAAAAACGAGTTGAAAAATGGAGCTCAGGGGCACAGCAATTCACAAACTGGCAGAGTAATCAAGGCCAACTATCGTCCAAAAATCTGTTGAGGGAAGGCAACGAGGTGGACTTGAAAGCGAGGCAGAATAGCAGGAAACAGATTTCAAGAGGTACGTTGGAATCGCCTGTAAAGCACAGGAAGAGGGGCACAACTTCGACAATGATGCACTTGGCCAAAAAGGGCGTATGCGTTTTCTCCTGAATATATTCAGGAGAAAACGCATACGCCCTTTTTGGCCAAGCAAGCAAGCGGGCAATGCAAATCTGCACTACAAAGAAGTATCACTTCCCAACGGTCAAAAGGGACATCCACAAAATGTGTAAAAACCAGAAAGGCAAGTCAGTCCCTGGAGAACTGGGAGCCTTGTTATGCTGATGGGCGGATGTAAGTTGCCAACTGCCTCACTGGAGGAGTGCATTGTGTTCCCTAAAACAAGTAAACAACAGAGCTACAGAGCCAAGGGCACTTCCAGTCTAGGGAATATACCTTGGGAAAACTGAAAATCCATAAGACAGAGCCACCCCCAAATTGAGGGCTGCACTGCTTACAAGAACCTCAACCTGGGTACACCTGAAATATCCCAGGAAATATAAAAATGGTTCCTAACATTGTGGAACTTACGTACGATGGAATATCCCTCAGCCACGAAATCAATGTCATAAGACCAGTAGCAGCAAAATGAGTGGATTCAGGTACGATGATTCTAAGTGAAAGAAGTCACACAGGAAAAGAAACTTATCATAAGATATCACTTAGGAAGATCCTGTAAACATGGCTACACATGAACTGAGTTAGGCAAGAGAACAGAGTCTCACATTTAGAAAACACTCTTATGCCTGCTTAAGGGGGAAGGAGAGGTGGGGTGATGCATCAAACCAGAGTTTGATATAAGCACAGGTACCGTTCCAAAAACCAACTACGGAATAGACAAGACCTCCACCTTCCTCAGTGAAAGGGACTCCAAACCCCATATTTCCCGCAGAGGAATAGATCTGACTAGTAAGAATCTTAAAACCTATGTATTGATATGTCTCCGTAAGGGAATCAAGTGTGTCTAGACTGGCATAAACATGGCAGCGAGAATCAGCTCAAACCCACTCTAAAAAGGAATTTCAAAAACAGAACAAAGAAACAGGGAAATTCTTCACAATTCCTTCAGGGTCGCTGATGCAACCTGGAATGACCCTATCTACAATGACAGCTGGATGTGGCATAAGGCTGGACACTTGGGACTGAGAGGATTGGTGAGATTGGGTGAGCAAATGCAGACCCTTTAAAACAATAATGCATGGCACCCATTCCATGGGTCTCAGCTCTCCAGGTTGAAGGGAATATTACTACAGCTATAACGTGTACGGGAAACCTAGAGAATGGACACACTGTGAATACGAAAGGTTTCTAAAACTCAACGAAGAGCCCCTCTCCTGGTGCTCCGGTTTGACTTTCCAACTGCTTTCCTATCTATCTCCCAACTTGGAGAGACAGCCCCTTTAAGCTCCTGGTTCGCACAGGTTGCCAATTTGGCAGAGGATGAAAGGGAAGAGGGAGAACCAATGAGAGAGTAGCTGTTAGGCATTTGGATGGGCACATGTCACTCTAATTTCCCGGCAGGAAGAAGAAATTAACCAAAGTCTCAGCCACCCACCGGGAACCAGTATAGGTCCTGAACCAAAAGTTTGGACTTGCGTTCAGCTCACAAGAAACGAGTTGAAAAATGGAGCTCAGGGGCACAGCAATTCACAAACTGGCAGAGTAATCAAAGCCAACTATCGTCCAAAAATCTGTTGAGGGAAGGCAACGAGGCGGACTTGAAAGCGAGGCAGAATAGCAGGAAACAGATTTCAAGAGGTACGTTGGAATCGCCTGTAAAGCACAGGAAGAGGGGCACAACTTCGACAATGATGCACTTGGCCAAAAAGGGCGTATGCGTTTTCTCCTGAATATATTCAGGAGAAAACGCATACGCCCTTTTTGGCCAAGCTAGCAAGCGGGCAATGCAAATCTGCACTACAAAGAAGTATCACTTCCCACTGGTCAAAAGGGACATCCACAAAATGTGTAAAAACCAGAAAGGCAAGACAGGCCCTGGAGAACAGGGAGCCTTGTTATGCTGATGGGCGGGATGTAAGTTGCCAACTGCCTCACTGGAGGAGTGCATTGTGCTCCCTAAAACAAGTAAACAACAGAGCTACAGAGCCAAGGGCACTTCCAGTCTAGGGAATATACCTTGGGAAAACTGAAAATCCATAAGACAGAGCCACCCCCAAATTGAGGGCTGCACTACTTACAAGAACCTCAACCTGGGTACACCTGAAATATCCCAGGAAATATAAAAATGGTTCCAAACATTGTGGAACTTACAGTACGATGGAATATCCCTCAGCCATGATATCAATGTCATAAGACCAGTAGCAGCAAATGAGTGGATTCAGGTACGATGATTCTAAGTGAAAGAAGTCACACAGGAAAAGAAACTTATCATAAGATATCACTTAGGAAGATCCTGTAAACATGGCTACACATGAACTGAGTTAGGCAAGAGAACAGAGTCTCACATTTAGAAAACACTCTTATGCCTGCTTAAGGGGGAAGGAGAGGTGGGGTGATGCATCAAACCAGAGTTTGATATAAGCACAGGTACCGTTCCAAAAACCAACTACGGAATAGACAAGACCTCCACCTTCCTCAGTGAAAGGGACTCCAAACCCCATATTTCCCGCAGAGGAATAGATCTGACTAGTAAGAATCTTAAAACCTATGTATTGATATGTCTCCGTAAGGGAATCAAGTGTGTCTAGACTGGCATAAACATGGCAGCGAGAATCAGCTCAAACCCACTCTAAAAAGGAATTTCAAAAACAGAACAAAGAAACAGGGAAATTCTTCACAATTCCTTCAGGGTCGCTGATGCAACCTGGAATGACCCTATCTACAATGACAGCTGGATGTGGCATAAGGCTGGACACTTGGGACTGAGAGGATTGGTGAGATTGGGTGAGCAAATGCAGACCCTTTAAAACAATAATGCATGGCACCCATTCCATGGGTCTCAGCTCTCCAGGTTGAAGGGAATATTACTACAGCTATAACGTGTACGGGAAACCTAGAGAATGGACACACTGTGAATACGAAAGGTTTCTAAAACTCAACGAAGAGCCCCTCTCCTGGTGCTCCGGTTTGACTTTCCAACTGCTTTCCTATCTATCTCCCAACTTGGAGAGACAGCCCCTTTAAGCTCCTGGTTCGCACAGGTTGCCAATTTGGCAGAGGATGAAAGGGAAGAGGGAGAACCAATGAGAGAGTAGCTGTTAGGCATTTGGATGGGCACATGTCACTCTAATTTCCCGGCAGGAAGAAGAAATTAACCAAAGTCTCAGCCACCCACCGGGAACCAGTATAGGTCCTGAACCAAAAGTTTGGACTTGCGTTCAGCTCACAAGAAACGAGTTGAAAAATGGAGCTCAGGGGCACAGCAATTCACAAACTGGCAGAGTAATCAAAGCCAACTATCGTCCAAAAATCTGTTGAGGGAAGGCAACGAGGCGGACTTGAAAGCGAGGCAGAATAGCAGGAAACAGATTTCAAGAGGTACGTTGGAATCGCCTGTAAAGCACAGGAAGAGGGGCACAACTTCGACAATGATGCACTTGGCCAAAAAGGGCGTATGCGTTTTCTCCTGAATATATTCAGGAGAAAACGCATACGCCCTTTTTGGCCAAGCTAGCAAGCGGGCAATGCAAATCTGCACTACAAAGAAGTATCACTTCCCACTGGTCAAAAGGGACATCCACAAAATGTGTAAAAACCAGAAAGGCAAGACAGGCCCTGGAGAACAGGGAGCCTTGTTATGCTGATGGGCGGGATGTAAGTTGCCAACTGCCTCACTGGAGGAGTGCATTGTGCTCCCTAAAACAAGTAAACAACAGAGCTACAGAGCCAAGGGCACTTCCAGTCTAGGGAATATACCTTGGGAAAACTGAAAATCCATAAGACAGAGCCACCCCCAAATTGAGGGCTGCACTACTTACAAGAACCTCAACCTGGGTACACCTGAAATATCCCAGGAAATATAAAAATGGTTCCAAACATTGTGGAACTTACAGTACGATGGAATATCCCTCAGCCATGATATCAATGTCATAAGACCAGTAGCAGCAAATGAGTGGATTCAGGTACGATGATTCTAAGTGAAAGAAGTCACACAGGAAAAGAAACTTATCATAAGATATCACTTAGGAAGATCCTGTAAACATGGCTACACATGAACTGAGTTAGGCAAGAGAACAGAGTCTCACATTTAGAAAACACTCTTATGCCTGCTTAAGGGGGAAGGAGAGGTGGGGTGATGCATCAAACCAGAGTTTGATATAAGCACAGGTACCGTTCCAAAAACCAACTACGGAATACACAAGACCTCCACCTTCCTCAGTGAAAGGGACTCCAAACCCCATATTTCCCGCAGAGGAATAGATCTGACTAGTAAGAATCTTAAAACCTATGTATTGATATGTCTCCGTAAGGGAATCAAGTGTGTCTAGACTGGCATAAACATGGCAGCGAGAATCAGCTCAAACCCACTCTAAAAAGGAATTTCAAAAACAGAACAAAGAAACAGGGAAATTCTTCACAATTCCTTCAGGGTCGCTGATGCAACCTGGAATGATCCTATCTACAATGACAGCTGGATGTGGCATAAGGCTGGACACTTGGGACTGAGAGGATTGGTGAGATTGGGTGAGCAAATGCAGACCCTTTAAAGCAAAAATGCATGGCACCCATTCCATGGGTCCCAACTCTCCAGGTTGAAGGGAATATTACTACAGCTATAACATGTACGGGAAACCTAGAGAATGGACACACTGTGAATACGAAAGGTTTCTAAAACTCAACGAAGAGCCCCTCTCCTGGTGCTCCGGTTTGACTTTCCAACTGCTTTCCTATCAATCTCCCGACTTGGAGAGACAGCCCCTTTAATCTCCTGGTTCGCACAGGTTGCCAATTTGGCAGAGGATGAAAGGGAAGAGGGAGAACCAATGAGAGAGTAGCTTTTAGGCATTTGGATGGGCACATGTCACTCTAATTTCCCGGCAGGAAGAAGAATTAACCAAAGTCTCAGCCACCCACCGGGAACCAGTATAGGTCCTGAACCAAAAGTTTGGACTTGCGTTCAGCTCACAAAAAACGAGTTGAAAAATGGAGCTCAGGGGCACAGCAATTCACAAACTGGCAGAGTAATCAAGGCCAACTATCGTCCAAAAATCTGTTGAGGGAAGGCAACGAGGTGGACTTGAAAGCGAGGCAGAATAGCAGGAAAGAGATTTCAAGAGGTACGTTGGAATCACCTGTAAAGCACAGGAAGAGGGGCACAACTTCGACAATGATGCACTTGGCCAAAAAGGGCGTATGCGTTTTTTCCTGAATATATTCAGGAGAAAACGCATACGCCCTTTTAGGCCAAGCAAGCAAGCGGGCAATGCAAATCTGCACTACAAAGAAGTATCACTTCCCACCGGTCAAAAGGGACATCCACAAAATGTGTAAAAACCAGAAAGGCAAGACAGGCCCTGGAGAACAGGGAGCCTTGTTATGCTGATGGGCGGGATGTAAGTTGCCAACTGCCTCACTGGAGGAGTGCATTGTGTTCCCTAAAACAAGTAAACAACAGAGCTACAGAGCCAAGGGCACTTCCAGTCTAGGAAATATACCTTGGGAAAACTGAAAATCCATAAGACAGAGCCAGCCCCAAATTGAGGGCTGCACTGCTTACAAGAACCTCAACCTGGGTACACCTGAAATATCCCAGGAAATATAAAAATGGTTCCAAACATTGTGGAACTTACGTACGATGAAATATCCCTCAGCCACGAAATCAATGTCATAAGACCAGTAGCAGCAAAATGAGTGGATTCAGGTACGATGATTCTAAGTGAAAGAAGTCACACAGGAAAAGAAACTTATCATCAGATATCACTTAGGAAGATCCTGTAAACATGGCTACACATGAACTGAGTTAGGCAAGAGAACAGAGTCTCACATTTAGAAAACACTCTTATGCCTGCTTAAGGGGGAAGGAGAGGTGGGGTGATGCATCAAACCAGAGTTTGATATAAGCACAGGTACCGTTCCAAAAACCAACTATGGAATAGACAAGACCTACACCTTCCTCAGGGAAAGGGACTCAAAACCCCATATTTCCCACAGAGGAATAGATCTGACTAGTAAGAATCTTAAAACCTATGTATTCATATGTCTCCGTAAGGGAATCAAGTGTGTCTAGACTGGCATAAACATGACAGCGAGAATCAGCTAAAACACACTCTAAACAGGAATTTCAAAAACAGAACAAAGAAACAGGGTAATTCTTCACAATTCCTTCAGGGTCTCTGATGCAACCTGGAATGACCCTATCTACAATGACAGCTGGATGTGGCATAAGGCTGACAATTGGGACTGAGAGGATTGGTGAGATTGGGTGAGCAAATGCAGACCCTTTAAAGCAATAATGCATGGCACCCATTCCATGGGTCCCAGCTCTCCACGTTGAAGGGAATATTACTACAGCTATAACGTGTACGGGAAACCTAGAGAATGGACACACTGTGAATACGAAAGGTTTCTAAAACTCAACGAAGAGCCCCTCTCCTGGTGCTCCGGTTTGACTTTCCAACTGCTTTCCTATCAATCTCCCAACTTGGAGAGACAGCCCCTTTAAGCTCCTGGTTCGCACAGGTTGCCAATTTGGCAGAGGATGAAAGGGAAGAGGGAGAACCAATGAGAGAGTAGCTGTTAGGCATTTGGATGGGCACATGTCACTCTAATTTCCCGGCAGGAAGAAGAATTAACCAAAGTCTCAGCCACCCACCGGGAACCAGTATAGGTCCTGAACCAAAAGTTTGGACTTGCGTTCAGCTCACAAAAAACGAGTTGAAAAATGGAGCTCAGGGGCACAGCAATTCACAAACTGGCACAGTAATCAAGGCCAACTATCGTCCAAAAATCTGTTGAGGGAAGGCAACGAGGAGGACTTGAAAGCGAGGCAGAATAGCAGGAAACAGATTTCAAGAGGTACGTTGGAATCGCCTGTAAAGCACAGGAAGAGGGGCACAACTTCGACAATGATGCACTTGGCCAAAAAGGGCGTATGCGTTTTCTCCTGAATATATTCAGGAGAAAACGCATACGCCCTTTTTGGCCAAGCAAGCAAGCGGGCAATGCAAATCTGCACTACAAAGAAGTATCACTTCCCACCGGTCAAAAGGGACATCCACAAAATGTGTAAAAACCAGAAAGGCAAGACAGGCCCTGGAGAACAGGGAGCCTTGTTATGCTGATGGGCCGGATGTAAGTTGCCAACTGCCTCACTGGAGGAGTGCATTGTGTTCCCTAAAACAAGTAAACAACAGAGCTACAGAGCCAAGGGCACTTCCAGTCTAGGAAATATACCTTGGGAAAACTGAAAATCCATAAGAGAGAGCCACCCCCAAATTGAGGGCTGCACTGCTTACAAGAACCTCAACCTGGGTACACCTGAAATATCCCAGGAAATATAAAAATGGTTCCAAACATTGTGGAACTTACGTACGATGGAATATCCCTCAGCCACGAAATCAATGTCATAAGACCAGTAGCAGCAAAATGAGTGGATTCAGGTACGATGATTCTAAGTGAAAGAAGTCACACAGGAAAAGAAACTTATCATAAGATATCACTTAGGAAGATCCTGTAAACATGGCTACACATGAACTGAGTTAGGCAAGAGAACAGAGTCTCACATTTAGAAAACACTCTTATGCCTGCTTAAGGGGGAAGGAGAGGTGGGGTGATGCATCAAACCAGAGTTTGATATAAGCACAGGTACCGTTCCAAAAACCAACTATGGAATAGACAAGACCTACACCTTCCTCAGTGAAAGGGACTCAAAACCCCATATTTCCCGCAGAGGAATAGATCTGACTAGTAAGAATCTTAAAACCTATGTATTGATATGTCTCCGTAAGGGAATCAAGTGTGTCTAGACTGGCATAAACAGGGCAGCGAGAATCAGCTCAAACCCACTCTAAACAGGAATTTCAAAAACAGAACAAAGAAACAGGGTAATTCTTCACAATTCCTTCAGGGTCGCTGATGCAACCCGGAATGACCCTACCTACAATGACAGCTGGATGTGGCATAAGGCTGGACACTTGGGACTTAGAGGATTGGTGAGATTGGGTGAGCAAATGCAGACCCTTTAAAGCAATAATGCATGGCACCCATTCCATGGGTCCGAGCTCTCCAGGTTGAAGGGAATATTACTACAGCTATAACGTGTACGGGAAACCTAGAGAATGGACACACAGTGAATACGAAAGGTTTCTAAAACTCAACGAAGAGCCCCTCTCCTGGTGCTCCGGTTTGACTTTCCAACTGCTTTCCTATCAATCTCCCAACTTGGAGAGACAGCCCCTTTAAGCTCCTGGTTCGCACAGGTTGCCAATTTGGCAGAGGATGAAAGGGAAGAGGGAGAACCAATGAGAGAGTAGCTGTTAGGCATTTGGATGGGCACATGTCACTCTAATTTCCCGGCAGGAAGAAGAATTAACCAAAGTCTCAGCCACCCACCGGGAACCAGTATAGGTCCTGAACCAAAAGTTTGGACTTGCGTTCAGCTCACAAAAAACGAGTTGAAAAATGGAGCTCAGGGGCACAGCAATTCACAAACTGGCAGAGTAATCAAGGCCAACTATCGTCCAAAAATCTGTTGAGGGAAGGCCACGAGGTGGACTTGAAAGCGAGGCAGAATAGCAGGAAACAGATTTCAAGAGGTACGTTGGAATCGCCTGTAAAGCACAGGAAGAGGGGCACAACTTCGACAATGATGCACTTGGCCAAAAAGGGCGTATGCGTTTTCTCCTGAATATATTCAGGAGAAAACGCATACGCCCTTTTTGGCCAAGCAAGCAAGCGGGCAATGCAAATCTGCACTACAAAGAAGTATCACTTCCCACCGGTCAAAAGGGACATCCACAAAATGTGTAAAAACCAGAAAGGCAAGTCAGTCCCTGGAGAACTGGGAGCCTTGTTATGCTGATGGGCGGGATGTAAGTTGCCAACTGCCTCACTGGAGGAGTGCATTGTGTTCCCTAAAACAAGTAAACAACAGAGCTACAGAGCCAAGGGCACTTCCAGTCTAGGGAATATACCTTGGGAAAACTGAAAATCCATAAGACAGAGCCACCCCCAAATTGAGGGCTGCACTGCTTACAAGAACCTCAACCTGGGTACACCTGAAATATCCCAGGAAATATAAAAATGGTTCCTAACATTGTGGAACTTACGTACGATGGAATATCCCTCAGCCACGAAATCAATGTCATAAGACCAGTAGCAGCAAAATGAGTGGATTCAGGTACGATGATTCTAAGTGAAAGAAGTCACACAGGAAAAGAAACTTATCATCAGATATCACTTAGGAAGATCCTGTAAACATGGCTACACATGAACTGAGTTAGGCAAGAGAACAGAGTCTCACATTTAGAAAACACTCTTATGCCTGCTTAAGGGGGAAGGAGAGGTGGGGTGATGCATCAAACCAGAGTTTGATATAAGCACAGGTACCGTTCCAAAAACCAACTACGGAATACACAAGACCTCCACCTTCCTCAGTGAAAGGGACTCCAAACCCCATATTTCCCGCAGAGGAATAGATCTGACTAGTAAGAATCTTAAAACCTATGTATTGATATGTCTCCGTAAGGGAATCAAGTGTGTCTAGACTGGCATAAACATGGCAGCGAGAATCAGCTCAAACCCACTCTAAAAAGGAATTTCAAAAACAGAACAAAGAAACAGGGAAATTCTTCACAATGCCTTCAGGGTCGCTGATGCAACCTGGAATGACCCTATCTACAATGACAGCTGGATGTGGCATAAGGCTGGACACTTGGGACTGAGAGGATTGGTGAGATTGGGTGAGCAAATGCAGACCCTTTAAAACAATAATGCATGGCACCCATTCCATGGGTCTCAGCTCTCCAGGTTGAAGGGAATATTACTACAGCTATAACGTGTACGGGAAACCTAGAGAATGGACACACTGTGAATACGAAAGGTTTCTAAAACTCAACGAAGAGCCCCTCTCCTGGTGCTCCGGTTTGACTTTCCAACTGCTTTCCTATCTATCTCCCAACTTGGAGAGACAGCACCTTTAAGCTCCTGGTTCGCACAGGTTGCCAATTTGGCAGAGGATGAAAGGGAAGAGGGAGAACCAATGAGAGAGTAGCTGTTAGGCATTTGGATGGGCACATGTCACTCTAATTTCCCGGCAGGAAGAAGAAATTAACCAAAGTCTCAGCCACCCACCGGGAACCAGTATAGGTCCTGAACCAAAAGTTTGGACTTGCGTTCAGATCACAAGAAACGAGTTGAAAAATGGAGCTCAGGGGCACAGCAATTCACAAACTGGCAGAGTAATCAAAGCCAACTATCGTCCAAAAATCTGTTGAGGGAAGGCAACGAGGCGGACTTGAAAGCGAGGCAGAATAGCAGGAAACAGATTTCAAGAGGTACGTTGGAATCGCCTGTAAAGCACAGGAAGAGGGGCACAACTTCGACAATGATGCACTTGGCCAAAAAGGGCGTATGCGTTTTCTCCTGAATATATTCAGGAGAAAACGCATACGCCCTTTTTGGCCAAGCTAGCAAGCGGGCAATGCAAATCTGCACTACAAAGAAGTATCACTTCCCACCGGTCAAAAGGGACATCCACAAAATGTGTAAAAACCAGAAAGGCAAGACAGGCCCTGGAGAACAGGGAGCCTTGTTATGCTGATGGGCGGGATGTAAGTTGCCAACTGCCTCACTGGAGGAGTGCATTGTGCTCCCTAAAACAAGTAAACAACAGAGCTACAGAGCCAAGGGCACTTCCAGTCTAGGGAATATACCTTGGGAAAACTGAAAATCCATAAGACAGAGCCACCCCCAAATTGAGGGCTGCACTGCTTACAAGAACCTCAACCTGGGTACACCTGAAATATCCCAGGAAATATAAAAATGGTTCCAAACATTGTGGAACTTACAGTACGATGGAATATCCCTCAGCCATGATATCAATGTCATAAGACCAGTAGCAGCAAATGAGTGGATTCAGGTACGATGATTCTAAGTGAAAGAAGTCACACAGGAAAAGAAACTTATCATAAGATATCACTTAGGAAGATCCTGTAAACATGGCTACACATGAACTGAGTTAGGCAAGAGAACAGAGTCTCACATTTAGAAAACACTCTTATGCCTGCTTAAAGGGGAAGGAGAGGTGGGGTGATGCATCAAACCAGAGTTTGATATAAGCACAGGTACCGTTCCAAAAACCAACTATGGAATAGACAAGACCTACACCTTCCTCAGTGAAAGGGACTCAAAACCCCATATTTCCCGCAGAGGAATAGATCTGACTAGTAAGAATCTTAAAACCTATGTATTGATATGTCTCCGTAAGGGAATCAAGTGTGTCTAGACTGGCATAAACATGGCAGCGAGAATCAGCTCAAACCCACTCTAAAAAGGAATTTCAAAAACAGAACAAAGAAACAGGGAAATTCTTCACAATTCCTTCAGGGTCGCTGATGCAACCTGGAATGATCCTATCTACAATGACAGCTGGATGTGGCATAAGGCTGGACACTTGGGACTGAGAGGATTGGTGAGATTGGGTGAGCAAATGCAGACCCTTTAAAGCAAAAATGCATGGCACCCATTCCATGGGTCCCAACTCTCCAGGTTGAAGGGAATATTACTACAGCTATAACATGTACGGGAAACCTAGAGAATGGACACTCTGTGAATACGAAAGGTTTCTAAAACTCAACGAAGAGCCCCTCTCCTGGTGCTCCGGTTTGACTTTCCAACTGCTTTCCTATCAATCTCCCGACTTGGAGATACAGCCCCTTTAAGCTCCTGGTTCGCACAGGTTGCCAATTTGGCAGAGGATGAAAGGGAAGAGGGAGAACCAATGAGAGAGTAGCTGTTAGGCAGTTGGATGGGCACATGTCACTCTAATTTCCCGGCAGGAAGAAGAATTAACCAAAGTCTCAGCCACCCACCGGGAACCAGTATAGGTCCTGAACCAAAAGTTTGGACTTGCGTTCAGCTCACAAAAAACGAGTTGAAAAATGGAGCTCAGGGGCACAGCAATTCACAAACTGGCAGAGTAATCAAGGCCAACTATCGTCCAAAAATCTGTTGAGGGAAGGCAACGAGGTGGACTTGAAAGCGAGGCAGAATAGCAGGAAAGAGATTTCAAGAGGTACGTTGGAATCACCTGTAAAGCACAGGAAGAGGGGCACAACTTCGACAATGATGCACTTGGCCAAAAAGGGCGTATGCGTTTTTTCCTGAATATATTCAGGAGAAAACGCATACGCCCTTTTAGGCCAAGCAAGCAAGCGGGCAATGCAAATCTGCACTACAAAGAAGTATCACTTCCCAACGGTCAAAAGGGACATCCACAAAATGTGTAAAAACCAGAAAGGCAAGACAGGCCCTGGAGAACAGGGAGCCTTGTTATGCTGATGGGCGGGATGTAAGTTGCCAACTGCCTCACTGGAGGAGTGCATTGTGTTCCCTAAAACAAGTAAACAACAGAGCTACAGAGCCAAGGGCACTTCCAGTCTAGGAAATATACCTTGGGAAAACTGAAAATCCATAAGACAGAGCCAGCCCCAAATTGAGGGCTGCACTGCTTACAAGAACCTCAACCTGGGTACACCTGAAATATCCCAGGAAATATAAAAATGGTTCCAAACATTGTGGAACTTACGTACGATGAAATATCCCTCAGCCACGAAATCAATGTCATAAGACCAGTAGCAGCAAAATGAGTGGATTCAGGTACGATGATTCTAAGTGAAAGAAGTCACACAGGAAAAGAAACTTATCATAAGATATCACTTAGGAAGATCCTGTAAACATGGCTACACATGAACTGAGTTAGGCAAGAGAACAGAGTCTCACATTTAGAAAACACTCTTATGCCTGCTTAAGGGGGAAGGAGAGGTGGGGTGATGCATCAAACCAGAGTTTGATATAAGCACAGGTACCGTTCCAAAAACCAACTATGGAATAGACAAGACCTACACCTTCCTCAGGGAAAGGGACTCAAAACCCCATATTTCCCACAGAGGAATAGATCTGACTAGTAAGAATCTTAAAACCTATGTATTGATATGTCTCCGTAAGGGAATCAAGTGTGTCTAGACTGGCATAAACATGACAGCGAGAATCAGCTAAAACACACTCTAAACAGGAATTTCAAAAACAGAACAAAGAAACAGGGTAATTCTTCACAATTCCTTCAGGGTCTCTGATGCAACCTGGAATGACCCTATCTACAATGACAGCTGGATGTGGCATAAGGCTGACAATTGGGACTGAGAGGATTGGTGAGATTGGGTGAGCAAATGCAGACCCTTTAAAGCAATAATGCATGGCACCCATTCCATGGGTCCCAGCTCTCCACGTTGAAGGGAATATTACTACAGCTATAACGTGTACGGGAAACCTAGAGAATGGACACACTGTGAATACGAAAGGTTTCTAAAACTCAACGAAGAGCCCCTCTCCTGGTGCTCCGGTTTGACTTTCCAACTGCTTTCCTATCAATCTCCCAACTTGGAGAGACAGCCCCTTTAAGCTCCTGGTTCGCACAGGTTGCCAATTTGGCAGAGGATGAAAGGGAAGAGGGAGAACCAATGAGAGAGTAGCTGTTAGGCATTTGGATGGGCACATGTCACTCTAATTTCCCGGCAGGAAGAAGAATTAACCAAAGTCTCAGCCACCCACCGGGAACCAGTATAGGTCCTGAACCAAAAGTTTGGACTTGCGTTCAGCTCACAAAAAACGAGTTGAAAAATGGAGCTCAGGGGCACAGCAATTCACAAACTGGCACAGTAATCAAGGCCAACTATCGTCCAAAAATCTGTTGAGGGAAGGCAACGAGGAGGACTTGAAAGCGAGGCAGAATAGCAGGAAACAGATTTCAAGAGGTACGTTGGAATCGCCTGTAAAGCACAGGAAGAGGGGCACAACTTCGACAATGATGCACTTGGCCAAAAAGGGCGTATGCGTTTTCTCCTGAATATATTCAGGAGAAAACGCATACGCCCTTTTTGGCCAAGCAAGCAAGCGGGCAATGCAAATCTGCACTACAAAGAAGTATCACTTCCCACCGGTCAAAAGGGACATCCACAAAATGTGTAAAAACCAGAAAGGCAAGACAGGCCCTGGAGAACAGGGAGCCTTGTTATGCTGATGGGCCGGATGTAAGTTGCCAACTGCCTCACTGGAGGAGTGCACTGTGTTCCCTAAAACAAGTAAACAACAGAGCTACAGAGCCAAGGGCACTTCCAGTCTAGGAAATATACCTTGGGAAAACTGAAAATCCATAAGAGAGAGCCACCCCCAAATTGAGGGCTGCACTGCTTACAAGAACCTCAACCTGGGTACACCTGAAATATCCCAGGAAATATAAAAATGGTTCCAAACATTGTGGAACTTACGTACGATGGAATATCCCTCAGCCACGAAATCAATGTCATAAGACCAGTAGCAGCAAAATAAGTGGATTCAGGTACGATGATTCTAAGTGAAAGAAGTCACACAGGAAAAGAAACTTATCATAAGATATCACTTAGGAAGATCCTGTAAACATGGCTACACATGAACTGAGTTAGGCAAGAGAACAGAGTCTCACATTTAGAAAACACTCTTATGCCTACTTAAGGGGGAAGGAGAGGTGGGGTGATGCATCAAACCAGAGTTTGATATAAGCACAGGTACCGTTCCAAAAACCAACTATGGAATAGACAAGACCTACACCTTCCTCAGTGAAAGGGACTCAAAACCCCATATTTCCCACAGAGGAATAGATCTGACTAGTAAGAATCTTAAAACCTATGTATTGATATGTCTCCGTAAGGGAATCAAGTGTGTCTAGACTGGCATAAACATGGCAGCGAGAATCAGCTCAAACCCACTCTAAAAAGGAATTTCAAAAACAGAACAAAGAAACAGGGAAATTCTTCACAATTCCTTCAGGGTCGCTGATGCAACCTGGAATGACCCTATCTACAATGACAGCTGGATGTGGCATAAGGCTGGACACTTGGGACTGAGAGGATTGGTGAGATTGGGTGAGCAAATGCAGACCCTTTAAAACAATAATGCATGGCACCCATTCCATGGGTCTCAGCTCTCCAGGTTGAAGGGAATATTACTACAGCTATAACGTGTACGGGAAACCTAGAGAATGGACACACTGTGAATACGAAAGGTTTCTAAAACTCAACGAAGAGCCCCTCTCCTGGTGCTCCGGTTTGACTTTCCAACTGCTTTCCTATCTATCTCCCAACTTGGAGAGACAGCCCCTTTAAGCTCCTGGTTCGCACAGGTTGCCAATTTGGCAGAGGATGAAAGGGAAGAGGGAGAACCAATGAGAGAGTAGCTGTTAGGCATTTGGATGGGCACATGTCACTCTAATTTCCCGGCAGGAAGAAGAAATTAACCAAAGTCTCAGCCACCCACCGGGAACCAGTATAGGTCCTGAACCAAAAGTTTGGACTTGCGTTCAGCTCACAAGAAACGAGTTGAAAAATGGAGCTCAGGGGCACAGCAATTCACGAACTGGCAGAGTAATCAAAGCCAACTATCGTCCAAAAATCTGTTGAGGGAAGGCAACGAGGCGGACTTGAAAGCGAGGCAGAATAGCAGGAAACAGATTTCAAGAGGTACGTTGGAATCGCCTGTAAAGCACAGGAAGAGGGGCACAACTTCGACAATGATGCACTTGGCCAAAAAGGGCGTATGCGTTTTCTCCTGAATATATTCAGGAGAAAACGCATACGCCCTTTTTGGCCAAGCTAGCAAGCGGGCAATGCAAATCTGCACTACAAAGAAGTATCACTTCCCACTGGTCAAAAGGGACATCCACAAAATGTGTAAAAACCAGAAAGGCAAGACAGGCCCTGGAGAACAGGGAGCCTTGTTATGCTGATGGGCGGGATGTAAGTTGCCAACTGCCTCACTGGAGGAGTGCATTGTGCTCCCTAAAACAAGTAAACAACAGAGCTACAGAGCCAAGGGCACTTCCAGTCTAGGGAATATACCTTGGGAAAACTGAAAATCCATAAGACAGAGCCACCCCCAAATTGAGGGCTGCACTACTTACAAGAACCTCAACCTGGGTACACCTGAAATATCCCAGGAAATATAAAAATGTTTCCAAACATTGTGGAACTTACAGTACGATGGAATATCCCTCAGCCATGATATCAATGTCATAAGACCAGTAGCAGCAAATGAGTGGATTCAGGTACGATGATTCTAAGTGAAAGAAGTCACACAGGAAAAGAAACTTATCATAAGATATCACTTAGGAAGATCCTGTAAACATGGCTACACATGAACTGAGTTAGGCAAGAGAACAGAGTCTCACATTTAGAAAACACTCTTATGCCTGCTTAAAGGGGAAGGAGAGGTGGGGTGATGCATCAAACCAGAGTTTGATATAAGCACAGGTACCGTTCCAAAAACCAACTATGGAATAGACAAGACCTACACCTTCCTCAGTGAAAGGGACTCAAAACCCCATATTTCCCGCAGAGGAATAGATCTGACTAGTAAGAATCTTAAAACCTATGTATTGATATGTCTCCGTAAGGGAATCAAGTGTGTCTAGACTGGCATAAACATGGCAGCGAGAATCAGCTCAAACCCACTCTAAAAAGGAATTTCAAAAACAGAACAAAGAAACAGGGAAATTCTTCACAATTCCTTCAGGGTCGCTGATGCAACCTGGAATGATCCTATCTACAATGACAGCTGGATGTGGCATAAGGCTGGACACTTGGGACTGAGAGGATTGGTGAGATTGGGTGAGCAAATGCAGACCCTTTAAAGCAAAAATGCATGGCACCCATTCCATGGGTCCCAACTCTCCAGGTTGAAGGGAATATTACTACAGCTATAACATGTACGGGAAACCTAGAGAATGGACACTCTGTGAATACGAAAGGTTTCTAAAACTCAACGAAGAGCCCCTCTCCTGGTGCTCCGGTTTGACTTTCCAACTGCTTTCCTATCAATCTCCCGACTTGGAGAGACAGACCCTTTAAGCTCCTGGTTCGCACAGGTTGCCAATTTGGCAGAGGATGAAAGGGAAGAGGGAGAACCAATGAGAGAGTAGCTGTTAGGCAGTTGGATGGGCACATGTCACTCTAATTTCCCGGCAGGAAGAAGAATTAACCAAAGTCTCAGCCACCCACCGGGAACCAGTATAGGTCCTGAACCAAAAGTTTGGACTTGCGTTCAGCTCACAAGAAACGAGTTGAAAAATGGAGCTCAGGGGCACAGCAATTCACAAACTGGCAGAGTAATCAAGGCCAACTATCGTCCAAAAATCTGTTGAGGGAAGGCAACGAGGCGGACTTGAAAGCGAGGCAGAATAGCAGGAAACAGATTTCAAGAGGTACGTTGGAATCGCCTGTAAAGCACAGAAAGAGGGGCACAACTTCGACAATGATGCACTTGGCCAAAAAGGGCGTATGCGTTTTCTCCTGAATATATTCAGGAGAAAACGCATACGCCCTTTTTGGCCAAGCAAGCAAGCGGGCAATGCAAATCTGCACTACAAAGAAGTATCACTTCCCACCGGTCAAAAGGGACATCCACAAAATGTGTAAAAACCAGAAAGGCAAGACAGGCCCTGGAGAACAGGGAGCCTTGTTATGCTGATGGGCGGGATGTAAGTTGCCAACTGCCTCACTGGAGGAGTGCATTTTGTTCCCTAAAACAAGTAAACAACAGAGCTACAGAGCCAAGGGCACTTCCAGTCTAGGGAATATACATTGGGAAAACTGAAAATCCATAAGACAGAGCCACCCCCAAATTGAGGGCTGCACTGCTTACAAGAACCTCAACCTGGGTACACCTGAAATATCCCAGGAAATATAAAAATGGTTCCAAACATTGTGGAACTTACGTACGATGGAATATCCCTCAGCCACGAAATCAATGTCATAAGACCAGTAGCAGCAAAATAAGTGGATTCAGGTACGATGATTCTAAGTGAAAGAAGTCACACAGGAAAAGAAACTTATCATAAGATATCACTTAGGAAGATCCTGTAAACATGGCTACACATGAACTGAGTTAGGCAAGAGAACAGAGTCTCACATTTAGAAAACACTCTTATGCCTGCTTAAGGGGGAAGGAGAGGTGGGGTGATGCATCAAACCAGAGTTTGATATAAGCACAGGTACCGTTCCAAAAACCAACTATGGAATAGACAAAACCTACACCTTCCTCAGTGAAAGGGACTCAAAACCCCATATTTCCCACAGAGGAATAGATCTGACTAGTAAGAATCTTAAAACCTATGTATTGATATGTCTCCGTAAGGGAATCAAGTGTGTCTAGACTGGCATAAACATGACAGCGAGAATCAGCTAAAACACACTCCAAACAGGAATTTCAAAAACAGAACAAAGAAACAGGGTAATTCTTCACAATTCCTTCAGGGTCTCTGATGCAACCTGGAATGACCCTATCTACAATGACAGCTGGATGTGGCATAAGGCTGACACTTGGGACTGAGAGGATTGGTGAGATTGGGTGAGCAAATGCAGACCCTTTAAAGCAATAATGCATGGCACCCATTCCATGGGTCCCAGCTCTCCAGGTTGAAGGGAATATTACTACAGCTATAACGTGTACGGGAAACCTAGAGAATGGACACACTGTGAATACGAAAGGTTTCTAAAACTCAACGAAGAGCCCCTCTCCTGGTGCTCCGGTTTGACTTTCCAACTGCTTTCCTATCAATCTCCCAACTTGGAGAGACAGCCCCTTTAAGCTCCTGGTTCGCACAGGTTGCCAATTTGGCAGAGGATGAAAGGGAAGAGGGAGAACCAATGAGAGAGTAGCTGTTAGGCATTTGGATGGGCACATGTCACTCTAATTTCCCGGCAGGAAGAAGAATTAACCAAAGTCTCAGCCACCCTCCGGGAACCAGTATAGGTCCTGAACCAAAAGTTTGGACTTGCGTTCAGCTCACAAGAAACGAGTTGAAAAATGGAGCTCAGGGGCACAGCAATTCACAAACTGGCAGAGTAATCAAGGCCAACTATCGTCCAAAAATCTGTTGAGGGAAGGCAACGAGGCGGACTTGAAAGCGAGGCAGAATAGCAGGAAACAGATTTCAAGAGGTACGTTGGAATCGCCTGTAAAGCACAGGAAGAGGGGCACAACTTCGACAATGATGCACTTGGCCAAAAAGGGCGTATGCGTTTTCTCCTGAATATATTCAGGAGAAAACGCATACGCCCTTTTTGGCCAAGCAAGCAAGCGGGCAATGCAAATCTGCACTACAAAGAAGTATCACTTCCCACCGGTCAAAAGGGACATCCACAAACTGTGTAAAAACCAGAAAGGCAAGACAGGCCCTGGAGAACAGGGAGCCTTGTTATGCTGATGGGCGGGATGTAAGTTGCCAACTGCCTCACTGGAGGAGTGCATTGTGTTCCCTAAAACAAGTAAACAACAGAGCTACAGAGCCAAGGGCACTTCCAGTCTAGGGAATATACCTTGGGAAAACTGAAAATCCATAAGACAGAGCCACCCCCAAATTGAGGGCTGCACTGCTTACAAGAACCTCAACCTGGGTACACCTGAAATATCCCAGGAAATATAAAAATGGTTCCAAACATTGTGGAACTTACGTACGATGGAATATCCCTCAGCCACGAAATCAATGTCATAAGACCAGTAGCAGCAAAATGAGTGGATTCAGGTACGATGATTCTAAGTGAAAGAAGTCACACAGGAAAAGAAACTTATCATAAGATATCACTTAGGAAGATCCTGTAAACATGGCTACACATGAACTGAGTTAGGCAAGAGAACAGAGTCTCACATTTAGAAAACACTCTTATGCCTGCTTAAGGGGGAAGGAGAGGTGGGGTGATGCATCAAACCAGAGTTTGATATAAGCACAGGTACCGTTCCAAAAACCAACTATGGAATAGACAAAACCTACACCTTCCTCAGTGAAAGGGACTCAAAACCCCATATTTCCCACAGAGGAATAGATCTGAGTAGTAAGAAACTTAAAACCTATGTATTGATATGTCTCCGTAAGGGAATCAAGTGTGTCTAGACTGGCATAAACATGACAGCGAGAATCAGCTAAAACACACTCCAAACAGGAATTTCAAAAACAGAACAAAGAAACAGGGTAATTCTTCACAATTCCTTCAGGGTCTCTGATGCAACCTGGAATGACCCTATCTACAATGACAGCTGGATGTGGCATAAGGCTGACACTTGGGACTGAGAGGATTGGTGAGATTGGGTGAGCAAATGCAGACCCTTTAAAGCAATAATGCATGGCACCCATTCCATGGGTCCCAGCTCTCCAGGTTGAAGGGAATATTACTACAGCTATAACGTGTACGGGAAACCTAGAGAATGGACACACTGTGAATACGAAAGGTTTCTAAAACTCAACGAAGAGCCCCTCTCCTGGTGCTCCGGTTTGACTTTCCAACTGCTTTCCTATCAATCTCCCAACTTGGAGAGACAGCCCCTTTAAGCTCCTGGTTCGCACAGGTTGCCAATTTGGCAGAGGATGAAAGGGAAGAGGGAGAACCAATGAGAGAGTAGCTGTTAGGCATTTGGATGGGCACATGTCACTCTAATTTCCCGGCAGGAAGAAGAATTAACCATAGTCTCAGCCACCCTCCGGGAACCAGTATAGGTCCTGAACCAAAAGTTTGGACTTGCGTTCAGCTCACAAGAAACGAGTTGAAAAATGGAGCTCAGGGGCACAGCAATTCACAAACTGGCAGAGTAATCAAGGCCAACTATCGTCCAAAAATCTGTTGAGGGAAGGCAACGAGGCGGACTTGAAAGCGAGGCAGAATAGCAGGAAACAGATTTCAAGAGGTACGTTGGAATCGCCTGTAAAGCACAGGAAGAGGGGCACAACTTCGACAATGATGCACTTGGCCAAAAAGGGCGTATGCGTTTTCTCCTGAATATATTCAGGAGAAAACGCATACGCCCTTTTTGGCCAAGCAAGCAAGCGGGCAATGCAAATCTGCACTACAAAGAAGTATCACTTCCCAACGGTCAAAAGGGACATCCACAAAATGTGTAAAAACCAGAAAGGCAAGACAGGCCCTGGAGAACAGGGAGCCTTGTTATGCTGATGGGCGGGATGTAAGTTGCCAACTGCCTCACTGGAGGAGTGCATTGTGTTCCCTAAAACAAGTAAACAACAGAGCTACAGAGCCAAGGGCACTTCCAGTCTAGGGAATATACCTTGGGAAAACTGAAAATCCATAAGACAGAGCCACCCCCAAATTGAGGGCTGCACTGCTTACAAGAACCTCAACCTGGGTACACCTGAAATATCCCAGGAAATATAAAAATGGTTCCAAACATTGTGGAACTTACGTACGATGGAATATCCCTCAGCCACGAAATCAATGTCATAAGACCAGTAGCAGCAAAATGAGTGGATTCAGGTACGATGATTCGAAGTGAAAGAAGTCACACAGGAAAAGAAACTTATCATAAGATATCACTTAGGAAGATCCTGTAAACATGGCTACACATGAACTGAGTTAGGAAAGAGAACAGAGTCTCACATTTAGAAAACACTCTTATGCCTGCTTAAGGGGGAAGGAGAGGTGGGGTGATGCATCAAACCAGAGTTTGATATAAGCACAGGTACCGTTCCAAAAACCAACTATGGAATAGACAAGACCTACACCTTCCTCAGTGAAAGGGACTCCAAACCCCATATTTCCCGCAGAGGAATAGATCTGACTAGTAAGAATCTTAAAACCTATGTATTGATATGTCACCGTAAGGGAATCAAGTGTGTCTAGACTGGCATAAACATGGCAGCGAGAATCAGCTCAAACCCACTCTAAAAAGGAATTTCAAAAACAGAACAAAGAAACAGGGAAATTCTTCACAATTCCTTCAGGGTCTCTGATGCAACCTGGAATGACCCTATCTTCAATGACAGCTGGATGTGGCATGAGGCTGGACACTTGGGACTGAGAGGATTGGTGAGATTGGGTTAGCAAATGCAGACCCTTTAAAGCAATAATGCATGACACCCATTCCATGGGTCCCAGCTCTCCAGCTTGAAGGGAATATTACTACAGCTATAACGTGTACGGGAAACCTAGAGAATGGACACACTGTGAATACGAAAGGTTTCTAAAACTCAACGAAGAGCCCCTCTCCTGGTGCTCCGGTTTGACTTTCCAACTGCTTTCCTATCAATCTCCCAACTTGGAGAGACAGCCCCTTTAAGCTCCTGTTTCGCACAGGTTGCCAAATTGGCAGAGGATGAAAGGGAAGAGGGAGAACCAATGAGAGAGTAGCTGTTAGGCATTTGGATGGGCACATATCACTCTAATTTCCCGGCAGGAAGAAGAATTAACCAAAGTCTCAGCCACCCACCGGGAACCAGTATAGGTCCTGAACCAAAAGTTTGGACTTGCGTTCAGCTCACAAAAAACGAGTTGAAAAATGGAGCTCAGGGGCACAGCAATTCACAAACTGGCAGAGTAATCAAGGCTAACTATCGTCCAAAAATCTGTTGAGGGAAGGCAACGAGGAGGCCTTGAAAGCGAGGCAGAATAGCAGGAAACAGATTTCAAGAGGTACGTTGGAATCGCCTGTAAAGCACAGGAAGAGGGGCACAACTTCGACAATGATGCACTTGGCCAAAAAGGGCGTATGCGTTTTCTCCTGAATCTATTCAGGAGAAAACGCATACGCCCTTTTTGGCCAAGCAAGCAAGCGGGCAATGCAAATCTGCACTACAAAGAAGTATCACTTCCCACCGGTCAAAAGGGACATCCACAAAATGTGTAAAAACCAGAAAGGCAAGACAGGCCCTGGAGAACAGGGAGCCTTGTTATGCTGATGGGCGGGATGTAAGTTGCCAACTGCCTCACTGGAGGAGTGCATTGTGTTCCCGAAAACAAGGAAACAACAGAGCTACAGAGCCAAGGGCACTTCCAGTCTAGGGAATATACCTTGGGAAAACTGAAAATCCATAAGACAGAGCCACCCCAAAATTGAGGGCTGCACTGCTTACAAGAACCTCAACCTGGGTACACCTGAAATATCCCAGGAAATATAAAAATGGTTCCAAACATTGTGGAACTTACGTACGATGGAATATCCCTCAGCCATGAAATCAATGTCATAAGACCAGTAGCAGCAAAATGAGTGGATTCAGGTACGATGATTCTAAGTGAAAGAAGTCACACGGAAAAAGAAACTTATCATAAGATATCACTTAGGAAGATCCTGTAAACCGGGCTACACATGAACTGAGTAAGGCAAGAGAACAGAGTCTCACATTTAGAAAACACTCTTATGCCTGCTTAAGGGGGAAGGAGAGGTGGGGTGATGCATCAAACCAGAGTTTGATATAAGCACAGGTACCGTTCCAAAAACCAACTATGGAATAGACAAGACCTACACCTTCCTCAGTGAAAGGGACTCAAAACCCCATATTTCCCGCAGAGGAATAGATCTGACTAGTAAGAATCTTAAAACTTATGTATTGATATGTCTCCATAAGGGAATCAAGTGTGTCTAGACTGGCAAAAACATGGCAGCGAGAATCAGCTCAAACCCACTCTAAAAAGGAAATTCAAAAACAGAACAAAGAAACAGGGAAATTCTTTACAATTCCTTCAGGGTCGCTGATGCAACCTGGAATGACCCTATCTACAATGACAGCTGGATGTGGCATAAGGCTGGACACTTGGGACTGAGAGGATTGGTGAGATTCGGTGAGCAAATGCAGACCCTTTAAAGCAATAATGCATGGCACCCATTCCATGGGTCCCAGCTCTCCAGGTTGAAGGGAATATTACTACAGCTATAACATGTACGGGAAACCTAGAGAATGGACACACTGTGAATACGAAAGGTTTCTAAAACTAAACGAAGAGCCCCTCTCCTGGTGCTCCGGTTTGACTTTCCAACTGCTTTCCTATCAATCTCCCAACTTGGAGAGACAGCCCCTTTAAGCTCCTGGTTCGCACAGGTTGCCAATTTGGCAGAGGATGAAAGGGAAGAGGGAGAACCAATGAGAGAGTATCTGTTAGGCATTTGGATGGGCACATGTCACTCTAATTTCCCGGCAGGAAGAAGAATTAACCAAAGTCTCAGCCACCCACCGGGAACCAGTATAGGTCCTGAACCAAAAGTTTGGACTTGCGTTCAGCTCACAAGAAACGAGTTGAAAAATGGAGCTCAGGGGCACAGCAATTCACAAACTGGCAGAGTAATCAAGGCCAACTATCGTCCAAAAATCTGTTGAGGGAAGGCAACGAGGCGGACTTGAAAGCGAGGCAGAATAGCAGGAAACAGATTTCAAGAGGTACGTTGGAATCGCCTGTAAAGCACAGAAAGAGGGGCACAACTTCGACAATGATGCACTTGGCCAAAAAGGGCGTATGCGTTTTCTCCTGAATCTATTCAGGAGAAAACGCATACGCCCTTTTTGGCCAAGCAAGCAAGCGGGCAATGCAAATCTGCACTACAAAGAAGTATCACTTCCCAACGGTCAAAAGGGACATCCACAAAATGTGTAAAAACCAGAAAGGCAAGACAGGCCCTGGAGAACAGGGAGCCTTGTTATGCTGATGGGCCGGATGTAAGTTGCCAACTGCCTCACTGGAGGAGTGCATTGTGTTCCCTAAAACAAGTAAACAACAGAGCTACAGAGCCAAGGGCACTTCCAGTCTAGGGAATATACCTTGGGAAAACTGAAAATCCAAAACACAGAGCCACCCCCAAATTGAGGGCTGCACTGCTTACAAGAACCTCAACCTGGGTACACCTGAAATATCCCAGGAAATATAAAAATGGTTCCAAACATTGTGGAACTTACGTACGATGGAATATCCCTCAGCCACGAAATCAATGTCATAAGACCAGTAGCAGCAAAATGAGTGGATTCAGGTACGATGATTCTAAGTGAAAGAAGTCACACAGGAAAAGAAACTTATCATAAGATATCACTTAGGAAGATCCTGTAAACATGGCTACACATGAACTGAGTTAGGCAAGAGAACAGAGTCTCACATTTAGAAAACACTCTTATGCCTGCTTAAGGGGGAAGGAGAGGTGGGGTGATGCATCAAACCAGAGTTTGATATAAGCACAGGTACCGTTCCAAAAACCAACTATGGAATAGACAAAACCTACACCTTCCTCAGTGAAAGGGACTCAAAACCCCATATTTCCCACAGAGGAATAGATCTGACTAGTAAGAATCTTAAAACCTATGTATTGATATGTCTCCGTAAGGGAATCAAGTGTGTCTAGACTGGCATAAACATGACACCGAGAATCAGCTAAAACACACTCCAAACAGGAATTTCAAAAACAGAACAAAGAAACAGGGTAATTCTTCACAATTCCTTCAGGGTCTCTGATGCAACCTGGAATGACCCTATCTACAATGACAGCTGGATGTGGCATAAGGCTGACACTTGGGACTGAGAGGATTGGTGAGATTGGGTGAGCAAATGCAGACCCTTTAAAGCAATAATGCATGGCACCCATTCCATGGGTCCCAGCTCTCCAGGTTGAAGGGAATATTACTACAGCTATAACGTGTACGGGAAACCTAGAGAATGGACACACTGTGAATACGAAAGGTTTCTAAAACTCAACGAAGAGCCCCTCTCCTGGTGCTCCGGTTTGACTTTCCAACTGCTTTCCTATCAATCTCCCAACTTGGAGAGACAGCCCCTTTAAGCTCCTGGTTCGCACAGGTTGCCAATTTGGCAGAGGATGAAAGGGAAGAGGGAGAACCAATGAGAGAGTAGCTGTTAGGCATTTGGATGGGCACATGTCACTCTAATTTCCCGGCAGGAAGAAGAATTAACCAAAGTCTCAGCCACCCTCCGGGAACCAGTATAGGTCCTGAACCAAAAGTTTGGACTTGCGTTCAGCTCACATGAAACGAGTTGAAAAATGGAGCTCAGGGGCACAGCAATTCACAATCTGGCAGAGTAATCAAGGCCAACTATCGTCCAAAATTCTGTTGAGGGAAGGCAACGAGGCGGACTTGAAAGCGAGGCAGAATAGCAGGAAACAGATTTCAAGAGGTACGTTGGAATCGCCTGTAAAGCACAGGAAGAGGGGCACAACTTCGACAATGATGCACTTGGCCAAAAAGGGCGTATGCGTTTTCTCCTGAATCTATTCAGGAGAAAACGCATACGCCCTTTTTGGCCAAGCAAGCAAGCGGGCAATGCAAATCTGCACTACAAAGAAGTATCACTTCCCAACGGTCAAAAGGGACATCCACAAAATGTGTAAAAACCAGAAAGGCAAGACAGGCCCTGGAGAACAGGGAGCCTTGTTATGCTGATGGGCGGGATGTAAGTTGCCAACTGCCTCACTGGAGGAGTGCATTGTGTTCCCTAAAACAAGTAAACAACAGAGCTACAGAGCCAAGGGCACTTCCAGTCTAGGGAATATACCTTGGGAAAACTGAAAATCCATAAGACAGAGCCACCCCCAAATTGAGGGCTGCACTGCTTACAAGAACCTCAACCTGGGTACACCTGAAATATCCCAGGAAATATAAAAATGGTTCCAAACATTGTGGAACTTACGTACGATGGAATATCCCTCAGCCACGAAATCAATGTCATAAGACCAGTAGCAGCAAAATGAGTGGATTCAGGTACGATGATTCTAAGTGAAAGAAGTCACACAGGAAAAGAAACTTATCATAAGATATCACTTAGGAAGATCCTGTAAACATGGCTACACATGAACTGAGTTAGGAAAGAGAACAGAGTCTCACATTTAGAAAACACTCTTATGCCTGCTTAAGGGGGAAGGAGAGGTGGGGTGATGCATCAAACCAGAGTTTGATATAAGCACAGGTACCGTTCCAAAAACCAACTATGGAATAGACAAGACCTACACCTTCCTCAGTGAAAGGGACTCCAAACCCCATATTTCCCGCAGAGGAATAGATCTGACTAGTAAGAATCTTAAAACCTATGTATTGATATGTCTCCGTAAGGGAATCAAGTGTGTCTAGACTGGCATAAACATGGCAGCGAGAATCAGCTCAAACCCACTCTAAAAAGGAATTTCAAAAACAGAACAAAGAAACAGGGAAATTCTTCACAATTCCTTCAGGGTCTCTGATGCAACCTGGAATGACCCTATCTACAATGACAGCTGGATGTGGCATGAGGCTGGACACTTGGGACTGAGAGGATTGGTGAGATTGGGTTAGCAAATGCAGACCCTTTAAAGCAATAATGCATGACACCCATTCCATGGGTCCCAGCTCTCCAGCTTGAAGGGAATATTACTACAGCTATAACGTGTACGGGAAACCTAGAGAATGGACACACTGTGAATACGAAAGGTTTCTAAAACTCAACGAAGAGCCCCTCTCCTGGTGCTCCGGTTTGACTTTCCAACTGCTTTCCTATCAATCTCCCAACTTGGAGAGACAGCCCCTTTAAGCTCCTGTTTCGCACAGGTTGCCAAATTGGCAGAGGATGAAAGGGAAGAGGGAGAACCAATGAGAGAGTAGCTGTTAGGCATTTGGATGGGCACATGTCACTCTAATTTCCCGGCAGGAAGAAGAATTAACCAAAGTCTCAGCCACCCACCGGGAACCAGTATAGGTCCTGAACCAAAAGTTTGGACTTGCGTTCAGCTCACAAAAAACGAGTTGAAAAATGGAGCTCAGGGGCACAGCAATTCACAAACTGGCAGAGTAATCAAGGCTAACTATCGTCCAAAAATCTGTTGAGGGAAGGCAACGAGGTGGACTTGAAAGCGAGGCAGAATAGCAGGAAACAGATTTCAAGAGGTACGTTGGAATCGCCTGTAAAGCACAGGAAGAGGGGCACAACTTCGACAATGATGCACTTGGCCAAAAAGGGCGTATGCGTTTTCTCCTGAATCTATTCAGGAGAAAACGCATACGCCCTTTTTGGCCAAGCAAGCAAGCGGGCAATGCAAATCTGCACTACAAAGAAGTATCACTTCCCACCGGTCAAAAGGGACATCCACAAAATGTGTAAAAACCAGAAAGGCAAGACAGGCCCTGGAGAACAGGGAGCCTTGTTATGCTGATGGGCCGGATGTAAGTTGCCAACTGCCTCACTGGAGGAGTGCATTGTGTTCCCTAAAACAAGTAAACAACAGAGCTACAGAGCCAAGGGCACTTCCAGTCTAGGGAATATACCTTGGGAAAACTGAAAATCCATAAGACAGAGCCACCCCCAAATTGAGGGCGGCACTGCTTACAAGAACCTCAACCTGGGTACACCTGAAATATCCCAGGAAATATAAAAATGGTTCCAAACATTGTGGAACTTATGTACGATGGAATATCCCTCAGCCACGAAATGAATGTCATAAGACCAGTAGCAGCAAAATGAGTGGATTCAGGTACGATGATTCTAAGTGAAAGAAGTCACACAGGAAAAGAAACTTATCATAAGATATCACTTAGGAAGATCCTGTAAACATGGCTACACATGAACTGAGTTAGGCAAGAGAACAGAGTCTCACATTTAGAAAACACTCTTATGCCTGCTTAAGGGGGAAGGAGAGGTGGGGTGATGCATCAAACCAGAGTGTGATATAAGCACAGGTACCGTTCCAAAAACCAACTATGGAATAGACAAGACCTACACCTTCCTCAGTGAAAGGGACTCCAAACCCCATATTTCCCGCAGAGGAATAGATCTGACTAGTAAGAATCTTAAAACCTATGTATTGATATGTCTCCGTAAGGGAATCAAGTGTGTCTAGACTGGCATAAACATGGCAGCGAGAATCAGCTCAAACCCACTCTAAAAAGGAATTTCAAAAACAGAACAAAGAAACAGGGAAATTCTTCACAATTCCTTCAGGGTCTCTGATGCAACCTGGAATGACCCTATCTTCAATGACAGCTGGATGTGGCATGAGGCTGGACACTTGGGACTGAGAGGATTGGTGAGATTGGGTTAGCAAATGCAGACCCTTTAAAGCAATAATGCATGACACCCATTCCATGGGTCCCAGCTCTCCAGCTTGAAGGGAATATTACTACAGCTATAACGTGTACGGGAAACCTAGAGAATGGACACACTGTGAATACGAAAGGTTTCTAAAACTCAACGAAGAGCCCCTCTCCTGGTGCTCCGGTTTGACTTTCCAACTGCTTTCCTATCAATCTCCCAACTTGGAGAGACAGCCCCTTTAAGCTCCTGGTTCGCACAGGTTGCCAAATTGGCAGAGGATGAAAGGGAAGAGGGAGAACCAATGAGAGAGTAGCTGTTAGGCATTTGGATGGGCACATATCACTCTAATTTCCCGGCAGGAAGAAGAATTAACCAAAGTCTCAGCCACCCACAGGGAACCAGTATAGGTCCTGAACCAAAAGTTTGGACTTGCGTTCAGCTCACAAAAAACGAGTTGAAAAATGGAGCTCAGGGGCACAGCAATTCACAAACTGGCAGAGTAATCAAGGCTAACTATCGTCCAAAAATCTGTTGAGGGAAGGCAACGAGGAGGCCTTGAAAGCGAGGCAGAATAGCAGGAAACAGATTTCAAGATGTACGTTGGAATCGCCTGTAAAGCACAGGAAGAGGGGCACAACTTCGACAATGATGCACTTGGCCAAAAAGGGCGTATGCGTTTTCTCCTGAATATATTCAGGAGAAAACGCATACGCCCTTTTTGGCCAAGCAAGCAAGCGGGCAATGCAAATCTGCACTACAAAGAAGTATCACTTCCCACCGGTCAAAAGGGACATCCACAAAATGTGTAAAAACCAGAAAGGCAAGACAGGCCCTGGAGAACAGGGAGCCTTGTTATGCTGATGGGCGGGATGTAAGTTGCCAACTGCCTCACTGGAGGAGTGCATTGTGTTCCCAAAAACAAGGAAACAACAGAGCTACAGAGCCAAGGGCACTTCCAGTCTAGGGAATATACCTTGGGAAAACTGAAAATCCATAAGACAGAGCCACCCCCAAATTGAGGGCTGCACTGCTTACAAGAACCTCAACCTGGGTACACCTGAAATATCCCAGGAAATATAAAAATGGTTCCAAACATTGTGGAACTTACGTACGATGGAATATCCCTCAGCCATGGAATCAATGTCATAAGACCAGTAGCAGCAAAATGAGTGGATTCAGGTACGATGATTCTAAGTGAAAGAAGTCACACGGAAAAAGAAACTTATCATAAGATATCACTTAAGAAGATCCTGTAAACAGGGCTACACATGAACTGAGTAAGGCAAGAGAACAGAGTCTCACATTTAGAAAACACTCTTATGCCTGCTTAAGGGGGAAGGAGAGGTGGGGTGATGCATCAAACCAGAGTTTGATATAAGCACAGGTACCGTTCCAAAAACCAACTATGGAATAGACAAGACCTACACCTTCCTCAGTGAAAGGGACTCAAAACCCCATATTTCCCGCAGAGGAATAGATCTGACTAGTAAGAATCTTAAAACTTATGTATTGATATGTCTCCATAAGGGAATCAAGTGTGTCTAGACTGGCAAAAACATGGCAGCGAGAATCAGCTCAAACCCACTCTAAAAAGGAAATTCAAAAACAGAACAAAGAAACAGGGAAATTCTTTACAATTCCTTCAGGGTCGCTGATGCAACCTGGAATGACCCTATCTACAATGACAGCTGGATGTGGCATAAGGCTGGAAACTTGGGACTGAGAGGATTGGTGAGATTGGGTGAGCAAATGCAGACCCTTTAAAGCAATAATGCATGGCACCCATTCCATGGGTCCCAGCTCTCCAGGTTGAAGGGAATATTACTACAGCTATAACGTGTACGGGAAACCTAGAGAATGGACACACTGTGAATACGAAAGGTTTCTAAAACTAAACGAAGAGCCCCTCTCCTGGTGCTCCGGTTTGACTTTCCAACTGCTTTCCTATCAATCTCCCAACTTGGAGAGACAGCCCCTTTAAGCTCCTGGTTCGCACAGGTTGCCAAATTGGCAGAGGATGAAAGGGAAGAGGGAGAACCAATGAGAGAGTAGCTGTTAGGCATTTGGATGGGCACATGTCACTCTAATTTCCCGGCAGGAAGAAGAATTAACCAAAGTCTCAGCCACCCACTGGGAACCAGTATAGGTCCTGAACCAAAAGTTTGGACTTGCGTTCAGCTCACAAAAAACGAGTTGAAAAATGGAGCTCAGGGGCACAGCAATTCACAAACTGGCAGAGTAATCAAGGCTAACTATCGTCCAAAAATCTGTTGAGGGAAGGCAACGAGGTGGACTTGAAAGCGAGGCAGAATAGCAGGAAACAGATTTCAAGAGGTACGTTGGAATCGCCTGTAAAGCACAGGAAGAGGGGCACAACTTCGACAATGATGCACTTGGCCAAAAAGGGCGTATGCGTTTTCTCCTGAATCTATTCAGGAGAAAACGCATACGCCCTTTTTGGCCAAGCAAGCAAGCGGGCAATGCAAATCTGCACTACAAAGAAGTATCACTTCCCAACGGTCAAAAGGGACATCCACAAAATGTGTAAAAACCAGAAAGGCAAGACAGGCCCTGGAGAACAGGGAGCCTTGTTATGCTGATGGGCCGGATGTAAGTTGCCAACTGCCTCACTGGAGGAGTGCATTGTGTTCCCTAAAACAAGTAAACAACAGAGCTACAGAGCCAAGGGCACTTCCAGTCTAGGGAATATACCTTGGGAAAACTGAAAATCCATAAGACAGAGCCACCCCCAAATTGAGGGCGGCACTGCTTACAAGAACCTCAACCTGGGTACACCTGAAATATCCCAGGAAATATAAAAATGGTTCCAAACATTGTGGAACTTATGTACGATGGAATATCCCTCAGCCACGAAATGAATGTCATAAGACCAGTAGCAGCAAAATGAGTGGATTCAGGTACGATGATTCTAAGTGAAAGAAGTCACACAGGAAAAGAAACTTATCATAAGATATCACTTAGGAAGATCCTGTAAACATGGCTACACATGAACTGAGTTAGGCAAGAGAACAGAGTCTCACATTTAGAAAACACTCTTATGCCTGCTTAAGGGGGAAGGAGAGGTGGGGTGATGCATCAAACCAGAGTTTGATATAAGCACAGGTACCGTTCCAAAAACCAACTATGGAATAGACAAGACCTACACCTTCCTCAGTGAAAGGGACTCCAAACCCCATATTTCCCGCAGAGGAATAGATCTGACTAGTAAGAATCTTAAAACCTATGTATTGATATGTCTCCGTAAGGGAATCAAGTGTGTCTAGACTGGCATAAACATGGCAGCGAGAATCAGCTCAAACCCACTCTAAAAAGGAATTTCAAAAACAGAACAAAGAAACAGGGAAATTCTTCACAATTCCTTCAGGGTCTCTGATGCAACCTGGAATGACCCTATCTTCAATGACAGCTGGATGTGGCATGAGGCTGGACACTTGGGACTGAGAGGATTGGTGAGATTGGGTTAGCAAATGCAGACCCTTTAAAGCAATAATGCATGACACCCATTCCATGGGTCCCAGCTCTCCAGCTTGAAGGGAATATTACTACAGCTATAACGTGTACGGGAAACCTAGAGAATGGACACACTGTGAATACGAAAGGTTTCTAAAACTCAACGAAGAGCCCCTCTCCTGGTGCTCCGGTTTGACTTTCCAACTGCTTTCCTATCAATCTCCCAACTTGGAGAGACAGCCCCTTTAAGCTCCTGGTTCGCACAGGTTGCCAAATTGGCAGAGGATGAAAGGGAAGAGGGAGAACCAATGAGAGAGTAGCTGTTAGGCATTTGGATGGGCACATATCACTCTAATTTCCCGGCAGGAAGAAGAATTAACCAAAGTCTCAGCCACCCACCGGGAACCAGTATAGGTCCTGAACCAAAAGTTTGGACTTGCGTTCAGCTCACAAAAAACGAGTTGAAAAATGGAGCTCAGGGGCACAGCAATTCACAAACTGGCAGAGTAATCAAGGCTAACTATCGTCCAAAAATCTGTTGAGGGAAGGCAACGAGGAGGCCTTGAAAGCGAGGCAGAATAGCAGGAAACAGATTTCAAGATGTACGTTGGAATCGCCTGTAAAGCACAGGAAGAGGGGCACAACTTCGACAATGATGCACTTGGCCAAAAAGGGCGTATGCGTTTTCTCCTGAATATATTCAGGAGAAAACGCATACGCCCTTTTTGGCCAAGCAAGCAAGCGGGCAATGCAAATCTGCACTACAAAGAAGTATCACTTCCCACCGGTCAAAAGGGACATCCACAAAATGTGTAAAAACCAGAAAGGCAAGACAGGCCCTGGAGAACAGGGAGCCTTGTTATGCTGATGGGCGGGATGTAAGTTGCCAACTGCCTCACTGGAGGAGTGCATTGTGTTCCCAAAAACAAGGAAACAACAGAGCTACAGAGCCAAGGGCACTTCCAGTCTAGGGAATATACCTTGGGAAAACTGAAAATCCATAAGACAGAGCCACCCCCAAATTGAGGGCTGCACTGCTTACAAGAACCTCAACCTGGGTACACCTGAAATATCCCAGGAAATATAAAAATGGTTCCAAACATTGTGGAACTTACGTACGATGGAATATCCCTCAGCCATGGAATCAATGTCATAAGACCAGTAGCAGCAAAATGAGTGGATTCAGGTACGATGATTCTAAGTGAAAGAAGTCACACGGAAAAAGAAACTTATCATAAGATATCACTTAAGAAGATCCTGTAAACAGGGCTACACATGAACTGAGTAAGGCAAGAGAACAGAGTCTCACATTTAGAAAACACTCTTATGCCTGCTTAAGGGGGAAGGAGAGGTGGGGTGATGCATCAAACCAGAGTTTGATATAAGCACAGGTACCGTTCCAAAAACCAACTATGGAATAGACAAGACCTACACCTTCCTCAGTGAAAGGGACTCAAAACCCCATATTTCCCGCAGAGGAATAGATCTGACTAGTAAGAATCTTAAAACTTATGTATTGATATGTCTCCATAAGGGAATCAAGTGTGTCTAGACTGGCAAAAACATGGCAGCGAGAATCAGCTCAAACCCACTCTAAAAAGGAAATTCAAAAACAGAACAAAGAAACAGGGAAATTCTTTACAATTCCTTCAGGGTCGCTGATGCAACCTGGAATGACCCTATCTACAATGACAGCTGGATGTGGCATAAGGCTGGAAACTTGGGACTGAGAGGATTGGTGAGATTGGGTGAGCAAATGCAGACCCTTTAAAGCAATAATGCATGGCACCCATTCCATGGGTCCCAGCTCTCCAGGTTGAAGGGAATATTACTACAGCTATAACATGTACGGGAAACCTAGAGAATGGACACACTGTGAATACGAAAGGTTTCTAAAACTAAACGAAGAGCCCCTCTCCTGGTGCTCCGGTTTGACTTTCCAACTGCTTTCCTATCAATCTCCCAACTTGGAGAGACAGCCCCTTTAAGCTCCTGGTTCGCACAGGTTGCCAATTTGGCAGAGGATGAAAGGGAAGAGGGAGAACCAATGAGAGAGTATCTGTTAGGCATTTGGATGGGCACATGTCACTCTAATTTCCCGGCAGGAAGAAGAATTAACCAAAGTCTCAGCCACCCACCGGGAACCAGTATAGGTCCTGAACCAAAAGTTTGGACTTGCGTTCAGCTCACAAAAAACGAGTTGAAAAATGGAGCTCAGGGGCACAGCAATTCACAAACTGGCAGAGTAATCAAGGCTAACTATCGTCCAAAAATCTGTTGAGGGAAGGCAACGAGGTGGACTTAAAAGCGAGGCAGAATAGCAGGAAACAGATTTCAAGAGGTACGTTGGAATCGCCTGTAAAGCACACGAAGAGGGGCACAACTTCGACAATGATGCACTTGGCCAAAAAGGGCGTTTGCGTTTTCTCCTGAATCTATTCAGGAGAAAACGCATACGCCCTTTTTGGCCAAGCAAGCAAGCGGGCAATGCAAATCTGCACTACAAAGAAGTATCACTTCCCACCGGTCAAAAGGGACATCCACAAAATGTGTAAAAACCAGAAAGGCAAGACAGGCCCTGGAGAACAGGGAGCCTTGTTATGCTGATGGGCGGGATGTAAGTTGCCAACTGCCTCACTGGAGGAGTGCATTGTGTTCCCTAAAACAAGTAAACAACAGAGCTACAGAGCCAAGGGCACTTCCAGTCTAGGGAATATACCTTGGGAAAACTGAAAATCCATAAGACAGAGCCACCCCCAAATTGAGGGCTGCACTGCTTACAAGAACCTCAACCTGGGTACACCTGAAATATCCCAGGAAATATAAAAATGGTTCCAAACATTGTGGAACTTACGTACGATGGAATATCCCTCAGCCATGAAATCAATGTCATAAGACCAGTAGCAGCAAAATGAGTGGATTCAGGTACGATGATTCTAAGTGAAAGAAGTCACACGGAAAAAGAAACTTATCATAAGATATCACTTAAGAAGATCCTGTAAACAGGGCTACACATGAACTGAGTAAGGCAAGAGAACAGAGTCTCACATTTAGAAAACACTCTTATGCCTGCTTAAGGGGGAAGGAGAGGTGGGGTGATGCATCAAACCAGAGTTTGATATAAGCACAGGTACCGTTCCAAAAACCAACTATGGAATAGACAAGACCTACACCTTCCTCAGTGAAAGGGACTCAAAACCCCATATTTCCCGCAGAGGAATAGATCTGACTAGTAAGAATCTTAAAACTTATGTATTGATATGTCTCCATAAGGGAATCAAGTGTGTCTAGACTGGCAAAAACATGGCAGCGAGAATCAGCTCAAACCCACTCTAAAAAGGAAATTCAAAAACAGAACAAAGAAACAGGGAAATTCTTTACAATTCCTTCAGGGTCGCTGATGCAACCTGGAATGACCCTATCTACAATGACAGCTGGATGTGGCATAAGGCTGGAAACTTGGGACTGAGAGGATTGGTGAGATTGGGTGAGCAAATGCAGACCCTTTAAAGCAATAATGCATGGCACCCATTCCATGGGTCCCAGCTCTCCAGGTTGAAGGGAATATTACTACAGCTATAACATGTACGGGAAACCTAGAGAATGGACACACTGTGAATACGAAAGGTTTCTAAAACTAAACGAAGAGCCCCTCTCCTGGTGCTCCGGTTTGACTTTCCAACTGCTTTCCTATCAATCTCCCAACTTGGAGAGACAGCCCCTTTAAGCTCCTGGTTCGCACAGGTTGCCAATTTGGCAGAGGATGAAAGGGAAGAGGGAGAACCAATGAGAGAGTATCTGTTAGGCATTTGGATGGGCACATGTCACTCTAATTTCCCGGCAGGAAGAAGAATTAACCAAAGTCTCAGCCACCCACCGGGAACCAGTATAGGTCCTGAACCAAAAGTTTGGACTTGCGTTCAGCTCACAAGAAACGAGTTGAAAAATGGAGCTCAGGGGCACAGCAATTCACAAACTGGCAGAGTAATCAAGGCCAACTATCGTCCAAAAATCTGTTGAGGGAAGGCAACGAGGCGGACTTGAAAGCGAGGCAGAATAGCAGGAAACAGATTTCAAGAGGTACGTTGGAATCGCCTGTAAAGCACAGAAAGAGGGGCACAACTTCGTCAATGATGCACTTGGCCAAAAAGGGCGTATGCGTTTTCTCCTGAATATATTCAGGAGAAAACGCATACGCCCTTTTTGGCCAAGCAAGCAAGCGGGCAATGCAAATCTGCACTACAAAGAAGTATCACTTCCCACCGGTCAAAAGGGACATCCACAAAATGTGTAAAAAACAGAAAGGCAAGACAGGCCCTGGAGAACAGGGAGCCTTGTTATGCTGATGGGCGGGATGTAAGTTGCCAACTGCCTCACTGGAGGAGTGCATTGTGTTCCCTAAAACAAGTAAACAACAGAGCTACAGAGCCAAGGGCACTTCCAGTCTAGGGAATATACCTTGGGAAAACTGAAAATCCAAAACACAGAGCCACCCCCAAATTGAGGGCTGCACTGCTTACAAGAACCTCAACCTGGGTACACCTGAAATATCCCAGGAAATATAAAAATGGTTCCAAACATTGTGGAACTTACGTACGATGGAATATCCCTCAGCCACGAAATCAATGTCATAAGACCAGTAGCAGCAAAATAAGTGGATTCAGGTACGATGATTCTAAGTGAAAGAAGTCACACAGGAAAAGAAACTTATCATAAGATATCACTTAGGAAGATCCTGTAAACATGGCTACACATGAACTGAGTTAGGCAAGAGAACAGAGTCTCACATTTAGAAAACACTCTTATGCCTGCTTAAGGGGGAAGGAGAGGTGGGGTGATGCATCAAACCAGAGTTTGATATAAGCACAGGTACCGTTCCAAAAACCAACTATGGAATAGACAAAACCTACACCTTCCTCAGTGAAAGGGACTCAAAACCCCATATTTCCCACAGAGGAATAGATCTGACTAGTAAGAATCTTAAAACCTATGTATTGATATGTCTCCGTAAGGGAATCAAGTGTGTCTAGACTGGCATAAACATGACACCGAGAATCAGCTAAAACACACTCCAAACAGGAATTTCAAAAACAGAACAAAGAAACAGGGTAATTCTTCACAATTCCTTCAGGGTCTCTGATGCAACCTGGAATGACCCTATCTACAATGACAGCTGGATGTGGCATAAGGCTGACACTTGGGACTGAGAGGATTGGTGAGATTGGGTGAGCAAATGCAGACCCTTTAAAGCAATAATGCATGGCACCCATTCCATGGGTCCCAGCTCTCCAGGTTGAAGGGAATATTACTACAGCTATAACGTGTACGGGAAACCTAGAGAATGGACACACTGTGAATACGAAAGGTTTCTAAAACTCAACGAAGAGCCCCTCTCCTGGTGCTCCGGTTTGACTTTCCAACTGCTTTCCTATCAATCTCCCAACTTGGAGAGACAGCCCCTTTAAGCTCCTGGTTCGCACAGGTTGCCAATTTGGCAGAGGATGAAAGGGAAGAGGGAGAACCAATGAGAGAGTAGCTGTTAGGCATTTGGATGGGCACATGTCACTCTAATTTCCCGGCAGGAAGAAGAATTAACCAAAGTCTCAGCCACCCACCGGGAACCAGTATAGGTCCTGAACCAAAAGTTTGGACTTGCGTTCAGCTCACAAGAAACGAGTTGAAAAATGGAGCTCAGGGGCACAGCAATTCACAAACTGGCAGAGTAATCAAGGCCAACTATCGTCCAAAAATCTGTTGAGGGAAGGCAACGAGGCGGACTTGAAAGCGAGGCAGAATAGCAGGAAACAGATTTCAAGAGGTACGTTGGAATCGCCTGTAAAGCACAGGAAGAGGGGCACAACTTCGACAATGATGCACTTGGCCAAAAAGGGCGTATGCGTTTTCTCCTGAATATATTCAGGAGAAAACGCATACGCCCTTTTTGGCCAAGCAAGCAAGCGGGCAATGCAAATCTGCACTACAAAGAAGTATCACTTCCCACCGGTCAAAAGGGACATCCACAAAATGTGTAAAAACCAGAAAGGCAAGACAGGCCCTGGAGAACAGGGAGCCTTGTTATGCTGATGGGCGGGATGTAAGTTGCCAACTGCCTCACTGGAGGAGTGCATTGTGTTCCCTAAAACAAGTAAACAACAGAGCTACAGAGCCAAGGGCACTTCCAGTCTAGGGAATATACCTTGGGAAAACTGAAAATCCAAAACACAGAGCCACCCCCAAATTGAGGGCTGCACTGCTTACAAGAACCTCAACCTGGGTACACCTGAAATATCCCAGGAAATATAAAAATGGTTCCAAACATTGTGGAACTTACGTACGATGGAATATCCCTCAGCCACGAAATCAATGTCATAAGACCAGTAGCAGCAAAATGAGTGGATTCAGGTACGATGATTCTAAGTGAAAGAAGTCACACAGGAAAAGAAACTTATCATAAGATATCACTTAGGAAGATCCTGTAAACATGGCTACACATGAACTGAGTTAGGAAAGAGAACAGAGTCTCACATTTAGAAAACACTCTTATGCCTGCTTAAGGGGGAAGGAGAGGTGGGGTGATGCATCAAACCAGAGTTTGATATAAGCACAGGTACCGTTCCAAAAACCAACTATGGAATAGACAAGACCTACACCTTCCTCAGTGAAAGGGACTCCAAACCCCATATTTCCCGCAGAGGAATAGATCTGACTAGTAAGAATCTTAAAACCTATGTATTGATATGTCTCCGTAAGGGAATCAAGTGTGTCTAGACTGGCATAAACATGGCAGCGAGAATCAGCTCAAACCCACTCTAAAAAGGAATTTCAAAAACAGAACAAAGAAACAGGGAAATTCTTCACAATTCCTTCAGGGTCTCTGATGCAACCTGGAATGACCCTATCTACAATGACAGCTGGATGTGGCATGAGGCTGGACACTTGGGACTGAGAGGATTGGTGAGATTGGGTTAGCAAATGCAGACCCTTTAAAGCAATAATGCATGACACCCATTCCATGGGTCCCAGCTCTCCAGCTTGAAGGGAATATTACTACAGCTATAACGTGTACGGGAAACCTAGAGAATGGACACACTGTGAATACGAAAGGTTTCTAAAACTCAACGAAGAGCCCCTCTCCTGGTGCTCCGGTTTGACTTTCCAACTGCTTTCCTATCAATCTCCCAACTTGGAGAGACAGCCCCTTTAAGCTCCTGTTTCGCACAGGTTGCCAAATTGGCAGAGGATGAAAGGGAAGAGGGAGAACCAATGAGAGAGTAGCTGTTAGGCATTTGGATGGGCACATGTCACTCTAATTTCCCGGCAGGAAGAAGAATTAACCAAAGTCTCAGCCACCCACCGGGAACCAGTATAGGTCCTGAACCAAAAGTTTGGACTTGCGTTCAGCTCACAAAAAACGAGTTGAAAAATGGAGCTCAGGGGCACAGCAATTCACAAACTGGCAGAGTAATCAAGGCTAACTATCGTCCAAAAATCTGTTGAGGGAAGGCAACGAGGTGGACTTGAAAGCGAGGCAGAATAGCAGGAAACAGATTTCAAGAGGTACGTTGGAATCGCCTGTAAAGCACAGGAAGAGGGGCACAACTTCGACAATGATGCACTTGGCCAAAAAGGGCGTATGCGTTTTCTCCTGAATATATTCAGGAGAAAATGCATACGCCCTTTTTGGCCAAGCAAGCAAGCGGGCAATGCAAATCTGCACTACAAAGAAGTATCACTTCCCAACGGTCAAAAGGGACATCCACAAAATGTGTAAAAACCAGAAAGGCAAGACAGGCCCTGGAGAACAGGGAGCCTTGTTATGCTGATGGGCCGGATGTAAGTTGCCAACTGCCTCACTGGAGGAGTGCATTGTGTTCCCTAAAACAAGTAAACAACAGAGCTACAGAGCCAAGGGCACTTCCAGTCTAGGGAATATACCTTGGGAAAACTGAAAATCCATAAGACAGAGCCACCCCCAAATTGAGGGCTGCACTGCTTACAAGAACCTCAACCTGGGTACACCTGAAATATCCCAGGAAATATAAAAATGGTTCCAAACATTGTGGAACTTACGTACGATGGAATATCCCTCAGCCACGAAATCAATGTCATAAGACCAGTAGCAGCAAAATGAGTGGATTCAGGTACGATGATTCTAAGTGAAAGAAGTCACACAGGAAAAGAAACTTATCATAAGATATCACTTAGGAAGATCCTGTAAACATGGCTACACATGAACTGAGTTAGGCAAGAGAACAGAGTCTCACATTTAGAAAACACTCTTATGCCTGCTTAAGGGGGAAGGAGAGGTGGGGTGATGCATCAAACCAGAGTTTGATATAAGCACAGGTACCGTTCCAAAAACCAACTATGGAATAGACAAGACCTACACCTTCCTCAGTGAAAGGGACTCAAAACCCCATATTTCCCGCAGAGGAATAGATCTGACTAGTAAGAATCTTAAAACCTATGTATTGATATGTCTCCGTAAGGGAATCAAGTGTGTCTAGACTGGCATAAACATGGCAGCGAGAATCAGCTCAAACCACTCTAAAAAGGAATTTCAAAAACAGAACAAAGAAACAGGGAAATTCTTCACAATTCCTTCAGGGTCTCTGATGCAACCTGGAATGACCCTATCTTCAATGACAGCTGGATGTGGCATGAGGCTGGACACTTGGGACTGAGAGGATTGGTGAGATTGGGTTAGCAAATGCAGACCGTTTAAAGCAATAATGCATGACACCCATTCCATGGGTCCCAGCTCTCCAGCTTGAAGGGAATATTACTACAGCTATAACGTGTACGGGAAACCTAGAGAATGGACACACTGTGAATACGAAAGGTTTCTAAAACTCAACGAAGAGCCCCTCTCCTGGTGCTCCGGTTTGACTTTCCAACTGCTTTCCTATCAATCTCCCAACTTGGAGAGACAGCCCCTTTAAGCTCCTGTTTCGCACAGGTTGCCAAATTGGCAGAGGATGAAAGGGAAGAGGGAGAACCAATGAGAGAGTAGCTGTTAGGCATTTGGATGGGCACATATCACTCTAATTTCCCGGCAGGAAGAAGAATTAACCAAAGTCTCAGCCACCCACCGGGAACCAGTATAGGTCCTGAACCAAAAGTTTGGACTTGCGTTCAGCTCACAAAAAACGAGTTGAAAAATGGAGCTCAGGGGCACAGCAATTCACAAACTGGCAGAGTAATCAAGGCTAACTATCGTCCAAAAATCTGTTGAGGGAAGGCAACGAGGAGGCCTTGAAAGCGAGGCAGAATAGCAGGAAACAGATTTCAAGAGGTACGTTGGAATCGCCTGTAAAGCACAGGAAGAGGGGCACAACTTCGACAATGATGCACTTGGCCAAAAAGGGCGTATGCGTTTTCTCCTGAATATATTCAGGAGAAAACGCATACGCCCTTTTTGGCCAAGCAAGCAAGCGGGCAATGCAAATCTGCACTACAAAGAAGTATCACTTCCCACCGGTCAAAAGGGACATCCACAAAATGTGTAAAAACCAGAAAGGCAAGACAGGCCCTGGAGAACAGGGAGCCTTGTTATGCTGATGGGCGGGATGTAAGTTGCCAACTGCCTCACTGGAGGAGTGCATTGTGTTCCCTAAAACAAGTAAACAACAGAGCTACAGAGCCAAGGGCACTTCCAGTCTAGGGAATATACCTTGGGAAAACTGAAAATCCATAAGACAGAGCCACCCCAAAATTGAGGGCTGCACTGCTTACAAGAACCTCCACCTGGGTACACCTGAAATATCCCAGGAAATATAAAAATGGTTCCAAACATTGTGGAACTTACGTACAATGGAATATCCCTCAGCCATGAAATCAATGTCATAAGACCAGTAGCAGCAAAATGAGTGGATTCAGGTACGATGATTCTAAGTGAAAGAAGTCACACGGAAAAAGAAACTTATCATAAGATATCACTTAGGAAGATCCTGTAAACAGGGCTACACATGAACTGAGTAAGGCAAGAGAACAGAGTCTCACATTTAGAAAACACTCTTATGCCTGCTTAAGGGGGAAGGAGAGGTGGGGTGATGCATCAAACCAGAGTTTGATATAAGCACAGGTACCGTTCCAAAAACCAACTATGGAATAGACAAAACCTACACCTTCCTCAGTGAAAGGGACTCAAAACCCCATATTTCCCGCAGAGGAATAGATCTGACTAGTAAGAATCTTAAAACTTATGTATTGATATGTCTCCATAAGGGAATCAAGTGTGTCTAGACTGGCAAAAACATGGCAGCGAGAATCAGCTCAAACCCACTCTAAAAAGGAAATTCAAAAACAGAACAAAGAAACAGGGAAATTCTTTACAATTCCTTCAGGGTCGCTGATGCAACCTGGAATGACCCTATCTACAATGACAGCTGGATGTTGCATAAGGCTGGACACTTGGGACTGAGAGGATTGGTGAGATTGGGTGAGCAAATGCAGACCCTTTAAAGCAATAATGCATGGCACCCATTCCATGGGTCCCAGCTCTCCAGGTTGAAGGGAATATTACTACAGCTATAACATGTACGGGAAACCTAGAGAATGGACACACTGTGAATACGAAAGGTTTCTAAAACTCAACGAAGAGCCCCTCTCCTGGTGCTCCGGTTTGACTTTCCAACTGCTTTCCTATCAATCTCCCAACTTGGAGAGACAGCCCCTTTAAGCTCCTGGTTCGCACAGGTTGCCAATTTGGCAGAGGATGAAAGGGAAGAGGGAGAACCAATGAGAGAGTAGCTGTTAGGCATTTGGATGGGCACATGTCACTCTAATTTCCCGGCAGGAAGAAGAATTAACCAAAGTCTCAGCCACCCACCGGGAACCAGTATAGGTCCTGAACCAAAAGTTTGGACTTGCGTTCAGCTCACAAGAAACGAGTTGAAAAATGGAGCTCAGGGGCACAGCAATTCACAAACTGGCAGAGTAATCAAGGCCAACTATCGTCCAAAAATCTGTTGAGGGAAGGCAACGAGGCGGACTTGAAAGCGAGGCAGAATAGCAGGAAACAGATTTCAAGAGGTACGTTGGAATCGCCTGTAAAGCACAGGAAGAGGGGCACAACTTCGACAATGATGCACTTGGCCAAAAAGGGCGTATGCGTTTTCTCCTGAATATATTCAGGAGAAAACGCATACGCCCTTTTTGGCCAAGCAAGCAAGCGGGCAATGCAAATCTGCACTACAAGAAGTATCACTTCCCAACGGTCAAAAGGGACATCCACAAAATGTGTAAAAACCAGAAAGGCAAGACAGGCCCTGGAGAACAGGGAGCCTTGTTATGCTGATGGGCGGGATGTAAGTTGCCAACTGCCTCACTGGAGGAGTGCATTGTGTTCCCTAAAACAAGTAAACAACAGAGCTACAGAGCCAAGGGCACTTCCAGTCTAGGGAATATACCTTGGGAAAACTGAAAATCCATAAGACAGAGCCACCCCCAAATTGAGGGCTGCACTGCTTACAAGAACCTCAACCTGGGTACACCTGAAATATCCCAGGAAATATAAAAATGGTTCCAAACATTGTGGAACTTACGTACGATGGAATATCCCTCAGCCACGAAATCAATGTCATAAGACCAGTAGCAGCAAAATGAGTGGATTCAGGTACGATGATTCTAAGTGAAAGAAGTCACACAGGAAAAGAAACTTATCATAAGATATCACTTAGGAAGATCCTGTAAACATGGCTACACATGAACTGAGTTAGGAAAGAGAACAGAGTCTCACATTTAGAAAACACTCTTATGCCTGCTTAAGGGGGAAGGAGAGGTGGGGTGATGCATCAAACCAGAGTTTGATATAAGCACAGGTACCGTTCCAAAAACCAACTATGGAATAGACAAGACCTACACCTTCCTCAGTGAAAGGGACTCCAAACCCCATATTTCCCGCAGAGGAATAGATCTGACTAGTAAGAATCTTAAAACCTATGTATTGATATGTCTCCGTAAGGGAATCAAGTGTGTCTAGACTGGCATAAACATGGCAGCGAGAATCAGCTCAAACCCACTCTAAAAAGGAATTTCAAAAACAGAACAAAGAAACAGGGAAATTCTTCACAATTCCTTCAGGGTCTCTGATGCAACCTGGAATGACCCTATCTACAATGACAGCTGGATGTGGCATGAGGCTGGACACTTGGGACTGAGAGGATTGGTGAGATTGGGTTAGCAAATGCAGACCCTTTAAAGCAATAATGCATGACACCCATTCCATGGGTCCCAGCTCTCCAGCTTGAAGGGAATATTACTACAGCTATAACGTGTACGGGAAACCTAGAGAATGGACACACTGTGAATACGAAAGGTTTCTAAAACTCAACGAAGAGCCCCTCTCCTGGTGCTCCGGTTTGACTTTCCAACTGCTTTCCTATCAATCTCCCAACTTGGAGAGACAGCCCCTTTAAGCTCCTGTTTCGCACAGGTTGCCAAATTGGCAGAGGATGAAAGGGAAGAGGGAGAACCAATGAGAGAGTAGCTGTTAGGCATTTGGATGGGCACATGTCACTCTAATTTCCCGGCAGGAAGAAGAATTAACCAAAGTCTCAGCCACCCACCGGGAACCAGTATAGGTCCTGAACCAAAAGTTTGGACTTGCGTTCAGCTCACAAAAAACGAGTTGAAAAATGGAGCTCAGGGGCACAGCAATTCACAAACTGGCAGAGTAATCAAGGCTAACTATCGTCCAAAAATCTGTTGAGGGAAGGCAACGAGGTGGACTTGAAAGCGAGGCAGAATAGCAGGAAACAGATTTCAAGAGGTACGTTGGAATCGCCTGTAAAGCACAGGAAGAGGGGCACAACTTCGACAATGATGCACTTGGCGAAAAAGGGCGTATGCGTTTTCTCCTGAATATATTCAGGAGAAAATGCATACGCCCTTTTTGGCCAAGCAAGCAAGCGGGCAATGCAAATCTGCACTACAAAGAAGTATCACTTCCCAACGGTCAAAAGGGACATCCACAAAATGTGTAAAAACCAGAAAGGCAAGACAGGCCCTGGAGAACAGGGAGCCTTGTTATGCTGATGGGCCGGATGTAAGTTGCCAACTGCCTCACTGGAGGAGTGCATTGTGTTCCCTAAAACAAGTAAACAACAGAGCTACAGAGCCAAGGGCACTTCCAGTCTAGGGAATATACCTTGGGAAAACTGAAAATCCATAAGACAGAGCCACCCCCAAATTGAGGGTGGCACTGCTTACAAGAACCTCAACCTGGGTACACCTGAAATATCCCAGGAAATATAAAAATGGTTCCAAACATTGTGGAACTTACGTACGATGGAATATCCCTCAGCCACGAAATGAATGTCATAAGACCAGTAGCAGCAAAATGAGTGGATTCAGGTACGATGATTCTAAGTGAAAGAAGTCACACAGGAAAAGAAACTTATCATAAGATATCACTTAGGAAGATCCTGTAAACATGGCTACACATGAACTGAGTTAGGCAAGAGAACAGAGTCTCACATTTAGAAAACACTCTTATGCCTGCTTAAGGGGGAAGGAGAGGTGGGGTGATGCATCAAACCAGAGTTTGATATAAGCACAGGTACCGTTCCAAAAACCAACTATGGAATAGACAAGACCTACACCTTCCTCAGGGAAAGGGACTCAAAACCCCATATTTCCCGCAGAGGAATAGATCTGACTAGTAAGAATCTTAAAACCTATGTATTGATATGTCTCCGTAAGGGAATCAAGTGTGTCTAGACTGGCATAAACATGGCAGCGAGAATCAGCTCAAACCACTCTAAAAAGGAATTTCAAAAACAGAACAAAGAAACAGGGAAATTCTTCACAATTCCTTCAGGGTCTCTGATGCAACCTGGAATGACCCTATCTTCAATGACAGCTGGATGTGGCATGAGGCTGGACACTTGGGACTGAGAGGATTGGTGAGATTGGGTTAGCAAATGCAGACCGTTTAAAGCAATAATGCATGACACCCATTCCATGGGTCCCAGCTCTCCAGCTTGAAGGGAATATTACTACAGCTATAACGTGTACGGGAAACCTAGAGAATGGACACACTGTGAATACGAAAGGTTTCTAAAACTCAACGAAGAGCCCCTCTCCTGGTGCTCCGGTTTGACTTTCCAACTGCTTTCCTATCAATCTCCCAACTTGGAGAGACAGCCCCTTTAAGCTCCTGTTTCGCACAGGTTGCCAAATTGGCAGAGGATGAAAGGGAAGAGGGAGAACCAATGAGAGAGTAGCTGTTAGGCATTTGGATGGGCACATATCACTCTAATTTCCCGGCAGGAAGAAGAATTAACCAAAGTCTCAGCCACCCACCGGGAACCAGTAGAGGTCCTGAACCAAAAGTTTGGACTTGCGTTCAGCTCACAAAAAACGAGTTGAAAAATGGAGCTCAGGGGCACAGCAATTCACAAACTGGCAGAGTAATCAAGGCTAACTATCGTCCAAAAATCTGTTGAGGGAAGGCAACGAGGAGGCCTTGAAAGCGAGGCAGAATAGCAGGAAACAGATTTCAAGAGGTACGTTGGAATCGCCTGTAAAGCACAGGAAGAGGGGCACAACTTCGACAATGATGCACTTGGCCAAAAAGGGCGTATGCGTTTTCTCCTGAATATATTCAGGAGAAAACGCATACGCCCTTTTTGGCCAAGCAAGCAAGCGGGCAATGCAAATCTGCACTACAAAGAAGTATCACTTCCCACCGGTCAAAAGGGACATCCACAAAATGTGTAAAAACCAGAAAGGCAAGACAGGCCCTGGAGAACAGGGAGCCTTGTTATGCTGATGGGCGGGATGTAAGTTGCCAACTGCCTCACTGGAGGAGTGCATTGTGTTCCCGAAAACAAGGAAACAACAGAGCTACAGAGCCAAGGGCACTTCCAGTCTAGGGAATATACCTTGGGAAAACTGAAAATCCATAAGACAGAGCCACCCCAAAATTGAGGGCTGCACTGCTTACAATAACCTCCACCTGGGTACACCTGAAATATCCCAGGAAATATAAAAATGGTTCCAAACATTGTGGAACTTACGTACGATGGAATATCCCTCAGCCATGAAATCAATGTCATAAGACCAGTAGCAGCAAAATGAGTGGATTCAGGTACGATGATTCTAAGTGAAAGAAGTCACACGGAAAAAGAAACTTATCATAAGATATCACTTAGGAAGATCCTGTAAACAGGGCTACACATGAACTGAGTAAGGCAAGAGAACAGAGTCTCACATTTAGAAAACACTCTTATGCCTGCTTAAGGGGGAAGGAGAGGTGGGGTGATGCATCAAACCAGAGTTTGATATAAGCACAGGTACCGTTCCAAAAACCAACTATGGAATAGACAAAACCTACACCTTCCTCAGTGAAAGGGACTCAAAACCCCATATTTCCCGCAGAGGAATAGATCTGACTAGTAAGAATCTTAAAACTTATGTATTGATATGTCTCCATAAGGGAATCAAGTGTGTCTAGACTGGCAAAAACATGGCAGCGAGAATCAGCTCAAACCCACTCTAAAAAGGAAATTCAAAAACAGAACAAAGAAACAGGGAAATTCTTTACAATTCCTTCAGGGTCTCTGATGCAACCTGGAATGACCCTATCTACAATGACAGCTGGATGTTGCATAAGGCTGGACACTTGGGACTGAGAGGATTGGTGAGATTGGGTGAGCAAATGCAGACCCTTTAAAGCAATAATGCATGGCACCCATTCCATGGGTCCCAGCTCTCCAGGTTGAAGGGAATATTACTACAGCTATAACATGTACGGGAAACCTAGAGAATGGACACACTGTGAATACGAAAGGTTTCTAAAACTCAACGAAGAGCCCCTCTCCTGGTGCTCCGGTTTGACTTTCCAACTGCTTTCCTATCAATCTCCCAACTTGGAGAGACAGCCCCTTTAAGCTCCTGGTTCGCACAGGTTGCCAATTTGGCAGAGGATGAAAGGGAAGAGGGAGAACCAATGAGAGAGTATCTGTTAGGCATTTGGATGGGCACATGTCACTCTAATTTCCCGGCAGGAAGAAGAATTAACCAAAGTCTCAGCCACCCACCGGGAACCAGTATAGGTCCTGAACCAAAAGTTTGGACTTGCGTTCAGCTCACAAGAAACGAGTTGAAAAAAGGAGCTCAGGGGCACAGCAATTCACAAACTGGCAGAGTAATCAAGGTCAACTATCGTCCAAAAATCTGTTGAGGGAAGGCAACGAGGCGGACTTGAAAGCGAGGCAGAATAGCAGTAAACAGATTTCAAGAGGTACGTTGGAATAGCCTGTAAAGCACAGGAAGAGGGGCACAACTTCGACAATGATGCACTTGGCCAAAAAGGGCATATGCGTTTTCTCCTGAATATATTCAGGAGAAAACGCATATGCCCTTTTTGGCCAAGCAAGCATGCGGGCAATGCAAATCGGCACTACAAAGAAGTATCACTTCCCACCGGTCAAAAGGGACATCCACAAAATGTGTAAAAACCAGAAAGGCAAGACACGCCCTGGAGAACAGGGTACCTTGTTATGCTGATGTGTGGGATGTAAGTTGCCAACTGCCTCACTGGAGGATTGCATTGTGTTCCCTAAAACAAGTAAACAACAGAGCTACAGAGCCAAGGGCACTTCCTGTCTAGGGAATATACCTTGGGAAAACTGAAAATCCATAAGACAGAGCCACCCCCAAATTGAGGGCTGCACTGCTTACAAGAACCTCAACCTGGGTACACCTAAAATATCCCAGGAAATATAAAAATGGTTCCAAACATTGTGGAACTTACGTACGATGGAATATCCCTCAGCCATGAAATCAATGTCATAAGACCAGTAGCAGCAAAATGAGTGGATTCAGGTACGATGATTCTAAGTGAAAGAAGTCACACAGGAAAAGAAACTTATCATAAGATATCACTTAGGAAGATCCTGTAAACATGGCTACACATGAACTGAGTTAGGCAAGAGAACAGAGTCTCACATTTAGAAAACACTCTTATGCCTGCTTAAGGGGGAAGGAGAGGTGGGGTGATGCATCAAACCAGAGTTTGATATAAGCACAGGTACCATTCCAAAATCCAACTATGGAATAGACAAGACCTACACCTTCCTCAGTGAAAGGGACTCAAAACCTCATATTTCCCGCAGAGGAATAGATCTGACTAGTAATAATCTTATAACCTATGTATTGATATGTCTCCGTAACGGAATCAAGTGTGTCTAGACTGGCATAAACATGGCAGCGAGAATCAGCTCAAACCCACTCTAAACAGGAATTTCAAAAACAGAACAAAGAAACAGTCTAATTCTTCACAAATCCTTCAGGGTCTCTGATGCAACCTGGAATGACCCTATCTACAATGACAGCTGGATGTGGCATAAGGCTGGACACTTGGGACTGAGAGGATTGGTGAGATTGGGTGAGCAAATGCAGACCCTTTAAAGCAATAATGCATGGCACCCATTCCATGCGTCCCAGCTCTCCAGGTTGAAGGGAATATTACTACAGCTATAACATGTACGGGAAACCTAGATAATGGACACACTGTGAGTACGAAAGTTTTCTAAAACTCAACGAAGAGCCCCTCTCCTGGTGCTCCGGTTTGACTTTGCAACTGCTTTCCTATCAATCTCCCAACTTGGAGAGACAGCCCCTTTAAGCTCCTGGTTCACACAGGTTGCCAATTTGGCAGAGGATGAAAGGGAAGAGGGAGAACCAATGAGAGAGTAGCTGTTAGGCATTTGGATGGGCACATGTCACTCTAATTTCCCGGCAGGAAGAAGAATTAACCAAAGTCTCAGCCACCCACCGGGAACCAGTATAGGTCCTGAACCAAAAGTTTGGACTTGCGTTCAGCTCACAAAAAACGAGTTGAAAAATGGAGCTCAGGGGCACAGCAATTCACAAACTGGCAGAGTAATCAAGGCCAACTATCGTCCAAAAATCTGTTGAGGGAAGGCAACGAGTTGGACTTGAAAGCGAGGCAGAATAGCAGGAAACAGATTTCAAGAGGTACGTTGGAATCGCCTGTAAAGCACAGGAAGAGGGGCACAACTTCGACAATGATGCACTTGGCCAAAAAGGGCGTATGTGTTTTCTCCTGAATATATTCAGGAGAAAACGCATACGCCCTTTTTGGCCAAGCAAGCAAGCGGGCAATGCAAATCTGCACTACAAAGAAGTATCACTTCCCACCGGTCAAAAGGGACATCCACAAAATGTGTAAAAACCAGAAAGGCAAGACAGGCCCTGGAGAACAGGGAGCCTTGTTATGCTGATGGGCGGGATGTAAGTTGCCAACTGTCTCACTGGAGGAGTGCATTGTGTTCCCTAAAACAAGTAAACAACAGAGCTACAGAGCCAAGGGCACTTCCAGTCTAGGAAATATACCTTGGGAAAACTGAAAATCCATAAGACAGATCCACCCCCAAATTGAGGGCTGCACTGCTTACAAGAACCTCAACCTGGGTACACCTGAAATATCCCAGGAAATATAAAAATGGTTCCAAACATTGTGGAACTTACGTACGATGGAATATCCCTCAGCCACGAAATCAATGTCATAAGACCAGTAGCAGCAAAATGAGTGGATTCAGGTACGATGATTCTAAGTGAAAGAAGTCACACAGGAAAAGAAACTTATCATAAGATATCACTTAGGAAGATCCTGTAAACATGGCTACACATGAACTGAGTTAGGAAAGAGAACAGAGTCTCACATTTAGAAAACACTCTTATGCCTGCTTAAGGGGGAAGGAGAGGTGGGGTGATGCATCAAACCAGAGTTTGATATAAGCACAGGTACCGTTCCAAAATCCAACTATGGAATAGACAAGACCTACACCTTCCTCAGTGAAAGGGACTCAAAACCTCATATTTCCCGCAGAGGAATAGATCTGACTAGTAAGAATCTTATAACCTATGTATTGATATGTCTCCGTAAGGGAATCAAGTGTGTCTAGACTGGCATAAACATGGCAGCGAGAATCAGCTCAAACCCACTCTAAACAGGAATTTCAAAAACAGAACAAAGAAACAGGCTAATTCTTCACACATCCTTCAGGGTCTCTGATGCAACCTGGAATGACCCTATCTACAATGACAGCTGGATGTGGCATAAGGCTGGACACTTGGGACTGAGAGGATTGGTGAGATTGGGTGAGCAAATGCAGACCCTTTAAAGCAATAATGCATGGCACCCATTCCATGGGTCCCAGCTCTCCAGGTTGAAGGGAATATTACTACAGCTATAACGTGTACGGGAAACCTAGAGAATGGACACACTGTGAATACGAATGGCTTCTAAAACTCAACGAAGAGCCCCTCTCCTGGTGCTCCGGTTTGACTTTCCAACTGCTTTCCTATCAATCTACCAACTTGGAGAGACAGCCTCTTTAAGCTCCTGGTTCGCACAGGTTGCCAATTTGGCAGAGGATGAAAGGGAAGAGGGAGAACCAATGAGAGAGTAGCTGTTAGGCATTTGCATGGGCACATGTCACTCTAATTTCCCGGCAGGAAGAAGAATTAACCAAAGTCTCAGCCACCCACCGGGAACCAGTATAGGTCCTGAACCAAAAGTTTGGACTTGCGTTCAGCTCACAAGAAACGAGTTGAAAAATGGAGCTCAGGGGCACAGCAATTCACAAACTGGCAGAGTAATCAAGGCCAACTATCGTCCAAAAATCTGTTGAGGGAAGGCAACGAGGCGGACTTGAAAGCGAGGCAGAATAGCAGGAAACAGATTTCAAGAGGTACGTTGGAATCGCCTGTAAAGCACAGAAAGAGGGGCACAACTTCGTCAATGATGCACTTGGCCAAAAAGGGCGTATGCGTTTTCTCCTGAATATATTCAGGAGAAAACGCATACGCCCTTTTTGGCCAAGCAAGCAAGCGGGCAATGCAAATCTGCACTACAAAGAAGTATCACTTCCCACCGGTCAAAAGGGACATCCACAAAATGTGTAAAAACCAGAAAGGCAAGACAGGCCCTGGAGAACAGGGAGCCTTGTTATGCTGATGGGCGGGATGTAAGTTGCCAACTGCCTCACTGGAGGAGTGCATTGTGTTCCCTAAAACAAGTAAACAACAGAGCTACAGAGCCAAGGGCACTTCCAGTCTAGGGAATATACCTTGGGAAAACTGAAAATCCAAAACACAGAGCCACCCCCAAATTGAGGGCTGCACTGCTTACAAGAACCTCAACCTGGGTACACCTGAAATATCCCAGGAAATATAAAAATGGTTCCAAACATTGTGGAACTTACGTACGATGGAATATCCCTCAGCCACGAAATCAATGTCATAAGACCAGTAGCAGCAAAATAAGTGGATTCAGGTACGATGATTCTAAGTGAAAGAAGTCACACAGGAAAAGAAACTTATCATAAGATATCACTTAGGAAGATCCTGTAAACATGGCTACACATGAACTGAGTTAGGCAAGAGAACAGAGTCTCACATTTAGAAAACACTCTTATGCCTGCTTAAGGGGGAAGGAGAGGTGGGGTGATGCATCAAACCAGAGTTTGATATAAGCACAGGTACCGTTCCAAAAACCAACTATGGAATAGACAAAACCTACACCTTCCTCAGTGAAAGGGACTCAAAACCCCATATTTCCCACAGAGGAATAGATCTGACTAGTAAGAATCTTAAAACCTATGTATTGATATGTCTCCGTAAGGGAATCAAGTGTGTCTAGACTGGCATAAACATGACAGCGAGAATCAGCTAAAACACACTCCAAACAGGAATTTCAAAAACAGAACAAAGAAACAGGGTAATTCTTCACAATTCCTTCAGGGTCTCTGATGCAACCTGGAATGACCCTATCTACAATGACAGCTGGATGTGGCATAAGGCTGACACTTGGGACTGAGAGGATTGGTGAGATTGGGTGAGCAAATGCAGACCCTTTAAAGCAATAATGCATGGCACCCATTCCATGGGTCCCAGCTCTCCAGGTTGAAGGGAATATTACTACAGCTATAACGTGTACGGGAAACCTAGAGAATGGACACACTGTGAATACGAAAGGTTTCTAAAACTCAACGAAGAGCCCCTCTCCTGGTGCTCCGGTTTGACTTTCCAACTGCTTTCCTATCAATCTCCCAACTTGGAGAGACAGCCCCTTTAAGCTCCTGGTTCGCACAGGTTGCCAATTTGGCAGAGGATGAAAGGGAAGAGGGAGAACCAATGAGAGAGTAGCTGTTAGGCATTTGGATGGGCACATGTCACTCTAATTTCCCGGCAGGAAGAAGAATTAACCAAAGTCTCAGCCACCCACCGGGAACCAGTATAGGTCCTGAACCAAAAGTTTGGACTTGCGTTCAGCTCACAAGAAACGAGTTGAAAAATGGAGCTCAGGGGCACAGCAATTCACAAACTGGCAGAGTAATCAAGGCCAACTATCGTCCAAAAATCTGTTGAGGGAAGGCAACGAGGCGGACTTGAAAGCGAGGCAGAATAACAGGAAACAGATTTCAAGAGGTACGTTGGAATCGCCTGTAAAGCACAGGAAGAGGGGCACAACTTCGACAATGATGCACTTGGCCAAAAAGGGCGTATGCGTTTTCTCCTGAATATATTCAGGAGAAAACGCATACGCCCTTTTTGGCCAAGCAAGCAAGCGGGCAATGCAAATCTGCACTACAAAGAAGTATCACTTCCCAACGGTCAAAAGGGACATCCACAAAATGTGTAAAAACCAGAAAGGCAAGACAGGCCCTGGAGAACAGGGAGCCTTGTTATGCTGATGGGCGGGATGTAAGTTGCCAACTGCCTCACTGGAGGAGTGCATTGTGTTCCCTAAAACAAGTAAACAACAGAGCTACAGAGCCAAGGGCACTTCCAGTCTAGGGAATATACCTTGGGAAAACTGAAAATCCATAAGACAGAGCCACCCCCAAATTGAGGGCTGCACTGCTTACAAGAACCTCAACCTGGGTACACCTGAAATATCCCAGGAAATATAAAAATGGTTCCAAACATTGTGGAACTTACGTAAGATGGAATATCCCTCAGCCACGAAATCAATGTCATAAGACCAGTAGCAGCAAAATGAGTGGATTCAGGTACGATGATTCTAAGTGAAAGAAGTCACACAGGAAAAGAAACTTATCATAAGATATCACTTAGGAAGATCCTGTAAACATGGCTACACATGAACTGAGTTAGGAAAGAGAACAGAGTCTCACATTTAGAAAACACTCTTATGCCTGCTTAAGGGGGAAGGAGAGGTGGGGTGATGCATCAAACCAGAGTTTGATATAAGCACAGGTACCGTTCCAAAAACCAACTATGGAATAGACAAGACCTACACCTTCCTCAGTGAAAGGGACTCCAAACCCCATATTTCCCGCAGAGGAATAGATCTGACTAGTAAGAATCTTAAAACCTATGTATTGATATGTCTCCGTAAGGGAATCAAGTGTGTCTAGACTGGCATAAACATGGCAGTGAGAATCAGCTCAAACCCACTCTAAAAAGGAATTTCAAAAACAGAACAAAGAAACAGGGAAATTCTTCACAATTCCTTCAGGGTCTCTGATGCAACCTGGAATGACCCTATCTACAATGACAGCTGGATGTGGCATGAGGCTGGACACTTGGGACTGAGAGGATTGGTGAGATTGGGTTAGCAAATGCAGACCCTTTAAAGCAATAATGCATGACACCCATTCCATGGGTCCCAGCTCTCCAGCTTGAAGGGAATATTACTACAGCTATAACGTGTACGGGAAACCTAGAGAATGGACACACTGTGAATACGAAAGGTTTCTAAAACTCAACGAAGAGCCCCTCTCCTGGTGCTCCGGTTTGACTTTCCAACTGCTTTCCTATCAATCTCCCAACTTGGAGAGACAGCCCCTTTAAGCTCCTGTTTCGCACAGGTTGCCAAATTGGCAGAGGATGAAAGGGAAGAGGGAGAACCAATGAGAGAGTAGCTGTTAGGCATTTGGATGGGCACATGTCACTCTAATTTCCCGGCAGGAAGAAGAATTAACCAAAGTCTCAGCCACCCACCGGGAACCAGTATAGGTCCTGAACCAAAAGTTTGGACTTGCGTTCAGCTCACAAAAAACGAGTTGAAAAATGGAGCTCAGGGGCACAGCAATTCACAAACTGGCAGAGTAATCAAGGCTAACTATCGTCCAAAAATCTGTTGAGGGAAGGCAACGAGGTGGACTTGAAAGCGAGGCAGAATAGCAGGAAACAGATTTCAAGAGGTACGTTGGAATCGCCTGTAAAGCACAGGAAGAGGGGCACAACTTCGACAATGATGCACTTGGCCAAAAAGGGCGTATGCGTTTTCTCCTGAATATATTCAGGAGAAAATGCATACGCCCTTTTTGGCCAAGCAAGCAAGCGGGCAATGCAAATCTGCACTACAAAGAAGTATCACTTCCCAACGGTCAAAAGGGACATCCACAAAATGTGTAAAAACCAGAAAGGCAAGACAGGCCCTGGAGAACAGGGAGCCTTGTTATGCTGATGGGCCGGATGTAAGTTGCCAACTGCCTCACTGGAGGAGTGCATTGTGTTCCCTAAAACAAGTAAACAACAGAGCTACAGAGCCAAGGGCACTTCCAGTCTAGGGAATATACCTTGGGAAAACTGAAAATCCATAAGACAGAGCCACCCCCAAATTGAGGGTGGCACTGCTTACAAGAACCTCAACCTGGGTACACCTGAAATATCCCAGGAAATATAAAAATGGTTCCAAACATTGTGGAACTTACGTACGATGGAATATCCCTCAGCCACGAAATGAATGTCATAAGACCAGTAGCAGCAAAATGAGTGGATTCAGGTACGATGATTCTAAGTGAAAGAAGTCACACAGGAAAAGAAACTTATCATAAGATATCACTTAGGAAGATCCTGTAAACATGGCTACACATGAACTGAGTTAGGCAAGAGAACAGAGTCTCACATTTAGAAAACACTCTTATGCCTGCTTAAGGGGGAAGGAGAGGTGGGGTGATGCATCAAACCAGAGTTTGATATAAGCACAGGTACCGTTCCAAAAACCAACTATGGAATAGACAAGACCTACACCTTCCTCAGTGAAAGGGACTCAAAACCCCATATTTCCCGCAGAGGAATAGATCTGACTAGTAAGAATCTTAAAACCTATGTATTGATATGTCTCCGTAAGGGAATCAAGTGTGTCTAGACTGGCATAAACATGGCAGCGAGAATCAGCTCAAACCACTCTAAAAAGGAATTTCAAAAACAGAACAAAGAAACAGGGAAATTCTTCACAATTCCTTCAGGGTCTCTGATGCAACCTGGAATGACCCTATCTACAATGACAGCTGGATGTTGCATAAGGCTGGACACTTGGGACTGAGAGGATTGGTGAGATTGGGTGAGCAAATGCAGACCCTTTAAAGCAATAATGCATGGCACCCATTCCATGGGTCCCAGCTCTCCAGGTTGAAGGGAATATTACTACAGCTATAACATGTACGGGAAACCTAGAGAATGGACACACTGTGAATACGAAAGGTTTCTAAAACTCAACGAAGAGCCCCTCTCCTGGTGCTCCGGTTTGACTTTCCAACTGCTTTCCTATCAATCTCCCAACTTGGAGAGACAGCCCCTTTAAGCTCCTGGTTCGCACAGGTTGCCAATTTGGCAGAGGATGAAAGGGAAGAGGGAGAACCAATGAGAGAGTATCTGTTAGGTATTTGGATGGGCACATGTCACTCTAATTTCCCGGCAGGAAGAAGAATTAACCAAAGTCTCAGCCACCCACCGGGAACCAGTATAGGTCCTGAACCAAATGTTTGGACTTGCGTTCAGCTCACAAGAAACGAGTTGAAAAAAGGAGCTCAGGGGCACAGCAATTCACAAACTGGCAGAGTAATCAAGGTCAACTATCGTCCAAAAATCTGTTGAGGGAAGGCAACGAGGCGGACTTGAAAGCGAGGCAGAATAGCAGGAAACAGATTTCAAGAGGTACGTTGGAATAGCCTGTAAAGCACAGGAAGAGGGGCACAACTTCGACAATGATGCACTTGGCCAAAAAGGGCATATGCGTTTTCTCCTGAATATATTCAGGAGAAAACGCATATGCCCTTTTTGGCCAAGCAAGCATGCGGGCAATGCAAATCGGCACTACAAAGAAGTATCACTTCCCACCGGTCAAAAGGGACATCCACAAAATGTGTAAAAACCAGAAAGGCAAGACACGCCCTGGAGAACCGGGTACCTTGTTATGCTGATGTGTGGGATGTAAGTTGCCAACTGCCTCACTGGAGGATTGCATTGTGTTCCCTAAAACAAGTAAACAACAGAGCTACAGAGCCAAGGGCACTTCCTGTCTAGGGAATATACCTTGGGAAAACTGAAAATCCATAAGACAGAGCCACCCCCAAATTGAGGGCTGCACTGCTTACAAGAACCTCAACCTGGGTACACCTAAAATATCCCAGGAAATATAAAAATGGTTCCAAACATTGTGGAACTTACGTACGATGGAATATCCCTCAGCCATGAAATCAATGTCATAAGACCAGTAGCAGCAAAATGAGTGGATTCAGGTACGATGATTCTAAGTGAAAGAAGTCACACAGGAAAAGAAACTTATCATAAGATATCACTTAGGAAGATCCTGTAAACATGGCTACACATGAACTGAGTTAGGCAAGAGAACAGAGTCTCACATTTAGAAAACACTCTTATGCCTGCTTAAGGGGGAAGGAGAGGTGGCGTGATGCATCAAACCAGAGTTTGATATAAGCACAGGTACCATTCCAAAATCCAACTATGGAATAGACAAGACCTACACCTTCCTCAGTGAAAGGGACTCAAAACCTCATATTTCCCGCAGAGGAATAGATCTGACTAGTAATAATCTTATAACCTATGTATTGATATGTCTCCGTAACGGAATCAAGTGTGTCTAGACTGGCATAAACATGGCAGCGAGAATCAGCTCAAACCCACTCTAAACAGGAATTTCAAAAACAGAACAAAGAAACAGTCTAATTCTTCACAAATCCTTCAGGGTCTCTGATGCAACCTGGAATGACCCTATCTACAATGACAGCTGGATGTGGCATAAGGCTGGACACTTGGGACTGAGAGGATTGGTGAGATTGGGTGAGCAAATGCAGACCCTTTAAAGCAATAATGCATGGCACCCATTCCATGCGTCCCAGCTCTCCAGGTTGAAGGGAATATTACTACAGCTATAACATGTACGGGAAACCTAGATAATGGACACACTGTGAGTACGAAAGTTTTCTAAAACTCAACGAAGAGCCCCTCTCCTGGTGCTCCGGTTTGACTTTGCAACTGCTTTCCTATCAATCTCCCAACATGGAGAGACAGCCCCTTTAAGCTCCTGGTTCACACAGGTTGCCAATTTGGCAGAGGATGAAAGGGAAGAGGGAGAACCAATGAGAGAGTAGCTGTTAGGCATTTGGATGGGCACATGTCACTCTAATTTCCCGGCAGGAAAAAGAATTAACCAAAGTCTCAGCCACCCACCGGGAACCAGTATAGGTCCTGAACCAAAAGTTTGGACTTGCGTTCAGCTCACAAAAAACGAGTTGAAAAATGGAGCTCAGGGGCACAGCAATTCACAAACTGGCAGAGTAATCAAGGCCAACTATCGTCCAAAAATCTGTTGAGGGAAGGCAACGAGTTGGACTTGAAAGCGAGGCAGAATAGCAGGAAACAGATTTCAAGAGGTACGTTGGAATCGCCTGTAAAGCACAGGAAGAGGGGCACAACTTCGACAATGATGCACTTGGCCAAAAAGGGCGTATGTGTTTTCTCCTGAATATATTCAGGAGAAAACGCATACGCCCTTTTTGGCCAAGCAAGCAAGCGGGCAATGCAAATCTGCACTACAAAGAAGTATCACTTCCCACCGGTCAAAAGGGACATCCACAAAATGTGTAAAAACCAGAAAGGCAAGACAGGCCCTGGAGAACAGGGAGCCTTGTTATGCTGATGGGCGGGATGTAAGTTGCCAACTGCCTCACTGGAGGAGTGCATTGTGTTCCCTAAAACAAGTAAACAACAGAGCTACAGAGCCAAGGGCACTTCCAGTCTAGGAAATATACCTTGGGAAAACTGAAAATCCATAAGACAGAGCCACCCCCAAATTGAGGGCTGCACTGCTTACAAGAACCTCAACCTGGGTACACCTGAAATATCCCAGGAAATATAAAAATGGTTCCAAACATTGTGGAACTTACGTACGATGGAATATCCCTCAGCCACGAAATCAATGTCATAAGACCAGTAGCAGCAAAATGAGTGGATTCAGGTACGATGATTCTAAGTGAAAGAAGTCACACAGGAAAAGAAACTTATCATAAGATTTCACTTAGGAAGATCCTGTAAACATGGCTACACATGAACTGAGTTAGGAAAGAGAACAGAGTCTCACATTTAGAAAACACTCTTATGCCTGCTTAAGGGGGAAGGAGAGGTGGGGTGATGCATCAAACCAGAGTTTGATATAAGCACAGGTACCGTTCCAAAATCCAACTATGGAATAGACAAGACCTACACCTTCCTCAGTGAAAGGGACTCAAAACCTCATATTTCCCGCAGAGGAATAGATCTGACTAGTAAGAATCTTATAACCTATGTATTGATATGTCTCCGTAAGGGAATCAAGTGTGTCTAGACTGGCATAAACATGGCAGCGAGAATCAGCTCAAACCCACTCTAAACAGGAATTTCAAAAACAGAACAAAGAAACAGGCTAATTCTTCACACATCCTTCAGGGTCTCTGATGCAACCTGGAATGACCCTATCTACAATGACAGCTGGATGTGGCATAAGGCTGGACACTTGGGACTGAGAGGATTGGTGAGATTGGGTGAGCAAATGCAGACCCTTTAAAGCAATAATGCATGGCACCCATTCCATGGGTCCCAGCTCTCCAGGTTGAAGGGAATATTACTACAGCTATAACGTGTACGGGAAACCTAGAGAATGGACACACTGTGAATACGAATGGCTTCTAAAACTCAACGAAGAGCCCCTCTCCTGGTGCTCCGGTTTGACTTTCCAACTGCTTTCCTATCAATCTACCAACTTGGAGAGACAGCCTCTTTAAGCTCCTGGTTCGCACAGGTTGCCAATTTGGCAGAGGATGAAAGGGAAGAGGGAGAACCAATGAGAGAGTAGCTGTTAGGCATTTGCATGGGCACATGTCACTCTAATTTCCCGGCAGGAAGAAGAATTAACCAAAGTCTCAGCCACCCACCGGGAACCAGTATAGGTCCTGAACCAAAAGTTTGGACTTGCGTTCAGCTCACAAGAAACGAGTTGAAAAATGGAGCTCAGGGGCACAGCAATTCACAAACTGGCAGAGTAATCAAGGCCAACTATCGTCCAAAAATCTGTTGAGGGAAGGCAACGAGGCGGACTTGAAAGCGAGGCAGAATAGCAGGAAACAGATTTCAAGAGGTACGTTGGAATCGCCTGTAAAGCACAGGAAGAGGGGCACAACTTCGACAATGATGCACTTGGCCAAAAAGGGCGTATGTGTTTTCTCCTGAATATATTCAGGAGAAAACGCATACGCCCTTTTTGGCCAAGCAAGCAAGCGGGCAATGCAAATCTGCACTACAAAGAAGTATCACTTCCCACCGGTCAAAAGGGACATCCACAAAATGTGTAAAAACCAAAAAGGCAAGACAGGCCCTGGAGAACAGGGAGCCTTGTTATGCTGATGGGCGGGATGTAAGTTGCCAACTGCCTCACTGGAGGAGTGCATTGTGTTCCCTAAAACAAGTAAACAACAGAGCTACAGAGCCAAGGGCACTTCCAGTCTAGGAAATATACCTTGGGAAAACTGAAAATCCATAAGACAGAGCCACCCCCAAATTGAGGGCTGCACTGCTTACAAGAACCTCAACCTGGGTACACCTGAAATATCCCAGGAAATATAAAAATGGTTCCAAACATTGTGGAACTTACGTACGATGGAATATCCCTCAGCCACGAAATCAATGTCATAAGACCAGTAGCAGCAAAATGAGTGGATTCAGGTACGATGATTCTAAGTGAAAGAAGTCACACAGGAAAAGAAACTTATCATAAGATATCACTTAGGAAGATCCTGTAAACATGGCTACACATGAACTGAGTTAGGAAAGAGAACAGAGTCTCACATTTAGAAAACACTCTTATGCCTGCTTAAGGGGGAAGGAGAGGTGGGGTGATGCATCAAACCAGAGTTTGATATAAGCACAGGTACCGTTCCAAAATCCAACTATGGAATAGACAAGACCTACACCTTCCTCAGTGAAAGGGACTCAAAACCTCATATTTCCCGCAGAGGAATAGATCTGACTAGTAAGAATCTTATAACCTATGTATTGATATGTCTCCGTAAGGGAATCAAGTGTGTCTAGACTGGCATAAACATGGCAGCGAGAATCAGCTCAAACCCACTCTAAACAGGAATTTCAAAAACAGAACAAAGAAACAGGCTAATTCTTCACACATCCTTCAGGGTCTCTGATGCAACCTGGAATGACCCTATCTACAATGACAGCTGGATGTGGCATAAGGCTGGACACTTGGGACTGAGAGGATTGGTGAGATTGGGTGAGCAAATGCAGACCCTTTAAAGCAATAATGCATGGCACCCATTCCATGGGTCCCAGCTCTCCAGGTTGAAGGGAATATTACTACAGCTATAACGTGTACGGGAAACCTAGAGAATGGACACACTGTGAATACGAATGGCTTCTAAAACTCAACGAAGAGCCCCTCTCCTGGTGCTCCGGTTTGACTTTCCAACTGCTTTCCTATCAATCTACCAACTTGGAGAGACAGCCTCTTTAAGCTCCTGGTTCGCACAGGTTGCCAATTTGGCAGAGGATGAAAGGGAAGAGGGAGAACCAATGAGAGAGTAGCTGTTAGGCATTTGCATGGGCACATGTCACTCTAATTTCCCGGCAGGAAGAAGAATTAACCAAAGTCTCAGCCACCCACCGGGAACCAGTATAGGTCCTGAACCAAAAGTTTGGACTTGCGTTCAGCTCACAAGAAACGAGTTGAAAAATGGAGCTCAGGGGCACAGCAATTCACAAACTGGCAGAGTAATCAAGGCCAACTATCGTCCAAAAATCTGTTGAGGGAAGGCAACGAGGCGGACTTGAAAGCGAGGCAGAATAGCAGGAAACAGATTTCAAGAGGTACGTTGGAATCGCCTGTAAAGCACAGGAAGAGGGGCACAACTTCGACAATGATGCACTTGGCCAAAAAGGGCGTAAGTGTTTTCTCCTGAATATATTCAGGAGAAAACGCATACGCCCTTTTTGGCCAAGCAAGCAAGCGGGCAATGCAAATCTGCACTACAAAGAAGTATCACTTCCCACCGGTCAAAAGGGACATCCACAAAATGTGTAAAAACCAAAAAGGCAAGACAGGCCCTGGAGAACAGGGAGCCTTGTTATGCTGATGGGCGGGATGTAAGTTGCCAACTGCCTCACTGGAGGAGTGCATTGTGTTCCCTAAAACAAGTAAACAACAGAGCTACAGAGCCAAGGGCACTTCCAGTCTAGGAAATATACCTTGGGAAAACTGAAAATCCATAAGACAGAGCCACCCCCAAATTGAGGGCTGCACTGCTTACAAGAACCTCAACCTGGGTACACCTGAAATATCCCAGGAAATATAAAAATGGTTCCAAACATTGTGGAACTTACGTACGATGGAATATCCCTCAGCCACGAAATCAATGTCATAAGACCAGTAGCAGCAAAATGAGTGGATTCAGGTACGATGATTCTAAGTGAAAGAAGTCACACAGGAAAAGAAACTTATCATAAGATATCACTTAGGAAGATCCTGTAAACATGGCTACACATGAACTGAGTTAGGCAAGAGAACAGAGTCTCACATTTAGAAAACACTCTTATGCCTGCTTAAGGGGGAAGGAGAGGTGGGGTGATGCATCAAACCAGAGTTTGATATAAGCACAGGTACCGTTCCAAAATCCAACTATGGAATAGACAAGACCTACACCTTCCTCAGTGAAAGGGACTCAAAACCTCATATTTCCCGCAGAGGAATAGATCTGACTAGTAAGAATCTTATAACCTATGTATTGATATGTCTCCGTAAGGGAATCAAGTGTGTCTAGACTGGCATAAACATGGCAGCGAGAATCAGCTCAAACCCACTCTAAACAGGAATTTCAAAAACAGAACAAAGAAACAGGCTAATTCTTCACAATTCCTTCAGGGTCGCTGATGCAACCTGGAATGACCCTATCTACAATGACAGCTGGATGTGGCATAAGGCTGGACACTTGGGACTGAGAGGATTGGTGAGATTGGGTGAGCAAATGCAGACCCTTTAAAGCAATAATGCATGGCACCCATTCCATGGGTCCCAGCTCTCCAGGTTGAAGGGAATATTACTACAGCTATAACGTGTACGGGAAACCTAGAGAATGGACACACTGTGAATACGAATGGCTTCTAAAACTCAACGAAGAGCCCCTCTCCTGGTGCTCCGGTTTGACTTTCCAACTGCTTTCCTATCAATCTACCAACTTGGAGAGACAGCCTCTTTAAGCTCCTGGTTCGCACAGGTTGCCAATTTGGCAGAGGATGAAAGGGAAGAGGGAGAACCAATGAGAGAGTAGCTGTTAGGCATTTGCATGGGCACATGTCACTCTAATTTCCCGGCAGGAAGAAGAATTAACCAAAGTCTCAGCCACCCACCGGGAACCAGTATAGGTCCTGAACCAAAAGTTTGGACTTGCGTTCAGCTCACAAGAAACGAGTTGAAAAATGGAGCTCAGGGGCACAGCAATTCACAAACTGGCAGAGTAATCAAGGCCAACTATCGTCCAAAAATCTGTTGAGGGAAGGCAACGAGGCGGACTTGAAAGCGAGGCAGAATAGCAGGAAACAGATTTCAAGAGGTACGTTGGAATCGCCTGTAAAGCACAGGAAGAGGGGCACAACTTCGACAATGATGCACTTGGCCAAAAAGGGCGTATGCGTTTTCTCCTGAATATATTCAGGAGAAAACGCATACGCCCTTTTTGGCCAAGCAAGCAAGCGGGCAATGCAAATCTGCACTACAAAGAAGTATCACTTCCCACCGGTCAAAAGGGACATCCACAAAATGTGTAAAAACCAGAAAGGCAAGACAGGCCCTGGAGAACAGGGAGCCTTGTTATGCTGATGGGCGGGATGTAAGTTGCCAACTGCCTCACTGGAGGAGTGCATTGTGTTCCCTAAAACAAGTAAACAACAGAGCTACAGAGCCAAGGGCACTTCCAGTCTAGGGAATATACCTTGGGAAAACTGAAAATCCATAAGACAGAGCCACCCCCAAATTGAGGGCGGCACTGCTTACAAGAACCTCAACCTGGGTACACCTGAAATATCCCAGGAAATATAAAAATGGTTCCAAACATTGTGGAACTTACGTACGATGGAATATCCCTCAGCCACGAAATCAATGTCATAAGACCAGTAGCAGCAAAATGAGTGGATTCAGGTACGATGATTCTAAGTGAAAGAAGTCACACAGGAAAAGAAACTTATCATAAGATATCACTTAGGAAGTTCCTGTAAACATGGCTACACATGAACTGAGTTAGGCAAGAGAACAGAGTCTCACATTTAGAAAACACTCTTATGCCTGCTTAAGGGGGAAGGAGAGGTGGGGTGATGCATCAAACCAGAGTTTGATATAAGCACAGGTACCGTTCCAAAAACCAACTATGGAATAGACAAGACCTACACCTTCCTCAGTGAAAGGGACTCCAAACCCCATATTTCCCGCAGAGGAATAGATCTGACTAGTAAGAATCTTAAAACCTATGTATTGATATGTCTCCGTAAGGGAATCAAGTGTGTCTAGACTGGCATAAACATGGCAGCGAGAATCAGCTCAAAACCACTCTAAACAGGAATTTCAAAAACAGAACAAAGAAACAGGGAAATTCTTCACAATTCCTTCAGTGTCTCTGATGCAACCTGGAATGACCCTATCTTCAATGACAGCTGCATGTGGCATGAGGCTGGACACTTGGGACTGAGAGGATTGGTGAGATTGGGTGAGCAAATGCAGACCCTTTAAAGCAATAATGCATGGCACCCATTCCATGGGTCCCAGCTCTCCAGGTTGAAGGGAATATTACTACAGCTATAACATGTACGGGAAACCTAGAGAATGGACACACTGAGAATACGAAAGGTTTCTAAAACTAAACGAAGAGCCCCTCTCCTGGTGCTCCGGTTTGACTTTCCAACTGCTTTCCTATCAATCTCCCAACTTGGAGAGACAGCCCCTTTAAGCTCCTGGTTCGCACAGGTTGCCAATTTGGCAGAGGATGAAAGGGAAGAGGGAGAACCAATGAGAGAGTAGCTGTTAGGCATTTGGATGGGCACATGTCACTCTAATTTCCCGGCAGGAAGAAGAATTAACCAAAGTCTCAGCCACCCACCGGGAACCAGTATAGGTCCTGAACCAAAAGTTTGGACTTGCGTTCAGCTCACAAGAAACGAGTTGAAAAATGGAGCTCAGGGGCACAGCAATTCACAAACTGGCAGAGTAATCAAGGCCAACTATCGTCCAAAAATCTGTTGAGGGAAGGCAACGAGGCAGACTTGAAAGCGAGGCAGAATAGCAGGAAACAGATTTCAAGAGGTACGTTGGAATAGCCTATAAAGCACAGGAAGAGGGGCACAACTTCGACAATGATGCACTTGGCCAAAAAGGGCATATGCGTTTTCTCCTGAATATATTCAGGAGAAAACGCATACGCCCTTTTTGGCCAAGCAAGCATGCGGGCAATGCAAATCGGCATTACAAAGAAGTATCACTTCCCACCGGTCAAAAGGGACATCCACAAAATGTGTAAAAACCAGAAAGGCAAGAAAGGCCCTGGAGAACAGGGTACCTTGTTATGCTGATGGGCGGGATGTAAGTTGCCAACTGCCTCACTGGAGGATTGCATTGTGTTCCCTAAAACAAGTAAACAACAGAGCTACAGAGCCAAGGGCACTTCCAGTCTAGGGAATATACCTTGGGAAAACTGAAAATCCATAAGACAGAGCCACCCCCAAATTGAGGGCTGCACTGCTTACAAGAACCTCAACCTGGGTACACCTAAAATATCCCAGGAAATATAAAAATGGTTCCAAACATTGTGGAACTTACGTACGATGGAATATCCCTCAGCCATGAAATCAATGTCATAAGACCAGTAGCAGCAAAATGAGTGGATTCAGGTACGATGATTCTAAGTGAAAGAAGTCACACAGGAAAAGAAACTTATCATAATATATCACTTAGGAAGATCCTGTAAACATGGCTACACATGAACTGAGTTAGGCAAGAGAACAGAGTCTCACATTTAGAAAACACTCTTATGCCTGCTTAAGGGGAAAGGAGAGGTGGGGTGATGCATCAAACCAGAGTTTGATATAAGCACAGGTACCATTCCAAAATCCAACTATGGAATAGACAAGACCTACACCTTCCTCAGTGAAAGGGACTCAAAACCTCATATTTCCCGCAGAGGAATAGATCTGACTAGTAAGAATCTTATAACCTAAGTATTGATATGTCTCCGTAAGGGAATCAAGTGTGTCTAGACTGGCATAAACATGGCAGCGAGAATCAGCTCAAACCCACTCTAAACAGGAATTTCAAAAACAGAACAAAGAAACAGTCTAATTCTTCACAAATCCTTCAGGGTCTCTGATGCAACCTGGAATGACCCTATCTACAATGACAGCTGGATGTGGCATAAGGCTGGACACATGGGACTGAGAGGATTGGTGAGATTGGGTGAGCAAATGCAGACCCTTTAAAGCAATAATGCATGGCACCCATTCCATGCGTCCCAGCTCTCCAGGTTGAAGGGAATATTACTACAGCTATAACATGTACGGGAAACCTAGATAATGGACACACTGTGAGTACGAAAGGTTTCTAAAACTCAACGAAGAGCCCCTCTCCTGGTGCTCCGGTTTGACTTTGCAACTGCTTTCCTATCAATCTCCCAACTTGGAGAGACAGCCCCTTTAAGCTCCTGGTTCACACAGGTTGCCAATTTGGCAGAGGATGAAAGGGAAGAGGGAGAACCAATGAGAGAGTAGCTGTTAGGCATTTGGATGGGCACATGTCACTCTAATTTCCCGGCAGGAAGAAGAATTAACCAAAGTCTCAGCCACCCACCGGGAACCAGTATAGGTCCTGAACCAAAAGTTTGGACTTGCGTTCAGCTAACAAAAAACGAGTTGAAAAATGGAGCTCAGGGGCACAGCAATTCACAAACTGGCGGAGTAATCAAGGCCAACTATCGTCCAAAAATCTGTTGAGGGAAGGCAACGAGGTGGACTTGAAAGCGAGGCAGAATAGCAGGAAACATATTTCAAGAGGTACGTTGGAATCGCCTGTAAAGCACAGGAAGAGGGGCACAACTTCGACAATGATGCACTTGGCCAAAAAGGGCGTATGTGTTTTCTCCTGAATATATTCAGGGGAAAACGCATACGCCCTTTTTGGCCAAGCAAGCAAGCGGGCAATGCAAATCTGCACTACAAAGAAGTATCACTTCCCACCGGTCAAAAGGGACATCCACAAAATGTGTAAAAACCAGAAAGGCAAGACAGGCCCTGGAGAACAGGGAGCCTTGTTATGCTGATGGGCGGGATGTAAGTTGCCAACTGCCTCACTGGAGGAGTGCATTGTGTTCCCTAAAACAAGTAAACAACAGAGCTACAGAGCCAAGGGCACTTCCAGTCTAGGGAATATACCTTGGGAAAACTGAAAATCCATAAGACAGAGCCACCCCCAAATTGAGGGCTGCACTGCTTACAGGAACCTCAACCTGGGTACACCTGAAATATCCCAGGAAATATAAAAATGGTTCCAAACATTGTGGAACTTACGAACGATGGAATATCCCTCAGCCACGAAATCAATATCATAAGACCAGTAGCAGCAAAATGAGTGGATTCAGGTACGATGATTCTAAGTGAAAGAAGTCACACAGGAAAAGAAACTAATCATAAGATATCACTTAGGAAGATCCTGTAAACATGGCTACACATGAACTGAGTTAGGCAAGAGAACAGAGTCTCACATTTAGAAAACACTCTTATGCCTGCTTAAGGGGGAAGGAGAGGTGGGGTGATGCATCAAACCAGAGTTTGATATAAGCACAGGTACCGTTCCAAAAACCAACTATGGAATAGACAAGACCTACACCTTCCTCAGTGAAAGGGACTCAAAACCCCATATTTCCTGCAGAGGAATAGATCTGACTAGTAAGAATCTTAAAACCTATGTATTGATATGTCACCATAAGGGAATCAAGTGTGTCTAGACTGGCATAAACAGGGCAGCGAGAATATGCTCAAACCCACTCTAAAAAGGAATTTCAAAAACAGAACAAAGAAACAGGGACATTCTTCACAATTCCTCAGGGTCTCTGATGCAACCTGGAATGACCCTATCTACAATGACAGCTGGATGGGGCATAAGGCTGGACACTTGGGACTGAGAGGATTGGTGAGATTGGGTGAGCAAATGCAGACCCTTTAAAGCAATAATGCATGGCACCCATTCCATGGGTCCCAGCTCTCCAGGTTGAAGGGAATATTACTACAACTATAACGAGTACGGGAAACCTAGAGAATGGACACACTGTGAATACGAAAGGTTTCTAAAACTCAACGAAGAGCCCCTCTCCTGGTGCTCCGGTTTGACTTTCCAACTGCTTTCCTATCAATCTCCCAACTTGGAGAGACAGCCCCTTTAAGCTCCTGGTTCACACAGGTTGCCAATTTGGCAGAGGATGAAAGGGAAGAGGGAGAACCAATGAGAGAGTAGCTGTTAGGCATTTGGATGGGCACATGTCACTCTAATTTCCCGGCAGGAAGAAGAATTAACCAAAGTCTCAGCCACCCACCGGGAACCAGTATAGGTCCTGAACCAAAAGTTTGGACTTGCGTTCAGCTCACAAGAAACGAGTTGAAAAATGGAGCTCAGGGGCACAGCAATTCACAAACTGGCAGAGTAATCAAGGCCAACTATCGTCCAAAAATCTGTTGAGGGAAGGCAACGAGGCGGACTTGAAAGCGAGGCAGAATAGCAGGAAACAGATTTCAAGAGGTACGTTGGAATCGCCTGTAAAGCACAGGAAGAGGGGCAAAACTTCGACAATGATGCACTTGGCCAAAAAGCGCGTATGTGTTTTCTCCTGAATATATTCAGGAGAAAACGCATACGCCCTTTTTGGCCAAGCAAGCAAGCGGGCAATGCAAATCTGCACTACAAAGAAGTATCACTTCCCACCGGTCAAAAGGGACATCCACAAAATGTGTAAAAACCAGAAAGGCAAGAAAGGCCCTGGAGAACAGGGAGCCTTGTTATGCTGATGGGCGGGATGTAAGTTGCCAACTGCCTCACTGGAGGAGTGCATTGTGTTCCCTAAAACAAGTAAACAACAGAGCTACAGAGCCAAGGGCACTTCCAGTCTAGGAAATATACCTTGGGAAAACTGAAAATCCATAAGACAGAGCCAGCCCCAAATTGTGGGCTGCACTGCTTACAAGAACCTCAACCTGGGTACACCTGAAATATCCCAGGAAATATAAAAATGGTTCAAAACATTGTGGAACTTACGTATGATGGAATATCCCTCAGCCACGAAATCAATCTCATAAGACCAGTAGCAGCAAAATGAGTGGATTCAGGTACGAAGATTCTAAGTGAAAGAAGTCACACAGGAAAAGAAACTTATCATAAGATATCACTTAGGAAGATCCTGTAAACATGGCTACACATGAACTGAGTTACGAAAGAGAACAGAGTCTCACATTTAGAAAACACTCTTATGCCTGCTTAAGGGGGAAGGAGAGGTGGGGTGATGCATCAAACCAGAGTTTGATATAAGCACAGGTACCGTTCCAAAAACCAACTATGGAATAGACAAGACCTACACCTTCCTCAGTGAAAGGGACTCAAAACCCCATATTTCCCGCAGAGGAATAGATCTGACTAGTAAGAATCTTAAAACTTATGTATTGATATGTCTCCATAAGGGAATCAAGTGTGTCTAGACTGGCATAAACATGGCAGCGAGAATCAGCTCAAACCCACTCTAAAAAGGAATTTCAAAAACAGAACAAAGAAACAGGGAAATTCTTCACAATTCCTTCAGGGTCGCTGATGCAACCTGGAATGACCCTATCTACAATGACAGCTGGATGTGGCATAAGGCTGGACACTTGGGACTGAGAGGATTGGTGAGATTGGGTGAGCAAATGCAGACCCTTTAAAGCAAAAATGCATGGCACCCATTCCATGGGTCCCAACTCTCCAGGTTGAAGGGAATATTACTACAGCTATAACGTGTACGGGAAACCTAGAGAATGGACACACTGTGAATACGAAAGGTTTCTAAAACTCAACGAAGAGCCCCTCTCCTGGTGCTCCGGTTTGACTTTCCAACTGCTTTCCTATCAATCTCCCGACTTGGAGAGACAGCCCCTTTAAGCTCCTGGTTCGCACAGGTTGCCAATTTGGCAGAGGATGAAAGGGAAGAGGGAGAACCAATGAGAGAGTAGCTGTTAGGCATTTGGATGGGCACATGTCACTCGAATTTCCCGGCAGGAAGAAGAATTAACCAAAGTCTCAGCCACCCACCGGGAACCAGTATAGGTCCTGAACCAAAAGTTTGGACTTGCGTTCAGCTCACAAAAAACGAGTTGAAAAATGGTGCTCAGGGGCACAGCAATTCACAAACTGGCACAGTAATCAAGGCCAACTATCGTCCAAAAATCTGTTGAGGGAAGGCAACGAGGTGGACTTGAAAGCGAGGCAGAATAGCAGGAAACAAATTTCAAGAGGTACGTTGGAATCGCCTGTAAAGCACAGGAAGAGGGGCACAACTTCGACAATGATGCACTTGGCCAAAAAGGGCGTATGCGTTTTCTCCTGAATATATTCAGGAGAAAACGCATACGCCCTTTTTGGCCAAGCAAGCAAGCGGGCAATGCAAATCTGCACTACAAAGAAGTATCACTTCCCACCGGTCAAAAGGGACATCCACAAAATGTGTAAAAACCAGAAAGGCAAGACAGGCCCTGGAGAACAGGGAGCCTTGTTATGCTGATGGGCGGGATGTAAGTTGCCAACTGCCTCACTGGAGGAGTGCATTGTGTTCCCTAAAACAAGTAAACAACAGAGCTACAGAGCCAAGGGCACTTCCAGTCTAGGGAATATACCTTGGGAAAACTGAAAATCCATAAGACTGAGCCACCCCCAAATTGAGGGCTGCACTGCTTACAAGAACCTCAACCTGGGTACACCTGAAATATCCCAGGAAATATAAAAATGGTTCCAAACATTGTGGAACTTACGTACGATGGAATATCCCTCAGCCACGAAATCAATGTCATAAGACCAGTAGCAGCAAAATGAGTGGATTCAGGTACGATGATTCTAAGTGAAAGAAGTCACACAGGAAAAGAAACTTATCATAAGATATCACTTAGGAAGATCCTGTAAACATGGCTACACATGAACTGAGTTAGGAAAGAGAACAGAGTCTCACATTTAGAAAACACTCTTATGCCTGCTTAAGGGGGAAGGAGAGGTGGGGTGATGCATCAAACCAGAGTTTGATATAAGCACAGGTACCGTTCCAAAAACCAACTATGGAATAGACAAGACCTACACCTTCCTCAGTGAAAGGGACTCAAAACCCCATATTTCCCACAGAGGAATAGATCTGACTAGTAAGAATCTTAAAACCTATGTATTGATATGGCTCCGTAAGGGAATCAAGTGTGTCTAGACTGGCATAAACATGGCAGCGAGAATCAGCTCAAACCCACTCTAAAAATGAATTTCAAAAACAGAACAAAGAAACAGGGAAATTCTTCACAATTCCTTCAGGGCCTCTGATGCAACCTGGAATGACCCTATCTACAATGACAGCTGGATGTGGCATAAGGCTGGACACTTGGGACTGAGAAGATTGGTGAGATTGGGTGAGCAAATGCAGACCCTTTAAAGCAATAATGCATGGTACCCATTCCATGGGTCCCAGCTCTCCAGGTTGAAGGGAATATTACTGCAGCTATAACGTGTACGGGAAACCTAGAGAATGGACACACTGTGGATATGAAAGGTTTCTAAAACTCAACGAAGAGCCCCTCTCCTGGTGCTCCGGTTTGCCTTTCCAACTGCTTTCCTATCAATCTCCCGACTTGGAGAGACAGCCCATTTAAGCTCCTGGTTCGCACAGGTTGCCAATTTGGCAGAGGATGAAAGGGAAGAGGGAGAACCAATGAGAGAGTAGCTGTTAGGCATTTGGATGGGCACATGTCACTCTAATTTCCCGGCAGGAAGAAGAATTAACCAAAGTCTCAGCCACCCACCGGGAACCAGTATAGGTCCTGAACCAAAAGTTTGGACTTGCGTTCAGCTCACAAAAAACGAGTTGAAAAATGGAGCTCAGGGGCACAGCAATTCACAAACTGGCAGAGTAATCAAGGCCAACTATCGTCCAAAAATCTGTTGAGGGAAGGCAACGAGGCGGACTTGAAAGCGAGGCAGAATAGCAGGAAACAGATTTCAAGAGGTACGTTGGAATCGCCTGTAAAGCACAGGAAGAGGGGCACAACTTCGACAATGATGCACTTGGCCAAAAAGGGCGTATGCGTTTTCTCCTGAATATATTCAGGAGAAAACGCATACGCCCTTTTTGGCCAAGCAAGCAAGCGGGCAATGCAAATCTGCACTACAAAGAAGTATCACTTCCCACCGGTCAAAAGGGACATCCACAAAATGTGTAAAAACCAGAAAGGCAAGACAGGCCCTGGAGAACAGGGAGCCTTGTTATGCTGATGGGCGGGATGTAAGTTGCCAACTGCCTCACTGGAGGAGTGCATTGTGTTCCCTAAAACAAGTAAACAACAGAGCTACAGAGCCAAGGGCACTTCCAGTCTAGGAAATATACCTTGGGAAAACTGAAAATCCATAAGACAGAGCCAGCCCCAAATTGAGGGCTGCACTGCTTACAAGAACCTCAACCTGGGTACACCTGAAATATCCCAGGAAATATAAAAATGGTTCCAAACATTGTGGAACTTACGTACGATGGAATATCCCTCAGCCACGAAATCAATGTCATAAGACCAGTAGCAGCAAAATGAGTGGATTCAGGTACGATGATTCTAAGTGAAAGAAGTCACACAGGAAAAGAAACTTATCATAAGATATCACTTAGGAAGATCCTGTAAACATGGCTACACATGAACTGAGTTAGGCAAGAGAACAGAGTCTCACATTTAGAAAACACTCTTATGCCTGCTTAAGGGGGAAGGAGAGGTGGGGTGATGCATCAAACCAGAGTTTGATATAAGCACAGGTACCGTTCCAAAAACCAACTATGGAATAGACAAGACCTACACCTTCCTCAGTGAAAGGGACTCAAAACCCCATATTTCCCGCAGAGGAATAGATCTGACTAGTAAGAATCTTAAAACCTATGTATTGATATGTCTCCGTAAGGGAATCAAGGGTGTCTAGACTGGCATAAACAGGGCAGCAAGAATCAGCTCAAACCCACTCTAAAAATGAATTTCAAAAACAGAACAAAGAAACAGGGAAATTCTTCACAATTCCTTCAGGGCCTCTGATGCAACCTGGAATGACCCTATCTACAATGACAGCTGGATGTGGCATAAGGCTGGACACTTGGGACTGAGAAGATTGGTGAGATTGGGTGAGCAAATGCAGACCCTTTAAAGCAATAATGCATGGTACCCATTCCATGGGTCCCAGCTCTCCAGGTTGAAGGGAATATTACTGCAGCTATAACGTGTACGGGAAACCTAGAGAATGGACACACTGTGGATATGAAAGGTTTCTAAAACTCAACGAAGAGCCCCTCTCCTGGTGCTCCGGTTTGCCTTTCCAACTGCTTTCCTATCAATCTCCCGACTTGGAGAGACAGCCCATTTAAGCTCCTGGTTCGCACAGGTTGCCAATTTGGCAGAGGATGAAAGGGAAGAGGGAGAACCAATGAGAGAGTAGCTGTTAGGCATTTGGATGGGCACATGTCACTCTAATTTCCCGGCAGGAAGAAGAATTAACCAAAGTCTCAGCCACCCACCGGGAACCAGTATAGGTCCTGAACCAAAAGTTTGGACTTGCGTTCAGCTCACAAAAAACGAGTTGAAAAATGGAGCTCAGGGGCACAGCAATTCACAAACTGGCAGAGTAATCAAGGCCAACTATCGTCCAAAAATCTGTTGAGGGAAGGCAACGAGGCGGACTTGAAAGCGAGGCAGAATAGCAGGAAACAGATTTCAAGAGGTACGTTGGAATCGCCTGTAAAGCACAGGAAGAGGGGCACAACTTCGACAATGATGCACTTGGCCAAAAAGGGCGTATGCGTTTTCTCCTGAATATATTCAGGAGAAAACGCATACGCCCTTTTTGGCCAAGCAAGCAAGCGGGCAATGCAAATCTGCACTACAAAGAAGTATCACTTCCCACCGGTCAAAAGGGACATCCACAAAATGTGTAAAAACCAGAAAGGCAAGACAGGCCCTGGAGAACAGGGAGCCTTGTTATGCTGATGGGCGGGATGTAAGTTGCCAACTGCCTCACTGGAGGAGTGCATTGTGTTCCCTAAAACAAGTAAACAACAGAGCTACAGAGCCAAGGGCACTTCCAGTCTAGGAAATATACCTTGGGAAAACTGAAAATCCATAAGACAGAGCCAGCCCCAAATTGAGGGCTGCACTGCTTACAAGAACCTCAACCTGGGTACACCTGAAATATCCCAGGAAATATAAAAATGGTTCCAAACATTGTGGAACTTACGTACGATGGAATATCCCTCAGCCACGAAATCAATGTCATAAGACCAGTAGCAGCAAAATGAGTGGATTCAGGTACGATGATTCTAAGTGAAAGAAGTCACACAGGAAAAGAAACTTATCATAAGATATCACTTAGGAAGATCCTGTAAACATGGCTACACATGAACTGAGTTAGGCAAGAGAACAGAGTCTCACATTTAGAAAACACTCTTATGCCTGCTTAAGGGGGAAGGAGAGGTGGGGTGATGCATCAAACCAGAGTTTGATATAAGCACAGGTACCGTTCCAAAAACCAACTATGGAATAGACAAGACCTACACCTTCCTCAGTGAAAGGGACTCAAAACCCCATATTTCCCGCAGAGGAATAGATCTGACTAGTAAGAATCTTAAAACCTATGTATTGATATGTCTCCGTAAGGGAATCAAGGGTGTCTAGACTGGCATAAACAGGGCAGCAAGAATCAGCTCAAACCCACTCTAAAAATGAATTTCAAAAACAGAACAAAGAAACAGGGAAATTCTTCACAATTCCTTCAGGGCCTCTGATGCAACCTGGAATGACCCTATCTACAATGACAGCTGGATGTGGCATAAGGCTGGACACTTGGGACTGAGAAGATTGGTGAGATTGGGTGAGCAAATGCAGACCCTTTAAAGCAATAATGCATGGTACCCATTCCATGTGTCCCAGCTCTCCAGGTTGAAGGGAATATTACTGCAGCTATAACGTGTACGGGAAACCTAGAGAATGGACACACTGTGGATACGAAAGGTTTCTAAAACTCAACGAAGAGCCCCTCTCCTGGTGCTCCGGTTTGCCTTTCCAACTGCTTTCCTATCAATCTCCCAACTTGGAGAGACAGCCCCTTTAAGCTCCTGTTTCGCACAGTTTGCCAATTTGGCAGAGGATGAAAGGGAAGAGGGAGAACCAATGAGAGAGTAGCTGTTAGGCATTTGGATGGGCACATGTCACTCTAATTTCCCGGTAGGAAGAAGAATTAACCAAAGTCTCAGCCACCCACCGGGAACCAGTATAGGTCCTGAACCAAAAGTTTGGACTTGCGTTCAGCTCACAAAAAACGAGTTGAAAAATGGAGCTCAGGGGCACAGCAATTCACAAACTGGCAGAGTAATCAAGGCAAACTATCGTCCAAAAATCTGTTGAGGGAAGGCAACGAGGTGGACTTGAAAGCGAGGCAGAATAGCAGGAAACAGATTTCAAGAGGTACGTTGGAATCGCCTGTAAAGCACAGGAAGAGGGGCACAACTTCGACAATGATGCACTTGGCCAAAAAGGGCGTATGCGTTTTCTCCTGAATATATTCAGGAGAAAACGCATACGCCCTTTTTGGCCAAGCAAGCAAGCGGGCAATGCAAATCTGCACTACAAAGAAGTATCACTTCCCACCGGTCAAAAGGGACATCCACAAAATGTGTAAAAACCAGAAAGGCAAGACAGGCCCTGGAGAACAGGGAGCCTTGTTATGCTGATGGGCGGGATGTAAGTTGCCAACTGCCTCACTGGAGGAGTGCATTGTGTTCCCTAAAACAAGTAAACAACAGAGCTACAGAGCCAAGGGCACTTCCAGTCTAGGAAATATACCTTGGGAAAACTGAAAATCCATAAGACAGAGCCAGCCCCAAATTGAGGGCTGCACTGCTTACAAGAACCTCAACCTGGGTACACCTGAAATATCCCAGGAAATATAAAAATGGTTCGAAACATTGTGGAACTTACGTACGATGGAATATCCCTCAGCCACGAAATCAATGTCATAAGACCAGTAGCAGCAAAATGAGTGGATTCAGGTACGATGATTCTAAGTGAAAGAAGTCACACAGGAAAAGAAACTTATCATAAGATATCACTTAGGAAGATCCTGTAAACATGGCTACACATGAACTGAGTTAGGAAAGAGAACAGAGTCTCACATTTAGAAAACACTCTTATGCCTGCTTAAGGGGGAAGGAGAGGTGGGGTGATGCATCAAACCAGAGTTTGATATAAGCACAGGTACCGTTCCAAAAACCAACTATGGAATAGACAAGACCTACACCTTCCTCAGTGAAAGGGACTCAAATCCCCATATTTCCCACAGAGGAATAGATCTGACTAGTAAGAATCTTAAAACCTATGTATTGATATGGCTCCGTAAGGGAATCAAGTGTGTCTAGACTGGCATAAACATGGCAGCGAGAATCAGCTCAAACCCACTCTAAAAATGAATTTCAAAAACAGAACAAAGAAACAGGGAAATTCTTCACAATTCCTTCAGGGCCTCTGATGCAACCTGGAATGACCCTATCTACAATGACAGCTGGATGTGGCATAAGGCTGGACACTTGGGACTGAGAAGATTGGTGAGATTGGGTGAGCAAATGCAGACCCTTTAAAGCAATAATGCATGGTACCCATTCCATGGGTCCCAGCTCTCCAGGTTGAAGGGAATATTACTGCAGCTATAACGTGTACGGGAAACCTAGAGAATGGACACACTGTGGATACGAAAGGTTTCTAAAACTCAACGAAGAGCCCCTCTCCTGGTGCTCCGGTTTGCCTTTCCAACTGCTTTCCTATCAATCTCCCAACTTGGAGAGACAGGCCCTTTAAGCTCCTGTTTCGCACAGTTTGCCAATTTGGCAGAGGATGAAAGGGAAGAGGGAGAACCAATGAGAGAGTATCTGTTAGGCATTTGGATCGGCACATGTCACTCTAATTTCCCGGCAGGAAGAAGAATTAACCAAAGTCTCAGCCACCCACCGGGAACCAGTATAGGTCCTGAACCAAAAGTTTGGACTTGCGTTCAGCTCACAAAAAACGAGTTGAAAAATGGAGCTCAGGGGCACAGCAATTCACAAACTGGCAGAGTAATCAAGGCCAACTATCGTCCAAAAATCTGTTGAGGGAAGGCAACGAGGTGGACTTGAAAGCGAGGCAGAATAGCAGGAAACAGATTTCAAGAGGTACGTTGGAATCGCCTGTAAAGCACAGGAAGAGGGGCACAACTTCGACAATGATGCACTTGGCCAAAAAGGGCGTATGCGTTTTCTCCTGAATATATTCAGGAGAAAACGCATACGCCCTTTTTGGCCAAGCAAGCAAGCGGGCAATGCAAATCTGCACTACAAAGAAGTATCACTTCCCACCGGTCAAAAGGGACATCCACAAAATGTGTAAAAACCAGAAAGGCAAGACAGGCCCTGGAGAACAGGGAGCCTTGTTATGCTGATGGGCGGGATGTAAGTTGCCAACTGCCTCACTGGAGGAGTGCATTGTGTTCCCTAAAACAAGTAAACAACAGAGCTACAGAGCCAAGGGCACTTCCAGTCTAGGAAATATACCTTGGGAAAACTGAAAATCCATAAGACAGAGCCAGCCCCAAATTGAGGGCTGCACTGCTTACAAGAACCTCAACCTGGGTACACCTGAAATATCCCAGGAAATATAAAAATGGTTCCAAACATTGTGGAACTTACGTACGATGGAATATCCCTCAGCCACGAAATCAATGTCATAAGACCAGTAGCAGCAAAATGAGTGGATTCAGGTACGATGATTCTAAGTGAAAGAAGTCACACAGGAAAAGAAACTTATCATAAGATATCACTTAGGAAGATCCTGTAAACATGGCTACACATGAACTGAGTTAGGCAAGAGAACAGAGTCTCACATTTAGAAAACACTCTTATGCCTGCTTAAGGGGGAAGGAGAGGTGGGGTGATGCATCAAACCAGAGTTTGATATAAGCACAGGTACCGTTCCAAAAACCAACTATGGAATAGACAAGACCTACACCTTCCTCAGTGAAAGGGACTCAAAACCCTATATTTCCCACAGAGGAATAGATCTGACTAGTAAGAATCTTAAAACCTATGTATTGATATGGCTCTGTAAGGGAATCAAGTGTGTCTAGACTGGCATAAACATGGCAGCGAGAATCAGCTCAAACCCACTCTAAAAATGAATTTCAAAAACAGATCAAAGAAACAGGGAAATTCTTCACAATTCCTTCAGGGCCTCTGATGCCACCTGGAATGACCCTATCTACAATGACAGCTGGATGTGGCATAAGGCTGGACACTTGGGACTGAGAAGATTGGTGAGATTGGGTGAGCAAATGCAGACCCTTTAAAGCAATAATGCATGGTACCCATTCCATGGGTCCCAGCTCTCCAGGTTGAAGGGAATATTACTGCAGCTATAACGTGTACGGGAAACCTAGAGAATGGACACACTGTGGATACGAAAGGTTTCTAAAACTCAACGAAGAGCCCCTCTCCTGGTGCTCCGGTTTGCCTTTCCAACTGCTTTCCTATCAATCTCCCAACTTGGAGAGACAGCCCCTTTAAGCTCCTGGTTCGCACAGTTTGCCAATTTGGCAGAAGATGAAAGGGAAGAGGGAGAACCAATGAGAGAGTAGCTGTTAGGCATTTGGATGGGCACATGTCACTCTAATTTCCCGGCAGGAAGAAGAATTAACCAAAGTCTCAGCCACCCACCGGGAACCAGTATAGGTCCTGAACCAAAAGTTTGGACTTGCGTTCAGCTCACAAAAAACGAGTTGAAAAATGGAGCTCAGGGACACAGCAATTCACAAACTGGCAGAGTAATCAAGGCCAACTATCGTCCAAAAATCTGTTGAGGGAAGGCAACGAGGTGGACTTGAAAGCGAGGCAAAATAGCAGGAAACAGATTTCAAGAGGTACGTTGGAATCGCCTGTAAAGCACAGGAAGAGGGGCACAACTTCGACAATGATGCACTTGGCCAAAAAGGGCGTATGCGTTTTCTCCTGAATATATTCAGGAGAAAACGCATACGCCCTTTTTGGCCAAGCAAGCAAGCGGGCAATGCAAATCTGCACTACAAAGAAGTATCACTTCCCACCGGTCAAAAGGGACATCCACAAAATGTGTAAAAACCAGAAAGGCAAGACAGGCCCTGGAGAACAGGGAGCCTTGTTATGCTGATGGGCGGGATGTAAGTTGCCAACTGCCTCACTGGAGGAGTGCATTGTGTTCCCTAAAACAAGTAAACAACAGAGCTACAGAGCCAAGGGCACTTCCAGTCTAGGAAATATACCTTGGGAAAACTGAAAATCCATAAGACAGAGCCACCCCCAAATTGAGGGCTGCACTGCTTACAAGAACCTCAACCTGGGTACACCTGAAATATCCCAGGAAATATAAAAATGGTTCCAAACATTGTGGAACTTACGTACGATGGAATATCCCTCAGCCACGAAATCAATGTCATAAGACCAGTAGCAGCAAAATGAGTGGATTCAGGTACGATGATTCTAAGTGAAAGAAGTCACACAGGAAAAGAAACTTATCATAAGATATCACTTAGGAAGATCCCGTAAACATGGCTACAAATGAACTGAGTTAGGCAAGAGAACAGAGTCTCACATTTAGAAAACACTCTTATGCCTGCTTAAGGAGGAAGGAGAGGTGGGGTGATGCATCAAACCAGAGTTTGATATAAGCACAGGTACCGTTCCAAAAACCAACTATGGAATAGACAAGACCTACACCTTCCTCAGTGAAAGGGACTCAAAACCCCATATTTCCCACAGAGGAATAGATCTGACTAGTAAGAATCTTAAAACCTATGTATTGATATGGCTCCGTAAGGGAATCAAGTGTGTCTAGACTGGCATAAACATGGCAGCGAGAATCAGCTCAAACCCACTCTAAAAATGAATTTCAAAAACAGAACAAAGAAACAGGGAAATTCTTCACAATTCCTTCAGGGCCTCTGATGCAACCTGGAATGACCCTATCTACAATGACAGCTGGATGGGGCATAAGGCTGGACACTTGGGACTGAGAAGATTGGTGAGATTGGGTGAGCAAATGCAGACCCTTTAAAGCAATAATGCATGGTACCCATTCCATGGGTCCCAGCTCTCCAGGTTGAAGGGAATATTACTGCAGCTATAACGTGTACGGGAAACCTAGAGAATGGACACACTGTGGATACGAAAGGTTTCTAAAACTCAACGAAGAGCCCCTCTCCTGGTGCTCCGGTTTGCCTTTCCAACTGCTTTCCTATCAATCTCCCAACTTGGAGAGACAGCCCCTTTAAGCTCCTGGTTCGCACAGTTTGCCAATTTGGCAGAGGATGAAAGGGAAGAGGGAGAACCAATGAGAGAGTAGCTGTTAGGCATTTGGATGGGCACATGTCACTCTAATTTCCCGGCAGGAAGAAGAATTAACCAAAGTCTCAGCCACCCACCGGGAACCAGTATAGGTCCTGAACCAAAAGTTTGGACTTGCGTTCAGCTCACAAAAAACGAGTTGAAAAATGGAGCTCAGGGGCACAGCAATTCACAAACTGGCAGAGTAATCAAGGCCAACTATCGTCCAAAAATCTGTTGAGGGAAGGCAACGAGGTGGACTTGAAAGCGAGGCAGAATAGCAGGAAACAGATTTCAAGAGGTACGTTGGAATCGCCTGTAAAGCACAGGAAGAGGTGCACAACTTCGACAATGATGCACTTGGCCAAAAAGGGCGTATGCGTTTTCTCCTGAATATATTCAGGAGAAAACGCATACGCCCTTTTTGGCCAAGCAAGCAAGCGGGCAATGCAAATCTGCACTGCAAAGAAGTATCACTTCCCACCGGTCAAAAGGGACATCCACAAAATGTGTAAAAACCAGAAAGGCAAGACAGGCCCTGGAGAACAGGGAGCCTTGTTATGCTGATGGGCGGGATGTAAGTTGCCAACTGCCTCACTGGAGGAGTGCATTGTGTTCCCTAAAACAAGTAAACAACAGAGCTACAGAGCCAAGGGCACTTCCAGTCTAGGAAATATACCTTGGGAAAACTGAAAATCCATAAGACAGAGCCACCCCCAAATTGAGGGCTGCACTGCTTACAAGAACCTCAACCTGGGTACACCTGAAATATCCCAGGAAATATAAAAATGGTTCCAAACATTGTGGAACTTACGTACGATGGAATATCCCTCAGCCACGAAATCAATGTCATAAGACCAGTAGCAGCAAAATAAGTGGATTCAGGTACGATGATTCTAAGTGAAAGAAGTCACACAGGAAAAGAAACTTATCATAAGATATCACTTAGGAAGATCCTGTAAACATGGCTACACATGAACTGAGTTAGGCAAGAGAACAGAGTCTCACATTTAGAAAACACTCTTATGCCTGCTTAAGGGGGAAGGAGAGGTGGGGTGATGCATCAAACCAGAGTTTGATATAAGCACAGGTACCGTTCCAAAAACCAACTATGGAATAGACAAGACCTACACCTTCCTCAGTGAAAGGGACTCAAAACCCCATATTTCCCACAGAGGAATAGATCTGACTAGTAAGAATCTTAAAACCTATGTATTGATATGTCTCCGTAAGGGAATCAAGTGTGTCTAGACTGGCATAAACATGACAGCGAGAATCAGCTTAAACACACTCTAAACAGGAATTTCAAAAACAGAACAAAGAAACAGGGTAATTCTTCACAATTCCTTCAGGGTCTCTGATGCAACCTGGAATGACCCTATCTACAATGACAGCTGGATGTGGCATAAGGCTGACACTTGGGACTGAGAGGATTGGTGAGATTGGGTGAGCAAATGCAGACCCTTTAAAGCAATAATGCATGGCACCCATTCCATGGGTCCCAGCTCTCCAGGTTGAAGGGAATATTACTACAGCTATAACGTGTACGGGAAACCTAGAGAATGGACACACTGTGAAAACGAAAGGTTTCTAAAACTCAACGAAGAGCCCCTCTCCTGGTGCTCCGGTTTGACTTTCCAACTGCTTTCCTATCAATCTCCCAACTTGGAGAGACAGCCCCTTTAAGCTCCTGGTTCGCACAGTTTGCCAATTTGGCAGAGGATGAAAGGGAAGAGGGAGAACCAATGAGAGAGTAGCTGTTAGGCATTTGGATGGGCACATGTCACTCTAATTTCCCGGCAGGAAGAAGAATTAACCAAAGTCTCAGCCACCCACCGGGAACCAGTATAGGTCCTGAACCAAAAGTTTGGACTTGCGTTCAGCTCACAAAAAACGAGTTGAAAAATGGAGCTCAGGGGCACAGCAATTCACAAACTGGCAGAGTAATCAAGGCCAACTATCGTCCAAAAATCTGTTGAGGGAAGGCAACGAGGTGGACTTGAAAGCGAGGCAAAATAGCAGGAAACAGATTTCAAGAGGTACGTTGGAATCGCCTGTAAAGCACAGGAAGAGGGGCACAACTTCGACAATGATGCACTTGGCCAAAAAGGGCGTATGCGTTTTCTCCTGAATATATTCAGGAGAAAACGCATACGCCCTTTTTGGCCAAGCAAGCAAGCGGGCAATGCAAATCTGCACTACAAAGAAGTATCACTTCCCACCGGTCAAAAGGGACATCCACAAAATGTGTAAAAACCAGAAAGGCAAGACAGGCCCTGGAGAACAGGGAGCCTTGTTATGCTGATGGGCGGGATGTAAGTTGCCAACTGCCTCACTGGAGGAGTGCATTGTGTTCCCTAAAACAAGTAAACAACAGAGCTACAGAGCCAAGGGCACTTCCAGTCTAGGAAATATACCTTGGGAAAACTGAAAATCCATAAGACAGAGCCACCCCCAAATTGAGGGCTGCACTGCTTACAAGAACCTCAACCTGGGTACACCTGAAATATCCCAGGAAATATAAAAATGGTTCCAAACATTGTGGAACTTACGTACGATGGAATATCCCTCAGCCACGAAATCAATGTCATAAGACCAGTAGCAGCAAAATGAGTGGATTCAGGTACGATGATTCTAAGTGAAAGAAGTCACACAGGAAAAGAAACTTATCATAAGATATCACTTAGGAAGATCCTGTAAACATGGCTACACATGAACTGAGTTAGGCAAGAGAACAGAGTCTCACATTTAGAAAACACTCTTATGCCTGCTTAAGGAGGAAGGAGAGGTGGGGTGATGCATCAAACCAGAGTTTGATATAAGCACAGGTACCGTTCCAAAAACCAACTATGGAATAGACAAGACCTACACCTTCCTCAGTGAAAGGGACTCAAAACCCCATATTTCCCACAGAGGAATAGATCTGACTAGTAAGAATCTTAAAACCTATGTATTGATATGGCTCCGTAAGGGAATCAAGTGTGTCTAGACTGGCATAAACATGGCAGCGAGAATCAGCTCAAACCCACTCTAAAAATGAATTTCAAAAACAGAACAAAGAAACAGGGAAATTCTTCACAATTCCTTCAGGGCCTCTGATGCAACCTGGAATGACCCTATCTACAATGACAGCTGGATGGGGCATAAGGCTGGACACTTGGGACTGAGAAGATTGGTGAGATTGGGTGAGCAAATGCAGACCCTTTAAAGCAATAATGCATGGTACCCATTCCATGGGTCACAGCTCTCCAGGTTGAAGGGAATATTACTGCAGCTATAACGTGTACGGGAAACCTAGAGAATGGACACACTGTGGATACGAAAGGTTTCTAAAACTCAACGAAGAGCCCCTCTCCTGGTGCTCCGGTTTGCCTTTCCAACTGCTTTCCTATCAATCTCCCAACTTGGAGAGACAGCCCCTTTAAGCTCCTGTTTCGCACAGTTTGCCAATTTGGCAGAGGAAGAAAGGGAAGAGGGAGAACCAATCAGAGAGTAGCTGTTAGGCATTTGGATGGGCACATGTCACTCTAATTTCCCGGCAGGAAGAAGAATTAACCAAAGTCTCAGCCACCCACCGGGAACCAGTATAGGTCCTGAACCAAAAGTTTGGACTTGCGTTCAGCTCACAAAAAACGAGTTGAAAAATGGAGCTCAGGGGCACAGCAATTCACAAACTGGCAGAGTAATCAAGGCCAACTATCGTCCAAAAATCTGTTGAGGGAAGGCAACGAGGTGGACTTGAAAGCGAGGCAGAATAGCAGGAAACAGATTTCAAGAGGTACGTTGGAATCGCCTGTAAAGCACAGGAAGAGGTGCACAACTTCGACAATGATGCACTTGGCCAAAAAGGGCGTATGCGTTTTCTCCTGAATATATTCAGGAGAAAACGCATACGCCCTTTTTGGCCAAGCAAGCAAGCGGGCAATGCAAATCTGCACTACAAAGAAGTATCACTTCCCACCGGTCAAAAGGGACATCCACAAAATGTGTAAAAACCAGAAAGGCAAGACAGGCCCTGGAGAACAGGGAGCCTTGTTATGCTGATGGGCGGGATGTAAGTTGCCAACTGCCTCACTGGAGGAGTGCATTGTGTTCCCTAAAACAAGTAAACAACAGAGCTACAGAGCCAAGGGCACTTCCAGTCTAGGAAATATACATTGGGAAAACTGAAAATCCATAAGACAGAGCCACCCCCAAATTGAGGGCTGCACTGCTTACAAGAACCTCAACCTGGGTACACCTGAAATATCCCAGGAAATATAAAAATGGTTCAAAACATTGTGGAACTTACGTACGATGGAATATCCCTCAGCCACGAAATCAATGTCATAAGACCAGTAGCAGCAAAATAAGTGGATTCAGGTACGATGATTCTAAGTGAAAGAAGTCACACAGGAAAAGAAACTTATCATAAGATATCACTTAGGAAGATCCTGTAAACATGGCTACGCATGAACTGAGTTAGGCAAGAGAACAGAGTCTCACATTTAGAAAACACTCTTATGCCTGCTTAAGGGGGAAGGAGAGGTGGGGTGATGCATCAAACCAGAGTTTGATATAAGCACAGGTACCGTTCCAAAAACCAACTATGGAATAGACAAGACCTACACCTTCCTCAGTGAAAGGGACTCAAAACCCCATATTTCCCACAGAGGAATAGATCTGACTAGTAAGAATCTTAAAACCTATGTATTGATATGTCTCCGTAAGGGAATCAAGTGTGTCTAGACTGGCATAAACATGACAGCGAGAATCAGCTTAAACACACTCTAAACAGGAATTTCAAAAACAGAACAAAGAAACAGGGTAATTCTTCACAATTCCTTCAGGGTCTCTGATGCAACCTGGAATGACCCTATCTACAATGACAGCTGGATGTGGCATAAGGCTGACACTTGGGACTGAGAGGATTGGTGAGATTGGGTGAGCAAATGCAGACCCTTTAAAGCAATAATGCATGGCACCCATTCCATGGGTCCCAGCTCTCCAGGTTGAAGGGAATATTACTACAGCTATAACGTGTACGGGAAACCTAGAGAATGGACACACTGTGAAAACGAAAGGTTTCTAAAACTCAACGAAGAGCCCCTCTCCTGGTGCTCCGGTTTGACTTTCCAACTGCTTTCCTATCAATCTCCCAACTTGGAGAGACAGCCCCTTTAAGCTCCTGGTTCGCACAGGTTGCCAATTTGGCAGAGGATGAAAGGGAAGAGGGAGAACCAATGAGAGAGTATCTGTTAGGCATTTGGATGGGCACATGTCACTCTAATTTCCCGGCAGGAAGAAGAATTAACCAAAGTCTCAGCCACCCACCGGGAACCAGTATAGGTCCTGAACCAAAAGTTTGGACTTGCGTTCAGCTCACAAAAAACGAGTTGAAAAATGGAGCTCAGGGGCACAGCAATTCACAAACTGGCAGAGTAATCAAGGCCAACTATCGTCCAAAAATCTGTTGAGGGAAGGCAACGAGGTGGACTTGAAAGCGAGGCAGAATAGCAGGAAACAGATTTCAAGAGGTACGTTGGAATCGCCTGTAAAGCACAGGAAGAGGGGCACAACTTCGACAATGATGCACTTGGCCAAAAAGGGCGTATGCGTTTTCTCCTGAATATATTCAGGAGAAAACGCATATGCCCTTTTTGGCCAAGCAAGCAAGCGGGCAATGCAAATCTGCACTACAAAGAAGTATCACTTCCCACCGGTCAAAAGGGACATCCACAAAATGTGTAAAAACCAGAAAGGCAAGACAGGCCCTGGAGAACAGGGAGCCTTGTTATGCTGATGGGCGGGATGTAAGTTGCCAACTGCCTCACTGGAGGAGTGCATTGTGTTCCCTAAAACAAGTAAACAACAGAGCTACAGAGCCAAGGGCACTTCCAGTCTAGGAAATATACCTTGGGAAAACTGAAAATCCATAAGACAGAGCCAGCCCCAAATTGAGGGCTGCACTGCTTACAAGAACCTCAACCTGGGTACACCTGAAATATCCCAGGAAATATAAAAATGGTTCCAAACATTGTGGAACTTACGTACGATGGAATATCCCTCAGCCACGAAATCAATGTCATAAGACCAGTAGCAGCAAAATGAGTGGATTCAGGTACGATGATTCTAAGTGAAAGAAGTCACACAGGAAAAGAAACTTATCATAAGATATCACTTAGGAAGATCCTGTAAACATGGCTACACATGAACTGAGTTAGGCAAGAGAACAGAGTCTCACATTTAGAAAACACTCTTATGCCTGCTTAAGGGGGAAGGAGAGGTGGGGTGATGCATCAAACCAGAGTTTGATATAAGCACAGGTACCGTTCCAAAAACCAACTATGGAATAGACAAGACCTACACCTTCCTCAGTGAAAGGGACTCAAAACCCCATATTTCCCACAGAGGAATAGATCTGACTAGTAAGAATCTTAAAACCTATGTATTGATATGGCTCCGTAAGGGAATCAAGTGTGTCTAGACTGGCATAAACATGGCAGCGAGAATCAGCTCAAACCCACTCTAAAAATGAATTTCAAAAACAGAACAAAGAAACAGGGAAATTCTTCACAATTCCTTCAGGGCCTCTGATGCAACCTGGAATGACCCTATCTACAATGACAGCTGGATGTGGCATAAGGCTGGACACTTGGGACTGAGAAGATTGGTGAGATTGGGTGAGCAAATGCAGACCCTTTAAAGCAATAATGCATGGTACCCATTCCATGGGTCCCAGCTCTCCAGGTTGAAGGGAATATTAATGCAGCTATAACGTGTACGGGAAACCTAGAGAATGGACACACTGTGGATACGAAAGGTTTCTAAAACTCAACGAAGAGCCCCTCTCCTGGTGCTCCGGTTTGCCTTTCCAACTGCTTTCCTATCAATCTCCCAACTTGGAGAGACAGCCCCTTTAAGCTCCTGTTTCGCACAGTTTGCCAATTTGGCAGAGGAAGAAAGGGAAGAGGGAGAACCAATGAGAGAGTAGCTGTTAGGCATTTGGATGGGCACATGTCACTCTAATTTCCCGGCAGGAAGAAGAATTAACCAAAGTCTCAGCCACCCACCGGGAACCAGTATAGGTCCTGAACCAAAAGTTTGGACTTGCGTTCAGCTCACAAAAAACGAGTTGAAAAATGGAGCTCAGGGGCACAGCAATTCACAAACTGGCAGAGTAATCAAGGCCAACTATCGTCCAAAAATCTGTTGAGGGAAGGCAACGAGGTGGACTTGAAAGCGAGGCAGAATAGCAGGAAACAGAGTTCAAGAGGTACGTTGGAATCGCCTGTAAAGCACAGGAAGAGGGGCACAACTTCGACAATGATGCACTTGGCCAAAAAGGGCGTATGCATTTTCTCCTGAATATATTCAGGAGAAAACGCATACGCCCTTTTTGGCCAAGCAAGCAAGCGGGCAATGCAAATCTGCACTACAAAGAAGTATCACTTCCCACCGGTCAAAAGGGACATCCACAAAATGTGTAAAAACCAGAAAGGCAAGACAGGCCCTGGAGAACAGGGAGCCTTGTTATGCTGATGGGCGGGATGTAAGTTGCCAACTGCCTCACTGGAGGAGTGCATTGTGTTCCCTAAAACAAGTAAACAACAGAGCTACAGAGCCAAGGGCACTTCCAGTCTAGGAAATATACCTTGGGAAAACTGAAAATCCATAAGACAGAGCCAGCCCCAAATTGAGGGCTGCACTGCTTACAAGAACCTCAACCTGGGTACACCTGAAATATCCCAGGAAATATAAAAATGGTTCCAAACATTCTGGAACTTACGTACGATGGAATATCCCTCAGCCACGAAATCAATGTCATAAGACCAGTAGCAGCAAAATGAGTGGATTCAGGTACGATGATTCTAAGTGAAAGAAGTCACACAGGAAAAGAAACTTATCATAAGATATTACTTAGGAAGATCCTGTAAACATGGCTACACATGAACTGAGTTAGGCAAGAGAACAGAGTCTCACATTTAGAAAACACTCTTATGCCTGCTTAAGGGGGAAGGAGAGGTGGGGTGATGCATCAAACCAGAGTTTGATATAAGCACAGGTACCGTTCCAAAAACCAACTATGGAATAGACAAGACCTACACCTTCCTCAGTGAAAGGGACTCAAAACCCCATATTTCCCACAGAGGAATAGATCTGACTAGTAAGAATCTTAAAACCTATGTATTGATATGGCTCCGTAAGGGAATCAAGTGTGTCTAGACTGGCATAAACATGGCAGCGAGAATCAGCTCAAACCCACTCTAAAAATGAATTTCAAAAACAGAACAAAGAAACAGGGAAATTCTTCACAATTCCTTCAGGGTCTCTGATGCAACCTGGAATGACCCTATCTACAATGACAGCTGGATGTGGCATGAGGCTGGACACTTGGGACTGAGAGGATTGGTGAGATTGGGTTAGCAAATGCAGACCCTTTAAAGCAATAATGCATGACACCCATTCCATGGGTCCCAGCTCTCCAGCTTGAAGGGAATATTACTACAGCTATAACGTGTACGGGAAACCTAGAGAATGGACACACTGTGAATACGAAAGGTTTCTAAAACTCAACGAAGAGCCCCTCTCCTGGTGCTCCGGTTTGACTTTCCAACTGCTTTCCTATCAATCTCCCAACTTGGAGAGACAGCCCCTTTAAGCTCCTGGTTCGCACAGGTTGCCAATTTGGCAGAGGGTGAAAGGGAAGAGGGAGAACCAATGAGAGAGTAGCTGTTAGGCATTTGGATGGGCACATGTCACTCTAATTTCCCGGCAGGAAGAAGAATTAACCAAAGTCTCAGCCACCCACCCGGAACCAGTATAGGTCCTGAACCAAAAGTTTGGACTTGCGTTCAGCTCACAAGAAACGAGTTGAAAAATGGAGCTCAGGGGCACAGCAATTCACAAACTGGCAGAGTAATCAAGGCCAAATATCGTCCAAAAATCTGTTGAGGGAAGGCAACGAGGCGGACTTGAAAGCGAGGCAGAATAGCAGGAAACAGATTTCAAGAGGTACGTTGGAATCGCCTGTAAAGCACAGGAAGAGGGGCACAACTTCGACAATGATGCACTTGGCCAAAAAGGGCGTATGCGTTTTCTCCTGAATATATTCAGGAGAAAACGCATACGCCCTTTTTGGCCAAGCAAGCAAGCGGGCAATGCAAATCTGCACTACAAAGAAGTATCACTTCCCACCGGTCAAAAGGGACATCCACAAAATGTGTAAAAACCAGAAAGGCAAGACAGGCCCTGGAGAACAGGGAGCCTTGTTATGCTGATGGGCGGGATGTAAGTTGCCAACTGCCTCACTGGAGGAGTGCATTGTGTTCCCTAAAACAAGTAAACAACAGAGCTACAGAGCCAAGGGCACTTCCAGTCTAGGGAATATACCTTGGGAAAACTGAAAATCCATAAGACAGAGCCACCCCCAAATTGAGGGCTGCACTGCTTACAAGAACCTCAACCTGGGTACACCTGAAATATCCCAGGAAATATAAAAATGGTTCCAAACATTGTGGAACTTACG